>NW_028227257.1:51785888-52315888 GCF_978045245.1 Mus caroli
TCACCTCTTGCACACATATGTCCTCCTCCTTGGGTTTTTAGGAATCTGTTAGGGCCAACAATATAAAATCAGGGACAACGGGTTTGTATTGAGCACAATGGTGCTTCATGGGGCCAAGGAGAAGAGTCAACATACCACGAGAGAAAACAGTTCTGGATGTAAACCAGGTGGCAGGAAATATCAGGTAAGGTTAAGTACAGAAAAGAAAATATGGCTGGGGAAGCCAGTAGGCCCTCCCCGATGGCTGGGCTCTGCTCACATTTGCACTGAGGTGGATGAGCACGCACAGGGTTTATTTGTAAACAAGCAAAGAGGAACCTAAACCACTTTGATCACACACACCCATTTTAATCAGTTCCATATATCTCTTACTGGAAATTAAGATAAATACCTACAAACTGGGAAAATCGACTATCTAGTTATTTACCTTCTAACCAGATTACCCCTAAATTCTACTTATATTTTTACATTCTTGTATTTCATCTCAGACTCTAGGCTTCTGAAGCTCATAGAGTATTTGAATTCACTCACTCTTCTTTGGGTCAAATTAGAACATAAAGATATAATGAAATCACTCACGTGCATTTAGACTTTACACATCCTGTATAGATCAATGGGGACAAGTTTGGAAGACATATCGCAGCATCAGACAAATAGAATGGAAATGCATTACAGATCTCAGGCAGAGATTGGTCAAATGATTGCAGCAAACAAATCAAAATATATCACAGAACTTGTACATAGACTATTCAAAATGATTGCCAAAGAATTGAGATAAATCACAAAATACATGCATAGATTATTCAAAATGATCTCTGTACAGTTTCATCTAAAAAAAAATAGCTTTTACATCAGTATTATCAGCAGTAAAGGGCAATGTACAATTTCAGTCTAAATTGACTGTCTTACTTTCTCCCCAGGGTAGCATTCTCAGAAGGATCCATCTATGATCCAGGCAGAAAGAACAGATGTATCTGAATGCTCCACTATCTTCAAACTGATTTCCATGAAGGCCTCTATCCAGTCCTTATAATCTGTTTATCATTGCTATAGGGTCATTCTGCACCAACAGTAATGTCTGGACCCTTCTCCTGGGAAAGACACTTTTAACCTTCCCCATGGTTCTCCACATCTGTTCGCCACCCATTCTCCCTCCAGCGGTGGAGATGATGATGATGGTGGTGATGGTGATGGTGATGATGATGATGGTGGTGGTGGTGATGATGGTGGTGGTGGTGATGATGATGTCCTTTGCTGGTCAAGAAGAAGAAAGCTTCATGGCACTATGGCTGAAGGTCAGCTTTCCTGGGTCTTTTGCTAACATTTCTGTTTGTGGGGTTTCTGAATCATTGCAGGATACTTGTTTGAAGGACGTCTGAGGAGATCCTGGGTTCAAACTTGAGTCAAACACCTTTGATGCCTCTAAAAATGAGCTCCAAACAGAATTGCTTAGTCCTGGGAAAGACTGAAATCCAAACTCCAATTAGCAGAGCAGAGAGGACCTGACAAGTGAGCGTTTTCGACATCTTAGAAGAGAAATTGGATGACTAAAAACAGTCATCTTCCTGACAGAGTGTGATCTTGGTCAGCCTGGCTCTGCTGAGTCACTCTGCTAAATAGTTCCCCTCACGTGGCCCAGCTGCCACCTGTCCCCAGAGGCGCCAAGGGCCACCTGATCCCAACCCCAACTTCAGCTCTCACTACTTGGGTTGTTCCTGCTGCTGTATTTGTTTTGTTCTTAGGTTAAAAGCATAATATGTATACAAAATTATGTACCAGGTAAATGTCCACATTTAACTTCATGTCAAAATTAAAATTAGCATGATCATATAACTGTCTGGTTTAACCACACCTTCTTCTAAGCAACTATTTACTTTACTCTGTAGAGTGTTCCTTTGAAGAATGTTCAAGAAAAAAAGGGAAGTTGCAAAATAATAGGTAGCATTCTCTCTCTCTCTCTCTCTCTCTCTCTCTCTCTCTCTCTCTCTCTCTCTCCCCCACCCCTCTCTGAGTAGCTAACAAACCATCAAGCACTGTCTTCATGAGGCTACTCATACAAGGAATCTTTTTTTTTTTTTAAGATTTATCTTCATGTTTACTTACGTGTCTGCATGTGGGTATGTATGGGCATGTTAGTACAGGTGCCTGGGAGGCCAGGAGAAGGGTCAGACTCCGGGAGATGGAGTTACAGGTGTTGTCGGGTACCTGACATGTGTCAAGAACTCAGCTCATCTGGAAGAGCAGCAAATGCTCTTAGCTGCTCAGCCATCTTTCCCAGAGGAATACAATTTTTATTTATTTATTTTTCTTTTCTCTATTGAGCGATCATTTTATTGTCTGTTTATATTACCTTTGCAATCAAAATGTCAAATTTTACAGGTGAATAGACACCAGGGCAGTGTAAGACTGGGAGATTTTTTTTCCAGTGATAAACCATCTCCCTAACTAAGTTATTCTCTCATTCATTGCAATTTATTCTCACTTCCTCCTTGGCGTGGGCTCACTCTGTAGATGAGGGAAGTGTTGAGCCTCTGCTCTGAACTGAGGAGGAGACTATGCATACGATTCCACCTGTCACTGTGAAAATGTCCAAATATAAAACCCAGCAAGAAAGCATGGCATTCTTATCATGAGCACTCATAACTGTCCACTTTCTGCCCAAAGCCCCCACATTCTTACCCCTGCTCGGTAGCTACAGCCTAGATGGAGCACTTGTCTTGATTGATGTGAGACCTACTCCCCTCCCCCACATGAACTGTGGGTGGCCACTTTTTCAGGGAGCAGTCCAGATAAAAAATGGAGGGAAGATTGTCTGCCTTCTCCTGTCTTGCCCCCCCCCCCCCCCCCGCCTCTGTGCTCATTTGTTCCTGTGCCGCTGCCCCTGGTGATTCCTTTGCCTACAGTAGAACCAAGCTTTCAACTAGGGAGCAGCAGCTCTCCAGGAACCTTCAGAAGCATCCAGCCTTGTGGACTGAACAACTACCACGGTTTTACTCCTATAAATAACTTTTACCCATGCTTTTGTAAGCAACCTAATTAAACTCATTGGGACACAGAAGGTGAGAAGGTGAATGGAGGTAGAAGAGGAGGAGAAAGAAATAGGAAGAGGAGAAGGAGCTGAAGGAGGAGGAAAAGGAGGAAGAGGAGGAAGAGGAGGAGAAGGAGGCCATGGAAGTAGAAGGGAAAAGTTGTTTGGGAAGAGGGCATCAGTGGAGTTGGGGGTACAAGAGCAATAAGGTGGATATGATCAAAACATTATATACATGTCTGAATTCTCACAATGAAATCCATTGTTGTATATAACTAATACACACTAAAAAGTTACTAATGCAAAAAGCACTTGTCGTATGAGGAAACTGGACAAAAAAAACGAGAAAGGCAACAGATGGTAACAATGGGATGTCATTAGTGTGAGGCATGCTGAAAACCATTGTAAAATCCAATGTACCCTTTTAAAATAATTTTTTCTTACATTTCACCCAACAGAGCCACTTCCCAGGCCCTTGAATTTACTCTTGAAACAAAATATTAAGACAAAAATCATGAGCATCTAAGTAAAGGCATAAGAACATGAAGTAAAAATTAGAAAATTAAAAAATATAACAACTAAAATGAAAAGTCAATAGATGGGCTAAGTTTGCAGACAAAAATGAATAAATCAGAGGCAAGGTTAGATAATTACGAACTCTGGAGATTAGGAAATGAACTGTCTGAGAGAACTATGGGCAATAAAAGACCTGGTGTTTGTAAGATCTGAGTCCCCGCAGAGAGCAGAGGCAGAGAGGAGCAGCAGAAAGCATATGATCATTGCAAACTTTTGGCAGCAGGCATAAAGCTGCGGTTTCTAAACAGAAATGGTAACAGATCCCCCAGAAAGAGAGAGAGAGAGAGAGAGAGAGAGAGAAGCCTAGAGTAACCCACACTGAGACAGATCACAGTCACATTTCTGAAAATTGAATGACAAACCCTGGAAAGTAGGTAGAGTTAAACAATACATATCGCAGACAGGTGAAGTAAGGAGGAGGTGGACAGCCTTCCCCGACGACAGACAGAACACAAGATTTCCTTTCCAGCTCCATGCCTGATGTCACTGTTCTTGCTCTCTCAGTTGGATTCTGCGTCTGTTTTTTCCTTTAGTGTGCCTTATAACTTCTTCTTGATAAGAACGTGATATCTGAAATAAAGAGGTTGCAGTCTTTAGTGGTATAGTGGGAGATATGTGTGGGCCTGCTATTTATGATTCAGTCTTTCTGATCTGCAGCTCTGTGTGCACTATGAACTACACACAAACAGGTCCATTTATAATGTGTTTATCTTTAGTGTGTGTGTATGTGAGAGAGAGAGAGAGAGAGATACTCCAATACACATAGAAACATACATGTGGGGCCCATCCCATGACATGTGTGGAGGTCAGAGGACAACTCTCGAGTCAATTATCTCCTTCTACCCCGTTGAGTTCAGTCTTCAAAACCCATTCAATGTAAGTCATGATATAAATAGCAAAATTAAGAACTACCTGGCCATCTTAACAGATGCAGGAAACAGACATTTGACAAAACCTTACCACTCTTCTTGGTTAAAATGATTAGAGAACCAGGTCTAGAAGACCATGTGTTTGTCCTGTTTAAGAGCAACTGTGAAAATACCCACAGTTTGTATGTTTCATGATAAAAGACACACTTTTCTCATATTGAGGCAGAAACCAGGGGAACCACCTCTAATTAGCCTGGTGCTGAGAATCCTAGCCAGCCTAAGTCACAAAAAAGAAATAGAAGTTTTGTACTGTGGACAGTCCTTCTCTATAAAATACTTAGGAATGTGAAAGTAAATTACCAGACCTCAGAAGTGAATTTAGCAATGTCCCAAGACACTATTTCTAAATAATATCAGAGATTGAAATCTGACTTATTCATAGTGGCAGCAACATATGCAGTACTTATGAATAAGTATGGCAAACGTGTGTCGAGTAGCTGTTTCCTCAACACTGAAGTATTCTCTCCTGGATGGGGGAGAGGAGCTTTTCAAAACTCACAAGAAGCCGGGTGTGGTGGTGCACGCCTTTAGTCCCAGCACTCGGGAGGCAGAGGCAGGAGGATTTCTGAGTTCGAGGCCAGCCTGGTCTACAAAGTGAGTTCCAGGACAGCCAGGGCTATACAGAGAAACCCTGTCTCGAAAAACCAAAAAAAAAAAAAAAAAAAAAAACTCACAAGAAAATGCTAAGAATGTGCATCGTTCACTTCAGTGTTAAGTCTGAAAGTATAAATCTTTAAAGATAAGAGAGAGAAAACTGTGGGAAGGCCTGAGGAGACAGCTCAGTGGTAAGAGTTTGCGGACTTTAAATCCCTAAAGCCAGGCATGGGCTGTGTGTGTGCCTGAAGCCCCAGCAGTGGAGGGCAGGGAGGAGGGCAGTGACCAGTAGATCATAGAGGCTCATTGCCTGAACAGCCTGGTTGAAACAGCGAGCCTCCCATTCAGTGACAGACTCTGTCCCAAAGCAAGAAGGCAGAAAGTGATAGAGAAAGAGACCCAATGTCTTCCTCTGACCTTCACATGTGTGTGCCTGGGCACACATGCCCACAAGCTCAAACTCAGGAAATGTACACACACACACACACACACACACACACACATTTCGACTTTGCCTTAGATGAAGAGTTTTAAGACATGACCCCCAAATACACAATCTAGAAATACACTGATATAATTAGACCTTTTCACATTTAAAACTTCTGTTCTTTGAAAAAATTTTAACGGCAAAGAAAGACAAGCTATATATACTGGGAGGAAAAAATGTCACCCAAATATTTTTACATCTTTAAATTGTTTAACTTTTATTTTATTCATATGGGTGTTTTGCCATATGAAAAAAAGCTAAGCCATCACACATACTTTTGAATGGTTTCCATGAGAAAGACAGACACTACCAAGTGCGCGTGTGTGTGTGTGTGTGTGTGTGTGTGTGTGTGTGTAGGCCAGAGTAGAGTATTAGGTCCTCTGGAACTGGAGTTACAGTTGTGAGCTGCCATGTAGGTGCTGGGAACCAAACCCAGGTCTTCTGGAAGAGCACTCTTAACCTCTGACCTCTCCATCCCTAATGCACATATATCTTACAATAGACTTATATCCAGAAAAATTTTAAAAATCATAAAAGCTCAATGAGAGCTATTTCTGCAGCTGTGCAAGCAACAGTATCACTAGTCACTAGGGAAATGCAGACTGCAATCACTGTGTAACACCATCACACACACTTCTGAACGGCTTCCATGAGAAAGATGGACACTACCAAGTGCAGGAGACATAAAGGCACTAGAATTCTCACACACTGCTGCTGTGACTGTAAACTTCTACAAACATTAAAAAAAAAAAAAACAGCTCAAAGTACTTAAAAAGTTAAACATGCACGGACTACATCACATGCCGCAGACTTTCAATTCCAAGGGAAAAGGAACTAAATGTTCACAAAACATCTTGGACTCAAATCTCAGGAGCTTGGTTTGTCATAGCCCCAAACTGAAACCCACCTGAACGTTCAGCATGTGACACTGACGTGGTACATCCCCGACACGGGCCAGAGAAAAGGAAGGAAAAATAAGTGGCTGATAAATAAAATGTGGATGAATCATCAAAGGAATTCTGGTGAGTGAAAGAACCAGGGAAAAGACTGCTGTTATATATCTGCATTATATAAATCTAAATCTGGGCTGCAGAGATGGCTCAGCAGTTAAGAGCACTGACTGCTCTTCTGGAGGTCATGAGTTCAAGTCCCAGTAGCCACATGGTGGCTCACAATCATCTGTAATGAGAAACAAACAAACAAACAAAATCTATGGGCCAGAGGGAGTGAGGTCCAGGAGCAAGCAGGGCCGGGAGTCTGCAGAGATATAAAATAGGTGTAAACGGACTGGGGGCAGACATGCCATGAGGAATGTTCTAGGAGTGATTCGGAGGAGGTTTTTCTTTGACAATTTCTCACATATACACAGGGTGTCTCGTTCCTCCCAGAGCTCTCTTGCTCCCACTGCCCCCAACATGTCCTCCTCCAACCTTCATGTCCTCTCATTTTCTCATGGCCTCTTTTCATGTCCAGCACACTGGGTTGAAGTTGTTGAAATAACAAAATACAAGTAAGTTAGTAGGGGGTCCTAAGACTTTCTCACCCGTGTAAGTCCACACACTGGCCTTTGAACAAGTGCACACAACTGGATACTTAGTGGGAGCTGGCCACCTCTGCAACTTTATGCAAACCCCAGTGTGGGAGGGTCTGGGATAGTTAGGTAGAAACCACCCAATGAGGTTCATTTCCACCCCACCCTCCCCCAGTCTGGGCTGTCTGTTGCCTTCAGCTGCCAGTTAACCCAGGCTGGGGCTTTTCTCTTTGGTTTGGAGGATCTGACTGCCTGGGTTAAAGTGAAGTGTTTGTGGTGGTTCACGTACAGGGAAAGTACCCTGTGCTGACCCAAGCTACGGCCCCTGAGGCACCGCACCAACTCCTGAGCCATTAAGAAAACAAATCCTGTGGCAAACATTTAACACCTTTAAATTTTGTTCTCTCTCTCTCTCTCCCTCTCTCTCTCCCTCTCCCTCTCCCTCTCCCTCTCCCTCTCCCTCTCCCTCTCCCTCTCCCTCTCCCTCTCTCTCTCTCTCTCCAGGTTCTCATGTAGCCCACCCAGGCTGACCTAGACTTCCTGCTCTCTGAACCTCGCTTCCCAAGTGCTCAGACAACAGACCCACATCGACAAGCCCTGTTTTTTGTGCATTTCCAACTGGTCTATCCTTTTTTTTTTTAAACCAACTTGAGATTTGCTGACATTGAAAGACTATGATGTCATCAACACCTTCCCTCTTCTACCTCTGAGAATAGACATCCCACCTCCACTACTGAGAAGGAACCCTGAAACCGATATTCTTGGTGGCTCCACTAAGGTGACTTCACCTACACACAGCCATGAGAAATAGCAGTCCATTTCCAGTCAAATCATCTTGTGCCTCTAAAAAGTCTCTTCTAGAATGAACCAAACCCATGACTGAGGGAACAAAGGTGGAACATCAGCGGGCAGTTTCCAAATCACCATCTGCCCCTACACTCACATGAATAATGGATAACACGAGTTTTCACTTATGCATGTGTCTGTAAAATCATCTTCAAATCACTCCCAGGATATACCTTATGCAAATATAGCCTATTCATAAATGAAATTCTTAAAACAAAAAAAATATTTAAAAAGTAATCACAGCTTTCAAGATGAAATAGATAAATAAAAGCTCAAAGGTCAACAGCTCTTGGGAAGCCATTCTAGCTTTGGGTGGGCGTTATGCTCTGCATATAAAATGTTCCCACAAGATCGTGTTTTCATCTCCCAATGGCAGCGCTGTTTGCGGAGGTTGATGGAATGTTGAAGTAGATCATAGGGGAATATGCCTTGGAAAGACGGACCTGCTTGCTGGCCCCTTCCTGTTTCTTTTTCTGCTTCTTGGCCACCATGGCATGAGCAGCCTTCTCTACCACAAGCTCCTACACTATGCTTCTTTGTTTCTGTCTAGCTTCAGGCCCAAAGCAACAGGGCCCACCAGTCATAGACAGAACTGTCTGAAGCTGTGAGCCCAAAGAAATCCCTTCATTTTGTTTTCCCGGGACTCTGTCACACTGATGAAAAGGTAACTAAAAAGATGGGGAGCAGGCCCTGATGCTTGGAAGGATGTTCTGAGCCATCCTGACTGTAAAGGAATTTGGAGACTGGGGTTTCAGAGATTTTGAAAATTTAAAGGCAGTTCATTGATGCTCTTTCGCTTTTGGTAAGTTCTATGTTCTAGGCTTTAGTAAGAAGGCCTTCGGAATCTCCAGAGAAACCAAACATGTATGTGGGGAGAAGTATGCTTAGTTCGTGTGATTATGGAGTCTGACAAGTTCGAAATCTTCAGTGAGAGCTGGCTGGCTATATTCATGAAGAATCGATGCCATACTGTCTGCCTGGCATTAGAGCCCTTTGGTAGGTATTTCAGGAGGGTGCCTGACCTTGCTTCCTATCTACTTTGCATATATGTAATTCATATTACACAAAAGTGATGTTAGCCCCACAGCCTGCTGGGTGTGCCGGAGTGGCCTGTGAGCTGGAGGTACGATTAAGAAGTCACAACAAGAAGCTAGAGAGATGGCTCAGTACTTAAGAGCACTAAATGCTCTTCCAGAGGACCTGGGTTCAATTCCCAGCACCCACATGGCAGCTCATAGCTGTCTGTAACTCCAAGACCTGACATCCTTACATAGACCTACATGTAGACAAAACACCAATGCACATTAGACATACAGACAGACTGACAGGAAGGAAGGAAGGAAGGAAGGAGGGAGGGAAGGAGGGAGGGAGGGAGGGAGGGAGGGAAGTTTTTACAACCAGCCTGAGATAATGAGACCTTGTCTCAAACAAAACAACTATTAAAAGAGAAAGAACTGTCCATCCACAAAACCACGTTTTGACACTATCAGAATTTCTGTTAGTCTTTCTAGAAACATTACCATATACCTTTTTAAAAAAATCAACAAATGGTGCTATCTACTTGAAATTATTCAAGTTAACTTTTGACCTTTTGACCTTTTATCTGATCCAAGATCTGAAAATTCTGTATTAGATAGATATCACTTAAATTATATCTTGTTTTCTTCCATCATAATGGGAGAAATTGACGTCTTTGTTTTTTTATATCAAATTGGTGGTTGTTTTAAAGATTTATTAATTTTTAAAATTGTGTGTAGTTGTATGTTTATCTGGGTGAGCATGTGTACACATGAATGGTGGTGCCTGTTGGGCCTATGCCATGGAGTTGAAGTCACATAAGGAAAACCATGATGTGGTCTTATCCACATACCTGCCAGATGGGCAAGGAGGTCCACCAAGTGTTGGAAATGACATGAAAGCCAGTAGGTCTCTTACTGCTCACAGGAACACAGTAGATGGTACAGCATCCCCGGGAAAGTGTCTGGTATTTTTCTAATAAAAAATAAATATTCAACCTTGGCTTCTATGGCTGTATTAAAACACCCTGAAAGAAAACAACTTAGGACAAGGGAGGATTGCTTTAGCTCACAGGGGTTGCAGTGGCTCACGTGGCATCCACAGTTAGTGGCTCACGTGGCACCCACAGTTAGTGGCTCATGTGGCACCCACAGTTAGTGGCTCACGTGGCATCCACAGTTAGTGGCTCACGTGGCATCCACAGTTAGGAGCAGGGGGGAATGGACTCACGCTCAGATCACTCTCTTTGTTAACATTCCAGGACCCAAACCCAGAAATTGGAGCTTCCTTTATTCACCATGGGCTTCCTCAATTCAAACAACAGGATTGAGAAAAGCCTTTATAGCCATGGTATGCCTGGTTTAAACAATCCAGAGACTCTCTTTTTAGGTGACTCCAGATTGTGTCCAGTTAACAATTAACTGTTACGGTCACAATCGTCAACTCAACATCAGCAACTCCCCTCTGAGGTACTATCGAGGGCAGGTGGCTGCGAGCGTCCACCCAAATATTCCTAAGTTTTATTGGTGATAGAAAAATCCAGGATTTAGTAAATGTGAGACACAGCCCAAATTGAGGGATAGCCACGTATGCAATGTGAAGCAAGGAAACAGAGCACGTAGAGAGAACACTCTCAAGAATGTTCCGCTGAGGGAAAGAAATCAGACACAAAACGACTGCTGCTCTACGCCCTTTGTTTTCATTATTATAAAGATCAAGAGCAGGTAACACTAACCTATGGCAGAAGCCAGGAGATGGGGAGCCAGGGGCCGCTGGAAGGAGGGAGGAAGGAGTGTGTTGCTCAGGGATGAAGGATTCTAAATGGTTGTCGAGGGAATTAGACAAATAATATGTGTGCTGTTCAGTGGAGGTAATTTGTGTCTCACTTTTGAAAATTACAGAGCAAAGTCAAGGAGCAATGCTTTGTCCACTCTCTGCCTGGATGAGGAGGGACAGCTCTAGATGAGTGTTTCTCAGCCTGTGGGTTGCGACCCCTTTGCATTATATGTGCCACAGATATTTACATTACAATTCATAACAGTGGTAAAATTACAGTTATGAAGTAGCAATGGAAATAATTTTATGATTAGGGGTCACCATAATAGGAGGAAACTGAATATTAAAGGGTCATAGCATTAAGGAAGGCTGAGAACCGCTGGAGAGGGACTGAGGCAGCTATGAGAAAGAGAATTAATTACCCACAGCCCCGGAGCCAGTCTGGAATAGAAGCTTGGCTGCCCTTACTATCAACAGCAGCAGCTTGGCCTCTCTCTGTTCTCCAAGGTAGCCCATCCTAGCTCCAGTGTGCTGATCTTCAAGAGAGGAGGGCTAGCCTGTAGAAATGCTGGAGGGTCCTCTACCCTCGCCTTCTCACTGTGGGCTGCACGGCACTCTCTGTTCCATTGTGAAACACCAGGCAACCAGCCACGGTGCAGGCTGTCTATGGTGATGTACCTGCCCGGGACCAATGTTCCTTTGCAGTCTTCTCCAGCAGAGCTGGCAAGGGCACAGTGAGGGGAAGGATTCTTACTTCCTGGGCAGCTCTGACCCAGGCATCTGGCCAAGCTCTCTGATCCTCTACCTTCCGCTGAAGTCAGGCATCCAAATGCAAAGCCTGCTCCGTGGCCTGGGACCACGTCTCCCCCCAAACCCCCACCCCCGTCCCCTCTGTCCCTCTCTCCACTTCTCTTTTACTTTCCTGGCCACAATTTGAGCCTCCGACATGACATTCCTGATTTTAGAATGAGACCCACTTCCAAGTTTATCTCCCACCCCCACCCCAGAGACAGTTACCAGCCACAGGGCAAAGAGTAGCTCATCATTGGCTGTCAGATCAACCTTCCTCAGTCGGGGAAAGACAGTGTCAAAACCAAACAAATCTAAGCTCTGCCTGGGGAGAAGCTATACACAGTCACTGCATGTGTCCATTTCATGGACAGGCAACTAGGCCTGAACTCAGCTACTGTCACCATAGTAGGAACTTGTGACAGATCAGGACATGTGAACTGAAGAACCACAGAAGCCTGTCTGTGAACCACTTTCACACAGAGAGTCAGACCAAGGCCAGAGTGGTCTTTCTCCTTTAAAACAAACAGCCCTGACAGGAGTTCTGTGCTCCCTGCTCCCTTCCTTTAACAGCACTCCCTTCTGATAGTGGGTGGGCTTTTTCCTTTTGTTTTTGTTTTTCCTTTTCCCTGTATTAGTCAGGGTTCTCTAGAGTCACAGAACTTATGGACTGTCTATATATTAAGGCAGTTCAACTAACCCAACAGTGGGTAGCTGTGAATGGGAAGTCCAAGAATCTAGTAGTTGCTCAGTCTAGTAGTGAATGCCTCAGCTGGTCTTCTATATAAGCTGGAATCCTGAAGATGAAGGTTCCAACAGATGTGCTGGCAAGTAAGTGAAAGGAGGTGGAGAGGGGAAAAAAAAAAGCCTTCTTTCTTCCATTGTCCTTACGTAGGCCTCCCACAGAAGGTATGCCCCGAATTAAAGGTGTGTACCACCATGCCTGGACCTACGCATTCTTTACTTGGAACTGGGGCGAACTGTCCCAGGTTGGCCTTGAACTCAGAGATCTGCTTGCCTCTGTCTCCTGGGATTAAAGGTGTACATTACCTTGCTTGGGGCTAAGCTTTTCATAGCCACTATGCCTCAAGATCCGTATCAAAACCCTGTCTTCCAGCCTCAAGATCTGGGTCATAGGTGTGGCCTCTATTTCTGGATTGTAGTTCATTGCAGACACAGTCAAGTTGATAACTGGGAATAGCCATCACAGCAGTGGTACCAATCCAGGCTCCTTTTAAAGACAAGCGTAGATGTCTGTTTTGGTGGGGCATGTGCAGAAAGGATGCTCTTTTGAAGATTTATTTTATTATTAATGTATATGAATGTTCTATTTGTATGCTTGCTTGACAGAAGAGGGCATCAGACAGAACAGGGCACCATATGGTTGCTGGGAATTGAACTCAGGACCTCTGAACTACTGCTCTTAATGGCTAAGCCATCTCTCCAGCACAGAAAGGATGCTTTTATTGGGAGGGGAACACACATGAGAGGGAAGGTTCATGTTCTGGCAGAGGAAAATACAGACACCATACATGGCCGTATGCATGTCTTCTCCCTTCAGTGAACAGACTTACAAGGTCACAAAAGGGGGTGTGTTTTCCCTATAGTCTAGAAAACCAAATTGTTGGGGGCTCAGACTGTGCCAGCACCTCAGGCAATATATACTCAGTGTCCATTGCACTTTGTCCATGGGCTTTACCTTATGTCTCCAGTCCAGGGTAAACAGGTTGCTGCTGGTGTTCCCTGTAAGTGAGCATTGTGTGAGGCCCATAGGCAAGGGGTCACCTCTGCCCTGGTTGTGCAGAGGAGGTCATTTGGAGTAAACTTCATGAAACTAGTAACTGCTTGGATGGGTTCTCACAGAACAACAGGAGCTTCTATTTGGTCAAGATGGCCTGGCTTCCCCCACACCCACCTGTGGCTGTCAATGCTGCCTGGTGACAGGGGTCCATCTGGTGCTGTCAAAGAGTACTTGGGCTGTCCTCCATGTGACTCTCCATGAGGTCTGAACTTCTCCGCAGCAGGAGGAGAATATCCAAGAGTGAAGAAGGACATAGAAGCTGCCAGTTCACTTAGGTCTGGACCTAGACACCTGGGATATACTTCTCTGTTATCAGAACAGCCATGGGACCTGTCCAGTCTAAGAAGACAAGGTTAGGGGTCAGGGACTGTTGAATGTATAAATGGTGGCCATCTTTGAGAAATCAAGTATGCAAAGTTTTGCTATTTCCCCAATACTGCCTTGAGAAATCCAACAGAAACTTAAAAAAAAAAAAAACGTAATTTATTTATGTCTACTTGGGAATAAAGGTGTTTATCTGTCATTTGTTCTTTCACTTCTGTAGTAGCTTTGAGCAAATATAATACACAAATAGTACTGCCTCTACCAAAATAAAAAGACATAGCAACCCAGGCGGTGGGAGCTGGCCTATGAACCCAATATGGAGAAGCAGAGGCAGAAGGATCAGGAGTTCAAACTTGATATGTAACTAGCTCAAAGCCAGCCTGAGCCACCCGAGTGCCTGCCTAAAACAGCAAAATATTAGAAAAGAAAGAAGAAGTCCACGGAGTCATGGGGAGGGAGGAGTAGGGAGACCGATCTCAAAGGTTGGCTAGGGTAGTTTAACATCCACTGGAAGCGGAGCCAGGGTTGCCAGAGAGGGACTGCTGCTGTTAGCATCTCGGTCACTGTCTTAATTACGGTTTTATTGCTGTGAAGGGCTACCATGACCAAGACCAAAGCAACTCTTATAAAGGAAAACACTGAATTGGGGATGGTTTACAGTTTTAGAGGTTCACTCCAATATCATCATGGCAGGAAGCACGGCAGACTGCAGGCAGACATGGTGCTGGAGTAGGAGCTAAGAGTTCTACATCTTGAACCAAAGACAGCCAGAAGAGACTGCCTTCAATTGGCAGCTAGGAGGAGGCTCTCATTCCACACTGGGTAGAGTCTGAAAATAGGAAACCTCAAAGCCCACCCCAATGACTCACTTCCTCCAAGGCCACACCTACTCCAATGAGGCCACACCTCCTAATAGTGCCCTTCTCTGTGGGCCAAGCATTCAAACACATGAGTCTGGGGGGGGAGGTGGGTGGGTAGTGGGGTCCTATTTAAGCCATCACCACTGTCACCTTTTCATTTTGTCCTGTTTGGGACTCACAGTGTTATGTTTGGCGACTTACCCCTTAGCTGTAAACAGCTGCAGATGGACGATGCAAAGAATGTTCTTCTCTGCTCCAGGACTGAGAAAAAATGAAGAATACCACCCCTTCTCCATGACAAGGAGGGAACCAGGATTAAAAACCAGGGGTCCAGAGCAGAAAGCAGTCCAAGCCACTTAAGCGTGGCTCTGCTGGCTCCAAGGGCAGCCAGAGCTTCACTGGCTCCTTCTTGGTAACAGCTGGTGGAATGCCCCGACCTGCACAGAACAGGGAAGGGCTCCAGACCCTTCCCGTTGAGCACACATTTCGTCCAGATGTGCGGGTGGAAGCAGAGGGTGGAAATACCACCGAGGCTGACGATAATGTGTTAACCAAAACAGGAAGCCCCGAGGAAGGTGGACGAGTGGGTTTCACTTCAGCTGTGTGATTTTTATCAATACGTTTATTGTTCTAAAACTCTTCTTTTTAAAAGGTATTTTCAAAACAAGCCCAACCTCTGCTTCCCATTCTGAATTATTGTGTTGACTCTGTGCTTACATTTAGGGCAACAGTGGAAGAAAATAAGGACACCTGGTAGAGGTGGTGAAACATCAGGTCCTTGCCTAGGGGTGGGGAACAGGGAATTTTTACTGACTGAGAGACTGTTTCCTCATGGAGAAAGGACATGGGTCCAGGACCCTGGGCAACCCAGAAAGAATTAGGATGAGCTGAGCTCTGTGGTGACAACATGATCTCCCTTAAGTATCAAGCTCTTAGCACCCCAGTGGCAGACATTCAAAGCCACCCTCTGCTGAGACCCAAGCAAGTCTTGTGCATGCTTGTTGTTTCCGTGAGAAATTTGCAGAGCATGAAAATTAGACCCTCTGAAGAACAAGCTTATTAATCAGAAATTATCAGCAACAATCTGTTGGTTTTGTTCTATGAAACAAACAAACAAACAAAAAAGGAGATTTAAGTTCTTGGTTTAAGTCAACCTGCTTTTCGACAAGCTGCCATTGATGGTAACTCTAGGAAGAGGCCGGGCTGGATTGGCAGCCGTTTTCCATTCCAGGGAGCTCTATGCAGTCATGAACAGACTGTTGTAACATGGACAACACGTTATGGACACAGACGGGTGTTCACAGTAGAATCACAAATGGACACACAGCGATTCATCTTGAATTTCTGACAATGAAGCTGAGATTTTAGATCACCTGGCTGTGTCTCCTGCAAGCCCACTGCTGCCCCCGGGGGTTCCAGCACTCACCTTTCCACAGGAGTGAAAGCTCAGAGAAAATGGCTCTTTCATTGGTTACTTAGATTCCAAAGCAAAGAAACAGCACGTTACACATTAGGAAATGTGTGATAGTCACTAGCCACACAGATGTTAAATTCCAGCCCTGCTGGAGCTGAACGGAAGTTTCAAAGTTGACTAAAATTGACTGATGAGTCTTGTCACATTCTGTGATTTCTGCCTGAAAGGCATTTGTCCCTTGGCACTGCACATGTGGCCAACCCATTGCTGGAAGAGCCTTCTCACTTCCTGATTCAGCCTCTGAAGTGGCTGCAGGTTAAGGCCACACCTAAGAGACTGTGGTGGGCAGCGAGCCTGGCCTCAGCTTTGCCTCTTATGCCTTCCCCAGGACTAGTCTATTGTGTGTAATATCTAGGCTATATTGGAAGTCTGTCTTAAGTTTTAAAACAAAAAGTAAAAATGTAGCCCCCATCTGTATGCATCTGCATGAGTGCATGCATTCTTTTTTTTTTTTTTTTTGGTTTTTGGTGTTTTGAGACAAGGTTTCTCTGTGTAGTCCTGGCTGTCCTGGAACTCACTCTGTAGACCAGGCCGGCCTCAAACTCAGAAATCCGCCTGCCTCTGCCTCTCAAGTGTTGGGATTAAAGGCATGCATCACCACCGCCCAGCATGTACATGTATTCTTATACATATGTCTTCGTGTGTGTACATTTTGATGCTAGGAGGTCACCCACAGCTGTCACCTCTCATTTCTTCTTTTGAAGCAAAGCCTTTCACTGGGACGTGGGGATTGTCAAGTAGTGGAGTTTAGCCAGTGTGCCCAAAGACTCTACCATCTCCACATGGGAGTGACAAGTGGGTGCCACTACAACTGACTTTTTAACATGGTGTCTGAGTATCAACTCGGATCTTTTTTTTTTTTTTAAGATTTATTTTTATATGTAAGTACACTGTAGCTGTCTTCAGATACCCCAGAAGAGGTCATCAGACCTCACTGTGGATGGTTGGGAGCCACCATGTGGTTGCTGGAAATTGAACTCAGGACCTCTGGAAGAGCAAGCAGGCAGTGCTCTTAATCGCTGAGCCATCTCTCCAGCCTTGGGGTCTGCATTTTAATTCCCTGGGTAAATTACTGTGACAGAACCTTAGGACACCCACCTTCTCTCAGATGAAAACCAAATTAGAGTATAGCCTGGCCCAACCTTACTTCTGGACACCAGTGCTGTCCTGAGAAGAAGAGGCATTCAGAAACTGAACTGCAGAGACCAGGAGAGTCAGTTCTGGGAAGGAACCCAACAGCAGCTGCTCTAAAATTTCCCCAATCAGGCATCTCCCTCTCAAAGCACACAGCTCTCCTATCTGGCCCCCTCAAATGAAGCCCTTTCCTTGGACCATGCAAGCTAAATGGATCCCAGTTACCCGTGCCAGAGATACATTGCTGTTTAGTCTTGCCCAATACATGACCCTGCTGACAGGGCATCGATAACAGCAAGCTAGGCAGCCTTGCCAAGGCCCAGCTTTGCTCTTGTACAAAATGCCTGGTTTGTCTCACAGAGAAGTAGCCATAGTCATCACTCTTCATGAGAGGACTCAACTAACCCTGGCTCTCTTTACCCACTCAGTGGACCTCAGGGGTCAAAACCAGTACCCCTGTTTGCCAGGATGAAAGTGAAGAGTAAACAGAGATGAGAAACACACAGTCTGAAGGCCATGGGGACATCATGACATCGATGTCACAATAGTTTGTGACAATTTCTTTTTTTTTAAAGATTTATTTATTTATTATATGTAAGTACACTGTAGCTGTCTTCAGACACTCCAGAAGAGGGTGCCAGATCTCGTTACGGATGGTTGTGAGCCACCATGTGGTTGCTGGGATTTGAACTCTGGACCTTTGGAAGAGCAGTCGGGTGCTCTTACCCACTGAGCCATCTCACCAGCCCTGTGACAATTTCTTAGAAAGAACAAAAATTCCATAATTTATCCTTATTGAGACAAATATTTGAACACTATGTTATTACACAGGGTGGGTACAGAGAAGTTTCCCATCCCAAATGCTTTTCTCACTTACCTAATGATCTGCTTGCCCTTGAATCCAGGTACAACTATGACACAAATGACATTCAATGACACCTGAGACCAGGTCGTGAAGGAAGTACAGCATCCTTCTAATCTGACCGCCACATTCACACTTGACCTTCCCATACAAGGCCAGGAAATATGCCAGCCAGTATCCCCATCCTAGATCCTACTAGGCAGCACTGGCCACCATCCTGTTAGTGACAATTGTTTGGGGACTATAGCCCAGCCACCGTTCAACTGTAACTGTACTGGAGATCGCCGAAGGACATCAGCCCCCTTCTAGCTATAACAGCTAAGCAAACAATGGCAGGGTTTGATTACTTTAGTCTAGCAGAAGACCAGAACCTAGAGGCTAGAATGAGACGACCTGCTCACTCCATTTCCCCACTGCTCTGTGACAATTACAGAATGTAACCATTTCCAATCTACATATATGGGATTAGAAAGAAAAGTAGATGCAGGGATCTTTGTTGGTTTTGCTGAGGAAGAGGGAGAGGTTGACTAGTGAGAAAATACATATTTTAGCTTTGTTCAAGTTATTTTTTTTAAATAAAAATGGAATACACAGGGCATAAAAAAGGTGTGTGTGTGTGTGTGTGTATGAATGTAATTGTGTTCATGTAGTCTTTACTTTAGGTGGTCAAAGCTTTCAACAAATGAGGAAGAAGGAATATACAAACACGCGCACGCATACACACACACACACACACACACACACACACTTGTGAGGATTTGCAGTACCATTTGAGGCCCTGGGTTTGGCTGTGTTTTTGATGTTCGCTTTTATTTTGAGACTAGGTCTCAGGGGCTCATGTCATCCAGGTTGGCCTTGAACTTGCTATGTGGGCAAGAATGGCTTTGATCCTCTCTGTCTTTACCTCTCCAGCGCAGGGATTACAGGAAAGTGCCCAGCTTATACAGGGTTAGGACTTGAGCACAGGGTCCCGTGCATGCCAGCCAAGCACTCTACTATAGGTATGCTATGTGGGCAAGAATGGCTTTGATCCTCTCTGTCTTTACCTCTCCAGCGCAGGGATTACAGGAAAGTGCCCAGCTTATACAGGGTTAGGACTTGAGCACAAGGTCCCGTGCATGCCAGCCAAGCACTCTACTATAGGTAGAATGTCTCTAGAATTTCTCTAGGAATGGCAAGAGATTATTCTGGCTCCCTGACAATTCTCGATGTGGCTCTGTTCCCTCCCTGGTTGCTGACTTTAAGCCCTCTGCCCTCTCTAGCTGACAAGGCCTAGTTAGCAGCATCTCCCAGCACTGAGCAGTAAGGCACGTATAAGAAGGCTCAGGGTTCTGTTTCGAATCCTCTTCCTCCCTTTCTCACTAGCACCTGCCTTCACTTCCTGTTATTTCCCCTGCTTCCTTTCTCTGGCCCTTTTCTCCCTCTCTGTTTGGAAGGAATTCTTACTAGGACTATCTCAGGAATCTGCCCGCAATTATGGCTCCAGTGTGACCCTGAGAGAGCTATGCCTTCTTCTCTACATAGCTCAGCAAAGCAGCCCACAGGCCTGAAGGAAGAGCGCCAACCAGCTCCCTTCTCTCCATCCAGACAGGACACCCAGGAAAGCCTGTATTCAGAGGAATGCACGATGATCTAAGGAACCTGGAAGCTATTGTGGGGCTTCCACCTCAACTCTGCTCTGACCCTAAACCACTCAGAGTCCTCAACATAGTCCCAGACTGCATGTGTCACTTGCTCTGGTGGAACACTGGTGAGGAGCTTCAGTTGGAGCAGTGGTGGGAGTAGTGAGGCTTAAGCAAGGAGTTAGGGTTACAGAAGGCCTGTGGTGAACTGTTAGGTCCCACATTCCACACAATGCCATCCATGATGGTCTTGATGTTACAGAAGAGCAAACCGGAGGCTGACAAATGGTTATCTGTCCAGCCACACAACTGATGGAGAGAGAACAGAACTCATGCCTGCCCTAGCCCAGGCTCATTCCTCTACATCATACACACCTGGCTCATGGGAGGTGCCTCACATACATGGCTGAAAAAAGACAAATGGATAAATCCATGAAAGGAGGAATGAGCCCACCAGGCACAGCCATTACTCAGGATAACCTGCAGAAGGATGCAGAAGATATGCCAAGATGTGTGTCAAGCTGGGCCAGTGGGATGAGCCAGGCTGGGCCAGGCTGGAGAGAAAAGGTCATGGCAGAGGGTAGGAAGATGCCTCACCTAGGAGAAGCTGTGCCCAGAAGAGATGGCTGCAGTGGGAACCTGGATCTTCTGCAACAAGCCTGTGTGTGTGTGTGTGTGTGTGTGTGTGTGTGTGTGTGTGTGTGTGGCCTTCTAGGCTGTGGCTGCACAGGGAGAGAGGATATGGGACTGGATTAGTGAACAACAGCTCCTACTCACTGAGCATCCTGGTGCAGGCAAAGCCTCTTCCATTATGACCCCGAGAGCAGGGAGGCTTTGACTTCTAAAAGAGGCTAAGAATCGGGTCACTCATTAATAACCATTTGGGGCATAGCAGTTCATTTTCTTTTCTTTCTCGTGTGGGGCATGCATGCATGGATATGTGTGTGTTTATGTGTGTAGACTCACATTTGCGTAGTGATGTGTATGGACATCCAAAGTTGATGTCAGATGTCTTTCTTGATTACTCTCTACTTTTTTCAACTCAGAGCTGGTTGCTGTGACTAGTCTAGCTAGCCAGCTTGCTCCAGGAATCCCATCTCCACCTTCATAGCTGGAGTTGTGAGTGGGCTGCTTTGTGCCTCTAGCATCTATATAGTGTGCTGGTTGGTTTTTGACACAGATAACTTGACACAGACAGGCATTCCTAGGAAGAAGGAAGCTCAGTTGAGGGATTGCTTTCTTCAGAATGGCTTGTGGGCAAGCCTGTGGTACATTTTGTTGACAGATGGTTGATGTGGGAAAGCCCACATCTGGTCAGCGGTCCCAGGTTACAAAAAAACAAAAACAAAAACAAAAACAAAACAAAACAACAACAACAAAAAAAACCAAGCTGAGCTAGCATGAGGAGTATAAAATAAATTATATTTTAATAAAGATATAAATAGTAAATTAATCTGGTAGCTGTATTTCTTTACCTTTGTTAGTCCCCAGTTAACCACACAGAGAAACCAATATTTATTTTAAGCTGCACCTCAATATCTGGGTGTTTAAATGATCTATCTTAACATCCTATGTTTATCTGGCTACTTCCTAGCCATGACCCTGTCCTTGTGACTCCAAAGCCCCTCCCTATTCTCTCTTCTGCCCAGCCATTGGGTGTTCAGCATTTATTGACAAGGCAGAGAATAAATGGTAAGAACCGTTTACACAAACTGGAGACAGGAGTCTAGACAATACCGAGGGTTGAGACAAGAAATGGGGGCAGAAAAATCAGCATTTGAATAACCTAAAGATAACCTTTAGACAGCGCACAAAAACCATTATGCCTACAAAGACAGAGGAGCAAGCCAGGAAGCAGGGCTCTTCCTTGGTTCTGCTTGTGTTCCTGCCCCCGGTTCCTGCCTCTGTTTCTGCCCTGATGACTGTAACCTGTTGGGTGACATGAACTCTGAGTTGTTTATAGTTAGTGTTTTATCACAGCAATAGAAACAAAGAGAAAGACACATGGATTCCGGATCCAAACTCCAGTCCTCATGCATGGTGCTTGTGGGGCAAACATTTTAACCATTGAACTATCTCCCTGACCTCTCAGCTCATCCTCTGTTGCCATAGCAGCAGAAGCCAGATACTGGAAGCTAAATACCCTGTAAAGCAAAGAAGTTTATTTAGTTCACAGGTTTGGAGGCTAAACTTGAAGGTCTAAACTCAGGGTGGTTCCATCCATTTTGTCTCTGGCAAGGTTGTGTGGCTGCATCTCAACAAAACAGATGGCATTGTGGTAGAATTGTGTGTGTGTGTGTGTGTGTGTGTGTGTATGTGTGTGTGTGTGTGAGAGAGAGACAGAGACAGAGACAGAGAGACAGAGACAGAGAGACACAGAGAGAGATAGAGAGAGAGACACACACACAGAGACACACACACACACACACAGAGAGAGAGAGAGAGAGAGAGAGAGAGAGAGAGAGAGAGTTTGATTGACTGGTTGATTTAGGGGCTTGTTTTGTTTGTAGCAATGTGTGTGTGTGTGTGTGTGTGTGTGTGTGTGTGTGTGTGTGTGTACTTCTCAGAGTCCTGTGAATTATATTAATCCCATCCAAGGACATTATCCCCAGTAATCTATCTGACTCCCACTAAATTCTGCCTCATGAAGGCCCATCACCACTGCCACTCCAAAGCTCCGCCTTCTAGTATAATAGTCTTTAGATGACACACTCAAATCATCTGCAACTCACAGTGGGAAGGTCAATCTTGGCCTCATCTCCACGAGCATCGCCATCATCATTCCCAGCTTTATCACTGCCATCCGTCAATCTTGCATCACAGTAAAGCGGAGGGACTGTGGCCTTTGGAAGGCTTGTGGGTTGCTAGCTTAGCTCATCACTCCATAGGTAGGAGCTTGAGGGCATTTTAATGCAAGCTTCATATTCATCATATGTAAAATGGAATAACTCAAAAAAATATAGTGGAGGGGGAAATAGTAGTTAAAGGGATAATGATTAAGGTTTTATACAACAGGGATAACACAAGTATCCCATCCCGCGGGATTCAGTTATTTGTGGGTGCAAGGGGACAGCAAACCTGTAAGGAAATGGGATTGGAAGAGAAAAGAGAAGTGGATGACCAAGTATATTGTACCTATTAAGGTCTCGGTATATTAGGCTGGGACGCCTGGTTTTAAAGCATACATCTCGGGGAATAGGGGAGGGGTCGAGGGGGAATTTAACAAAGAACAAAGAGTGGGCATCTGCTGACATGAGGGCCGAAGTCAGGCTCCAGGCGGCGGGCCCTTTGCATCTTATCTCCAGAACATAGATCCTCCTTGACAGCCTTGGGGTGTCAAGCCGGACTCAGGTGTAACTCATGTCCTTGGAAGTCATGGGAGTCAGGAAGAGATAGGGAAGAGGGGACTATAATTCAGCTTTTACAGCCTCAGGTGCCAGGAAGAGAACAGGGAGGAGGGAGTGACAACCGGCTCCTATCACGAGGCCATTTGGCCTGTCAGGGTGGGAGATTGTGAGAAGCTCCCTTTCTCACGGTATGGTCTCTGACACACAAGAAATTTATTGCACAGATGGTGACTTTAGGTAAAACAGAACAAAACAAAAAAACAAAAACAACTAAATGAGGTAATACATATAATAACAAGTTTGATTTAGCCATTTGTCTTAGTTAGGGTTTAACTGCTGTGAACAGACACCATGACCAAGGCAACTCTTAAAAGGGCAACATTTAATTGGGGCTGGCTCACAGGTTCAGAGGTTCAGTCCATTATCATCAAGGCAGGAGGATAGCAGTATCTAGGCAGGCATGGAGCTGGAGGAGCTGAGAGTTCTACATCTTGTTCCAAGGGCAAATACTCCTCAGGCAGCTAGGATGACGGTCTTTTTTTTTTTTTTTTTTAAAGATTTATTTACTTATTATATGTAAGTATACTGTTGCTGTCTTCAGACACACCAGAAGAGGGCATCAGATGTCATTACAGATGGTTGTAAGCCACCATGTGATTGCTGGGATTTGAACTCAGGACCTTTGGAAGAGCAGTCAGTGCTCTTAACCACTGAGCCATCTCTCCAGAACATAGGATGAGGGTCTTAAAGCCCACACCCACAGTGACACACCTATTCAACATGGCCACACCTACTCCAACAAGCCACACCTCCTAAAAGCGCTACTCCCTGGGCCAAGCATACACAAACCACCACACCATTCTACCATGCATGCACTTTTTAAATCACTGTGTTGTGAGAAATCAATATATACATATATAATTCAGAATTGCCAATTAAAAATAAATTAATTTTAAGATCAAGTCACATGACTCTGTGTCCTCGATCATCTTTTAGTTCTTCACAGTGAAAGCACGGGTACATTGTATTAAAATATCACCTGGCCTCTGGGTGTGGCCATGTAACACTGCACTCCAAAGGCAGAGGCAGGTGCTTGGTTCTTTGTGAGCCCCAGGCCAGTCAGGTCTACATTTTGAGATTCTGCCTCAACAAACCAAACCACACCACAAACAAAGAGAAAGGGCAGTATTCCTAGCCCACACCTTTAATCCCAGCACTCCTAAAGCAGAGGCAGGTGAATCTCTGAGTTCTGAATCTACACAGTGATTTGTAAGACAGTCAGGGCTACATAGAGAAACCCCATCTCAAAATAAAACCAACAACAAAAAGATTCTATTTATCCAGGGAGTGGTGGCATACTCTTTTAATCCCAGTACTGGGGAGGCAGAGGCAGGCGGATGTCTGGGAGTTCAAGGCCAGCCTAGACAGCCCTGTCTCTCAGGGAGGCTGGCAATAATAAGGCAAAACAAAACCCCTAAAACAACAACAACAAAACAAAAAACCTGAAGCAAAGAAAAAAATATCCTCAAAAGTGGAAAAAAGTCATATTACTACCTATATACCTACATTTTTTACATCTTATGTATCAATTTTTAAAATTAAGATAAAATGAATAGAAAAAAATGTTACTAGTAAGTTAAAAATAAATGGTTTCTATCTTCCTACAAAAAGGAATAATAATTCCTACCTTTGAGACAGAGTATCACTAAATACCCCAGCCCAGCCCAGAACTCAGGAGCCTCTGCCTCAGTTCCCTATGATTAATGAAAAATTTAAAAAGAAACCACAATGCAAATAATAAAGTTCTTAGTTGGGTGCCTGTCGTGTGGTATCAGTGTAGTTCACTGTGGCCACTGTCCTTTCTGTCAGTGAGTGAGCCTGAAAATGGATGTGCTGTGAGTGAGCTCTTCCACAGCTCCAGAACCCCACAAAGGAGACCAGGAGAAGCTGGAAGAAACCCAGCCAGGGGAACCTGGGTATTGGCGGGGAAACTCCATGAAGCTCGTCACCCCAGAACCCTGGCTCTCCCGAGGGTGGAGTCCATGCCTCTCCCTCTGGGTCAGGCTTCTGGGCAGTCAGCCAGCCACACTGCCACTTGATGGTTTGTTTGTTTGCTTCTAAAGACATAAAATCCAAGCTTATCAAACAAAGTCACACTTGGCCCTGCCATCTTGAGAGGTAAATTCCACCATTATCTATGCACTTCAACCCCTGCACAGAAGAACACTTGGTTCCCAGGCGAGCTGGTGGCTGGCTGCAGGGCCGACCTTCACCGACTCACCCTTTCAGCCCCCTTTCAGCCCAGGAGCCAGCCAGTCACGAGGCAGGCGTGCCAGTCACACAGACTAGGGAAATGCCCGAAGGTCCAGCCCACAAGCTGGGAGGTTTAAAAAAACCTCTTTGAACTTCAGTTTCCTCGTTTCTATAAAAGTGGCTTGGGGACAATAGTCTCCTTACCAGCTGGTTTGTGATGAGGAGTCATGAAAAGGTGATTAAACATTGACCCCAGTGCTGGCCTTTGGGGAGGACTCAACACAGAACAGCTGTGGCCTCACCAGTTCCTTAGAAACCTCTCACTGGGTGGAAGGACGAGGTGAGGCTGGGAGAGGTTTGTACACCCGAAGGGAAAAACATAGAGCTTGTGGCTAAAAAGCACGGGGCAAAATGAGGTCAGCTAGTGGAAACTTCATCCAAGACTTTGCCAGAGCTCTCTTGAGCCAAAGTCCTCAAAATCACCCACTCCTACTGTGTGTGTTAGAATCCACTGAAATGGAAAGGGGCATCCTGGCCCGGAAGTGGGGTTCCCGTTCATACTGCATCTTTGCACAAATTACAAGCTAGGCATGGGAGGGGCAAGCCAGTGAGCTCTCTTTGAGAACACTGGATAATACTCTTGCTTGCTGCTCCTGCCTCTCCTCACCCTGCAAAAACCTCACAGACCCATAGAACAGGAGGGAAAGAGACACGTTGGTCGTGTTTTTCAGATGGTGGGTGCTGGTAAGAGCTGACTCACAGCTGTCCTCGTTTCTCACTCCCATGGTGCCTGGCAATGCTCCAGATGGTGGAGGCTCCACCAGCCTGTGTCCTCAAATAGAGACCATGGGAAAAACCATGGTGGGTGAATAGTATAGAGCTCTGTTCCCCTCCCAGTTCACATGCGCCAGTCACTGTGAGCCTTGGGGCAGTGGGGGGTGGGGGGTGGGAGGGATTCTTACCACAGTCAACCTGATTCACCCTCAGATGATTGTGGACAACGGTGGGAACAGGAGGAAAACAAAGCCCAGAGACACCAGTGGGAGAGACAGTGCCAGGGAGAGCAAGGTAAGACCCCTTGGAAGAAGATGGACCTGTCCAAGAGGCTGGGTGGAATTGGGGGTGGCAGAGCAGGGGGTGATGAGGTTAGAGTAGGATGGTCAGCAAAGGTGATCAAAAGCAGCTATTCAAAGAAAGGGCCTATAGGGGTCCTGGAAGAGCCCAGTTCCGTCCACAGGCCAGACACGTGAGGGAAACAAGATTAACTCAAAATCAGTGCCAGGCCTTCATGACCAGAGTTGAGTTTCATAAGCTCTGCTGAAGTCAGAGATCAGCAGAAACGGGACAGGCTCTCAGCTGTCTAGTCCCAAGTCTCTTCCTCCAGGAAGACTTCCCGGACCTTCCTCAGTCTCAGATAGCCTCTCAATAACTCTGATACTGTGTTTGATCTTCTGCAGGATGCTGTGTGAGCTGCATGCGAGTTTTGTGAGTTATGAGTCACAGGTGGCTCCAACCCTGCTTTCTGTCCTTCAGTCTCCCATTCAGCACCCAGCAGAAGATGCTGGGCACCACTCTGCATCCTCAAGGGGTATCGTACGAAGCAAGAGGCAGGTTTTCTTGGGTCCACAGCAACATCAAAAAAGAGCAAAACGGACATGCAAATAAATCTATTTTAACATTTGAGACAGACGTCCACCTGAGAAACATGACCAGAAGATGCCAGACAGTATAAACGTATTTTGAAAATATATATTTCATTTCTTAGACATGTACATTTGTTCTCGTCGAAAATAAAGATCAAATCAAATTTCAGAGAGATTTAAAACACCAGGAAGAGTCCATTTAAAATTGTACTGTTAGAAATAACTAGAATGGGTTTGAGATGAAGAATCTAAAAGGGGCTTACTTTAGATAAGGCTGGCTAGTGATGACTGCTTTGGATAGATAGCATTTGAAACAGAGAGAGACAGTAAGGAAAACCAGCTCGTGTGAAGAACCGGGGAAGGGGGGAGAGGGGGAGGTTATGCAGGGCAAGACAAGCTGTATACCCAGGATCTTCAAGGAGGAAGACCTTAGGGTCTTAGAGAGTCTCTGGGACAATATCTTGATCAGAACATGGACCAAAGGGCCGTGTCCTCCAGGTCACCACAGGGTATAGATTTCAGATGATGTGAGAAGACTCTAGAGAAAGGCTTGAGTGGGCTAGGGAGGGCTTCATGTCAGCCTACTGGGATGGCGACTGCTGTAGGGAACACACTGGTGGGGAAGACTGAATCCGGATGCGTCAGTTATGGGAAGACTGGGGTCTCTCTGGAGGAAACGGTGTGAGGCTGCAGCCTCTACAGATCCATTGGAAGGAAGTTCAAAGAAATGCAGGATGGACCTGGAATTGGCTTGAGAACCGGCTTTGACTCTATCCACAGTCTGAGGGAAAACACCTGGGGTAGGAAGACAAAAAACTCCAGGGGCCCAGGGAGCACTCACACTCTGAAAGAGTCTGAAAAAGGGGCGGGCTCACAAGGACCATCAGGGAGGTAGCTGGGAGAGTCTGTTGACAGATGCTCAGAGTGTGTCCAGACTCAGGATAAAATCCAAGAGCCAGCTAGCCAGGTCGCTGGCAACCTTGACAGAAATCTCCAGGGAAAGTGTTGGGAGCCTCGCCAGGGTGTCTTGTGCCCAGGACTGCAAAAGGAGTTAAGAAAATAGACACAATGTGAACAAATCCGATTATTTTGAAAGCTGTGTCTCTGAAGGCAGAGAGGAGCTCAAAAGTCTCTATGCCAGAGGGGCTGGAGGCCAGGGGACCAAGGAAGCACTGCTGGATGCTGGTTGGAATTGTCCAGAAACAGAAGGGCACTGTGCAAGAGGCCAGAGACACCCAGGGAGTGGGATGGCTGACTCCAGAGCCCAGCTGGGAGGCCTTGGCCATCCCTGCAGAAGATAGACACAGCCTGGATAAAATGGCCAGTTTGATGTACAGAAGATGAAAGTTGAGTTAAATGGGGCAGGGTGGGGGGATTGGAAGAAGAATGCAGGGATCTATGGAGCAGAATGAGGGCCAGATGCAGAGACAGGAGAGCACACAGGTCCTGTAGGCCACAGGATGAGAGATGACTGCAGAGAATAATGGAATCCATAGCCTAGCCTGGCAGTGTTGAGGGTCAACCTGCAGGCTGAGCTGAGTCGAGAGCCCAGTACAAAAGTACCCAGGCAAATTGTGTGATTCTCTCTCCAAACTACCAGAAGCCAGGGTGCAGGCATGGAGAGGTGGAAGGGAGGGCTCCCGGGTTGGGGTTTTGCCAAGTAGCTATAACAAAGGCCGACTTGCTAAGGGAATTTCCGTTACAAAGATTCTGAGGAGTAGAAGCCAGACAGAAAAGAGGAGAAGGTAGGAAGGAGGAAGGCTCTAGAGAAAAGCAGAACAAAACAGACGGTCGCAAGCAGTCTGCAGGATCTAGGTCAAGGGTGAGACTCAATGGCTGCAGAAAGACATCGTCTGAAGGGAGGGGTCTCCAGAGACTCTCAGACTGAATGCTGACAATCCACTGGACAGGATATAGCTGTCCCCAAGGACAAGGTATTAAGGAACCACGAGGGAGGTGGAGTCCGTGCCGATGCCTCTGATTAGTCTATGAGCCACACCTACCAGGTCCCATCACTTTCTAGCCATGTGGATTCCTTTCTATAGTTCAGTATGGATTGGTACATACATCTTAATATTTATGTGAGCACTAAGGGAGATCATTCAGGTAAAACGCTGAGAACAACACACACACACATATACACACACATACACACACATACACACACATACACACACACATACATACACATACACATACACACATACACACGCATACACACATATACACACACATACACATACATACACACACATACACACACATACACACACACACACACACACACACACACACACACACACATACACAGAAGGCCAGATAGCAGCCTTTGAGGTGAGCTGCATTAAGTCAAGGCACTGGAGCAACTGGCTAAGGCGGTCCCAGAAAATTAATGTCTTCCTCATGTGCCTGACCCTCAGCCCCCTCAGCTTTGGAGTCTGACTTGGGCGCTAAAGATTGAGCTGTGTACAAGTGTCAGGTACACAGGGGTCAGTAGATCTGGTGGCCAGTGGTGGGTCATCTTCACTGTCAACTTGACCTGGATTTAGAATCACACAGGAGATACACCCCTGAGCTTGTTCGTAAGGGTGTTCCAGAAGCTGAGGAAGAAAAAGCCACCCTGAGTATTGGCAGCACCATTCCATGGCCTGGGGGGACCTGAACTGAATAAAAAGAATATAAATAAATAAATAAATAAATAAATAAATAAATGTAACTGGCTTTCAGTATTCATTAGCACTGCTTCTCCAGATGCGATGGGACCAATTGTGTCACACCCGGGCCCTGGGACTGTCCCATGATTGACTCAAACTGAGCCCAACTAAACTAAAGCGTCTTCACTTTAGTTGCTGTTCTCTGGTATTTTGTAAGCCAAGTAACAACACAGTATCCTTCCAGCCTCTATCGCTGGCTTCTGCAGGCATGTGCTGCTTGTGCACGTGGCTTTCTTCCTTCCCTCGTGCACTTCCTCAGGTTTATGGTACACGGAGATTCCTAAAGGTCCATTGTCGCTTGTGGCCGGAGGTGGGAGCTAGCATAGGTCCATGCATACATATATGAGAAATATAGGTCAGATGGATGTCATATGTGATAAGGTCAGGAAAATGGCTAGTACATCATTGCCAGACTGGGTATCTGTGAGGACCACACAACAGATGGAGGAGTGCTGTCTCCTGGTCTCAGCCCAACCCAAGGCCCCAAATGAACCCAGAAGAGGCTGGACCCAGCCATCAGAGGTGGGGACTGTCCCAGCCTCCCTAATAGCTGAATTCAGTCATTCGAACTGCCCCACAGACAGCAGCAGCAGCTGGGTAGAAGTTATCTGGAGGCCATTCCATCAATCAAGACTCAACGAAGGTCTGTGCCTTTTCTGTCTCAGATGCTGGGTCAGGACAGCTTCAGTCTGTCCTGGCCCTCTTCTTGAGTGTCTCTCCCATTACAATGACAAAAGGAGCTCGCACATTCAGGACACTTGTTGGGCCAGGCTTGCTCCCATCCTGGCTACTTTTCAACAGAAAACTGTGTTGGGCTTCAGGAGAAGAGCTTGCAGTCACAGAACACACATTAAGGAAGGCTCTCAGCGCTTAGGAACATGGACAAAGAACTCTCACTCTTTGAATGTGGAGTTTCATTTGATGTTTTCAGAAAGAAAACATTTAGCTTACTTTATATAAACCTACGGTTCTTCAAAGTCAGACAAAACAACATAAATTACACAAAACAACACTGTGCTTAGGACTGTTGTCATTTCCTCCCTTGGCTCTATAACTTGACTTGTGGACTTTGAAAGTAGTATTTTGTGGACAGAGAGAGAAACAGGCGCAGTCCAACAGGAAGCACGGCATTGTCCCTGGCTGCTGCATTACTTTGTCACGGAGGTGGTGTTTACACACGTTGACATCATGACTCAGGGGGACAAAGTCCTTTAGGTTTCACACCTGCCTCTCAGGAGTTTTTGCTTTTGGGAAAGGGGGTTTGTCAGTATGGCTGTGCTCAGCTGATAACAAGATCTCCCCAGCTTCAGGCCCCCACTTTCTTTCCCTGGTCCATAAATAATCAGCAACATTGAGCTCCTGTGGGATTTTAGTCACAGGAGCAACAAGTGTACTCCCTCACATCTCGTCTGTCTGTCTGTCTGTCTGTCTGTCTGCATGTCTGAACTTTAAAGCCCCGACAGGAACTAGGAAGGTCAGTCCCATGTTTTGAAATCAAGTGGAGGGAATAAAGTCGTGACCCATGAGGTCGCCAGCTGCCTCTTTTTGATGCTCCGAGAAGAGCTTCCAGAGGCCTCTGTCCAGACATCATCAGATAAGAGACATAGTGTGTCTGTCCCAAGGCTGCCTTGGCCTTCTGGTGTACAAGAATTTGAAGCCAAATTTCCTGTGAAAGAGAGTTCAAAGAAACATGGGTCTCAGTGCTTCTCTCTCCCATTGCCCTGGGGCCGGGGCTGTGCTGAGAAAGGCCCCGCAGCAGACAGTCCCACCAAGACTAGTACTAGAGGCCTGGAGGGAACTGGGAAGGACGCTCTCTTTCCCTTCCAAAGTTATGTTTGCTGATCGTGTCTGTGATGGAGGAGCCATGGTCTTTCCCTGAACGAAGAACTCTGCTGTCCTCCTCAAAAGTACTGGAGATACAAAGAGTGGGGCTCACACAGCCCCAGTCTCCCAGAGCACTAGAACCCTGGGCCTGAGTCCACCTTGACAGTCCCCCAGTCACTGCAAGCTCACAGTGTGCAGAAGGCCTGCAGGCCAGAGGATGCAGTTTGAAGGTAGCATTGAGTGGTGGTCAGGGAATGCTGGAAAATGAATCCTCCTCTGGCTGTCTGGGAGGAGGTTCCCTGAGAGAGCAAGGGCACCCAGTGGGAGTGAACTGGGCGTTCTGGGAAACAGTCTGTGGTGTGTTCCAGGAAAGAGCCCTGCTTACTGGGATTTATTTTGCCCAAGTGTCATTTTCGGATGACACGGACACTGCTGCTTTCCAGTGGCCACCAGGTTCTGATAACGACCTGTCTGAAAGGAGAGCTTGTGTGTGAACGATTACCAACCCGTCTTTCTGGGGAGTCCCCACATCAAATCCTGCCTCTGTGGAATTCTGGGGAGAGACTCTCACAGGGACTTCAGAGGACACACAGTGGTGGTAGGGCCCATAGGCTGTTCATTTGAATGGGCCCAGTGTTCTCACTCCTTACAAACAAAATGATTACATTTCATTGTGTGTACACACGTGCAAGCATTCCACAGCAGGCACAGATGTGGCAGTCGGAGAACCACTTGTGAGAGTCGGGTTTCTCCTTCCCCCATTGATCTCAGGTACAGAACCTTTATGTCCTGGGGATCCTACTGGCCATGCACTGTTGTTTTTTTTACAAAAAGGTGAAGGTCAAGAGGCCAAGAGGGGATCTGGCTTACATGAGGATGATTTACCTCAGAGTCCTAACCAGGCATGGAAATACCTCCCAGTCCCCTAGCAGATGGTGCTACGAGTACCTACAACTCAACTGGTCCCCTCAGGTCCTGCCAAGTCAGAGTGCTGAGCCTCAGCCCAGAGGACAACTTCAAATATGACTAGCACGGTACATGTACCTACAAGTCAACAGGAGATCAGCCGGGGGCAATCTAAATGGCCTGAGGGGCACCTGGGCTAAGCCCAGCCCCACATGGGTGGGTAGGAAAGAGTCTGGTCTGGAATAGTTAGCTGTCACAAAAAGCCATCTCTGGATGAGCCTTTGAGATACTGCTAGAAATAGCTGGAAATCCCCTTCTTAAAGAGTTTCTCTACTACTGGGGCCAGTGTTGGTGGGCTGGACCTCAGTGCAAAGGACCATTTTCCTCTTTCTCTGCATAGCTGCAAGGGAGTCTTAGAACCTTCTGCACATCCTCCAGGCTTTGTTCCTAAGGAGGCGACGATGCCTGCCTTGTGCCAAGACCCTCTGTGGCATCAAACCCCACTGAGCAGGATATCAAGCCCACAGTGATCCATGCTATCACTGATACGGGTTAGACGTGAGAGTCTGTCTCTTCTGCCTCCCAGGGCACACTCATGGCTCCTCCTTCTCTCTGCCCTCACCTGGCCCTTTAGGTTTGTCAACAGCAGGCTCTGACTCATCTGATGACTGGGCTCTCCCTGGGCATGCAGATTGGAGCTGCCTCACCTGCTCCCTCCATGGCCTTGGCCCTGGGCCCTCCAGCCTACTCTCTCCTCCCACTCACCCTGCCTTTGGCAGGCGGCATGAGTGCCTGGGCCAGGGCAAATTGGCAGAGGGAAGTAGAGATGAGAATTGAACATTTTGCAACTACAATCAATTTAAACAAACAGCAAGCACCTGTCCTTCAGTATGTTTACCCTGTGTGTTTTCATTTGATCCAACTACAGCGCTGGAGTGCTCCCCAGATTCTAGAGTCATCCATGAGAATTTGGGGGAAGCTCTCTGATCCAGAGGCTATGAGGTCCAGACACACCTTGCAGTCACTTTCATAGAAGAGCCTCTGGGAGATCTGGAGAGATGGGCTCCTATCCCTGGTATTTTATATATCAAAAGAAACAAACAAAAACCCCTGGGCTGGAGGATGCCCCATTTCTTTACCATCTGGTCTGTGTGTAACAGCTGCTCCATATGGGGGTGAAGATTGGCCATTGGGTCCATCATCTGTCTATGATAACAACAACAAGAACAACAACAGCAAATCTTCTCGGGGGGCTGAGGGCTGTTGCTCAGTCAGTCAAATCCTTACCATACAAGTGTGAGGATCTGAGTCTGGGTTCCCTAGCAACCACTTAAGAAGCCAATATATCCATACAGCAGTATATACAAGCAAGCCCAGCCCCAGGGAGGTAGAGATGTGAAGATCCCAGAGACTTGCTAGTCAGCAAGTCCAGCCGAACGAGAGAGAGCAATGATGTTCACGAGAGACTCTAAAATGAGGTGGGGAGTGACTGAGGAAGACACCTGATATTGGCCTCTGGCCTCCATACACGTGCATATACATGTGTGCACCAATGTGGACTGGAACACACACATATAAGTTTCTGTTTGGGGGCATTTGGTTTATGAGAGAGCCTCACTGTAATGCATGCCTAAATACATAAAGCTACCTTGTCGAATCTTCAGTCTACACTCCCCACATTTTTCCTTTGAAGTAAATTGGCAGAGTTTTGTGTTTTATCCTTGAGTATTTCAGAGAAAAGTGCAAAACAAGTGGAGAAGATTTGTACTCAGAGCCTTCACTCAGACCCCTCAGGTATTATTATACCACTTGGTTATATTTCCTTTTTCCTTTGTCCTCCCTCACACCAAACACCAACCCACTCCTGAGACACCTGTAAGCACATTTCCGCCCCCCCTGAACATTTGAGAGAGGGTGTTTCCTCATCTCTAAATACTTGAATGCACGTCTAAAAATAAAGAGCTCATTGGCTTATTTTCTGTGGCTGTAACGAAACACCCGAGGCTGGGTAATTTACAAAGACGAGTTTATTTGGTTGGTGGTTCTATAGACTGGGAAGTTCAAGAGCTTGGTACCATATGTGTCTAAGATCTGGCTAGAGTGTTCTTCCTGCATCATAACTTGGTAGAAATCACACGCTGACACAAGAACAAGCATGCTAGCTAGGGGTTCTTGCTACAAAGTGATTAATGAAGTTATATGAGTCTTCCCCTGTGGTGGTTTGAATGAGAAATGGCTCCCATAGGTTCCAGTATATGAGCACTTGGTTCTTGTTTGGTGGTGCTGTTAAGGAAGGTTGTGGAGCCTTTAGGAGGTGGAGCCTTACTGGAGGAAGTATGTCACAAGAGGAGGGGACAGATTTTGAGGGTGTCTAGCCTTACACCATTTCCAGTGAGCTCTCTCTGTTTCCTATTTGTGGCTGAAGATGTGATCTGCTCCAGCCACTCGACCCCAAGCTTCCCCCACTCTCTCTGGGACTGCAAGTCATACACAAAGTCTTCTACAAGTTGCTTTTGGTCATGGTATTTATCATAGCATAGAAAAGTAATCAATGTATTACTACCCATGTGACCCACATAATCCTAACCCCCGCCCCCAAGGCTCCAGTACAGAATACAGCATCATGTGAATCATGGAAAAGTTTCCAACACCTCAGCTCCTGGGAGACACATTCAACCCCCAGCAGTAACAGTCTCTGAATGATACATCAATATTATTAGACTTTTTATTTGTATGTCTTTACCATTTGTCTCCCATATGTCCTGTTAATAAGCAGTAGAGCACCCTAGGTCATGGCTGGCTTTCAGTCATATGGAAGCTCATTCTCGTTTAATCTGGAGTTGGAAGGGATCTCCCTAAACAATCCCTTGCAGCTGCCGGTACTCTTTGACAAAAGCCTTCCCCTACCCACCAAAGTCGGAGCTAACTCAGTTTTGGACACGTTCTCCTGGCCTTCAGCCAGTCTGCTTCTCACGCCTATGCCTGCACCATTTCCCGTTTGTTCCAGCCGTACCAGCTTGCCTTCTGCTTGCCCCCGATTACCATGTCTATAATCTGTTGGTTTGGACTACACTCCTCTGGCTGCTTCTTGCTTATTCTGGGGTCATGGAGGACAGACTGTGCTGGCTGAATCCCCTCTGCAGAGCTGTGCCACCACACTGGGCCTTACTTGCTTTTTCACACATTCACCAGACACTGGAGAGAGAGTTCACTCGTTCACCTGTTTGTTGTCTTACAACCTACTGAAGATAAGCTCCTACGGTGCAAGCGTCTTGTCCGTAGTGATTCCTGGATGCTTGGATTAGTGTGCGCCTGCCAGGTGATAGGCACTCAACCAACATTTGTAGAATGAATAGATGCACGAATAAACAGAAGTCTTTTCAGATGTCTGGATTAGAGACAAGAGAACCCTTTCACCTTCACCTAGACGGGATCAATACTTGGCAGGAACTGACACAGGAAAAACAACCTTCTGCCCACCCCACCTCCACTCTCCAATGTCCTTTTCAAAATGTCACTCGATGACCTTGGTTCATGCTTTCTTTTTGATAGTCTCCAGATCTGAAGGCAATAGAGTTGGCTTACTTTTAAAGAAGATCTGACAGAGCTCCTACATCTCAGGCTTTGGGTGTTAGGCTTCTTAGCAGGAAGAAGGAAACATTGACATGAGGTCAGGGTTGAGAGACACCAAAAAGCGACTTACTGGAATCTACTAGGGGCTAAAATGACCCCCTTTCTGTTACAAGGGCCTTGGGCAACCCAGGCATCCTGGAAAACCCAGGATAAAAGTATCATCTCCAATGGGACTGTCAGCTTGGGGTGAGCCAGGTCATGGGCAGGCTGGATGAGCTGTTCTCACCCACGTCGGAAAGGTTCTGCCTTGGCTGTGCAGACGAACCCTTGTCTGGAGAACCAAGTTTAAAAGCTCTTGAGCAAGCCAAACCTGGACCCTGCACTATACGCACTCAGACCATAACTCATTTTCTGTACAGACAAGAAAAGTGGACAGTGCATGTCTCCCGAAGAGCAGCAGTGGCTGGGCATGGCCTGTTGGAATCCCTGGGGGTGCTCACATCCAGCTGTGAGGCTCTTCATGTTCACACTTGAGTAGGACACATTAGCCTCCCATCATGCCCAATTCACTCTCCTTCAGGATTCAGGGACGTGTAAGACAAGCAAAAGAGGGACAACTCTGTCAACCAGGGCTGTGGCCTCAGTGCCCCAAGCCTGTCTGTCAGGTGCTGTAGAGATGCTGCGTCCTGGGGAATCTCTGGGTTTAAAATACTTCTCTGTTCCAGGTCTAAAGCAAAAGCCTTTGGAAGAGCAGACATAAAAGATGGATTTGGTTTCCATTGAGTTAGAAATAAGACTTTCCCCACCTTACCTGGGAAGACCATATCCAGGTTCTTCTGAACCTGTTTCTCCATTACCCTTACCTTCTGATGTCTTTAATGACTTTATTTATTTATTTATTTATTTATTTATTTATTTATTTATTTAGGTTTTCCGAGACAGGGTTTCTCTGTGTAGCCTTGGCTGTCCTGAAACTCACTTTGTAGACCAGGCTGGCCTCAGAAATCTGCCTGCCTCTGCCTCCCAAGTGCTGGGATTAAAGGTGTGTGCCACCATGCCTGGCTCTTTAATGACTTTAAATATGAACAAGTTACGTGGGAAGTTATTCTCAATGGTGGAAAGCCTGTGTTGAGTCAGCCGGACTACACCTTCCTACAGATAGAGTTACTGGGACAAGCTGAATGTCGGCAGGGCTTCAGACTAGGTGGGAAGGTCAGTATTAGAAAGCACAGAACTAAACAGGAAATGTAGAGAATAGACAGGAAGGATTGAACAGGAAGTCTGCAAGGTGAGCCGCTTAGGTGCGGCTGAAGCACCCTTGGTGACTGGATGACACTTAAACCCACAGATGGGTTCCCTCAGGGTGAGTTTGTACCAAACTCCAGACTTAGAAGTCCCCATAATGGCTGGAACTACTCTACAGAAGGCTTTCTTCAGGCACCGGGCTGGAGGCCGACCCTGGCTGCCTCATCCTCCCATTCCAGCTCTATTGCACCAGAAAAGAAAGGGAAGTGACCACACGTGCACGCTCAGGCAGGGCCACGCTCCTCGGTTCATCCTGGCTCTGCCACGGACCAGCTCAGGGACCTCTGTGACAGGGCCTAGACTGTGTAACTCAGTCTGCCTATCTGGTGGTAGTTACGTGAAAGGACTGTTCGTTCTGAGGTGAAAATAAGATGCTTCGAGGCTTGTCTCAAAGATAAGAGGTATCCAAAGATTAGAGGCCATTATGGGGGTCATTATAGCAAGCTCTGGGGGGCCAGGAGGGAAGAGGAAAGGCACCCCATAGAGCCTTAGACCAATCATACTCAGAAAGCAGCCTCCCACCTGGAAATCCCACCTCTGACTTTTCCTGGGGTCCTTCCTCACCCTTCCTGGCAAGTCCTAGTTTTAAACCCTTACCATTCTTGCCTGTGCTAGACACATGATAGGGCCTTAAAACTTAAATCATTGTTTAAGGAAAATGGCCGTTTAAATTCGTTTTTAAAATTGATGTCTAGCATATTTTAAAATTATTGCAGTGTGTGTGTGTGTGTGTGTGTGTGTGTATGTGTGTGATTGCTTGCATGCATGTCATGGTGTATATATGGAGGTCAGAGGACAACTTGTGGAGTCCTCACCTTCTACCATGGCTTGAATTCAGGTCATCAGCCTTGGCAGCAAGCACCTTTACCTCCTGAGCGGTCTCTCCAGCTTTTTAGTGTACTTTCCAAAGACACTGACCCAAGTTTGCTCTTTAGACATGAGAAAGAGGTTATTAAAAGAGTTAATTCACCCCAAGCTTGCTATTAGGAGGTGAAGCCAAGCAGTTATCAAAGCCTAGCTTCCCAGGGTCCCTTTCAGCAGGACCTGTAATGAAGTGATAAGGTGTGGGAAAGCAGCGGCCTGTGACAGTTGAAACAGCTTCGCCTTGGCGATATGAATGAGAATTTCAGGCTTGCTTCAGAAAAGAGTTGGCAGGAGAAAAAGACCAAGTGTAAGTTAACCAGAGATTAGACACCCTTGTCATACCTTGCAACTCCTAGCAGCTCTGTCCTGGTTGGTCTTGCCCCACAGGGCATTTTTACCCTCAGCTTGTTGCCCCACACCCTCTGAATTCATACTGTTTGTAGAGAACTTCTTGCAACCCTTTTATTCAGCCTTCCTGACAGGTAGGAATGAGTCAGCAGTTCAGTTGCCAACAACAGAGGCCAACTTCAGCTAATTGAGCACAAAGAGAACTCGCTGGAGGGGCGGGCACCTGCCCCACAGACCAAGAGGAAACTGTTGCTGATGGCGGGGTAGTGGAGCATCATAGCCAAGTAGGGGGCAGCAGGCCTCTGGCAGCCTTTTGGGTGCTGTCCTCCAGACTGTACTTGTCCCAGATGCAAAGTGCTGGGAAAGAGCGTTGGATTGGCTCTGAGCCTGTCCTCAGCTGCACCGTGGGCAGGGGAGACGTTCACAGGCAGAAGCCACTCTGGGTACCAGGCACATAAAGAGAGCTGTATGGGGCTGGATGCCAGACGATGCATATCCCACCCTTCAAATAAGCCAAGACACTTGGAGGTGTTAAAGGAAGACAATCCAAGTGTACGGAATCAGCCAACGCTCCTCAAATCTTTTCCACTTGTGACCATTTGATGTCGGAGAAACATTTACACAACCCAGGGTGTACACGTATATAATATACATGCACAAATCATTTATTGGCAATAAATCATAGAAACGTAAAACAACCTTTGATGCATTTAAGTTTTTTATTTGTCTTTTTTTTTGAGACATGGTTTCTCTGGCTGTCCTGGAACTCTCTCTGTAGACTAGGTTAGGCTCAAATTCAGAGCTCTACCCACGTCTGCCTTCTGAGGGCCACCACTGCCTGGCTATTAAAAACAAAAACAAATTTGCATCCTAAGAGATGTGCTCCTTTGATTTTGCACCAGGAATTAAACTACGGTTCAAGAGCCAATACTGCAGGTTACAGAACATCTGCGGTATTTTTCAGTTGACGGATATTTTGATTTTACAATCATCAGTGCTCCACTGAGGATACTGCCTTGAATAAATACATAGTACAAAATGGCAGAAGTTTATTTAGGGCCATTTTAGAAGTTGTTGGAAATTCTGTCCCAATCCCTGGCCAAAATTCACTTGCGCATGTGTGTAGGCACGCACATGGTGTGGGACTCAAGTCAGCAACGTAAACAGCGATTCCCCACCCCCCTGCTTTTTTAATGTCTGGTTATTTATTTGTTACCGCTTTAGCATGTTCTGCAGCCTTCCCTATCACTTCTCTCAGTGTGTTGTTTCTTCAGAGCAACATGTCAGCGTGAGTGCTGCAGGACACATGAAGTAACAAGAGACTGAATCTTTTGGGTGCTTTGGTTCCTGGCTTCTGACCTTCTTTTTTTTAAGGCTTTCTAACAACATATTGGCAGGCATTGTCTTCTTAGACTCAAAAACTTTCAGATTCTGCAAGCTCTTTTGGGTCAAGTACAGAGGCATAGTAGTGTCTGTCAGTCCAGGAGTTCCTCCTCCTCCTCCTCTTCTTTTTTTTTTTTTTTTTTTTTTTTTAATAATAACCAAGCTGAGCACACTGATTGGCATTCACAGTGCATCCCAGAACAGACTTGTGTTTCCTATCTCCAGTTTCCCTTGGTCTAGAACAGTTGCCATTTACCCAACAGCAGGCACACTCTGCCCGGGTTAAGACAACCTGCATCCTGGGGAAATCTTGTTTGTTGTTCCCATCACAGATCCCAACCACATTACCCTTCCACTCTCCACCCAGAGCATCGGCCAGCAGATACTTCTGTGGCCATGGGCTTCTCACAGAAAGTACAATGTCTGCATTCATCACCTACTTCAGTGGGCTTCTGACGACTGCGAAGCTCCATCCTCACATGGCTGACAGCCTAAGAGGTGCCATGAAAAAAGAGCGTGAATGACCATTTTTCCAACTAAACATTCTAACACGATCCTTTCCAATGATACACTTGCAATAGCTTCATGTTAAGGAATGAAGGTTAAAAAAAAATACTAAACTTTATTTTTTGTAATAAAGCCGTGACAAGCAAAATTACCAAGTGCAGTAAGAGCTCCATCCATAGCTGGCAGCACTGTTGGGTATGAGCTGAGGTAGCGTTTGCTCAGGTGGGACTGACTTTGACTCAGTGGAGCATGACATACTGATGTACAATCAAGGCTGCAGGAAAATAGCAAGACCCAACAAAGCTGAGCGGGACCAGGGTACCCCTGATTCCTCATGTGTCTCATTTTGAATTCATTTTTGACCTTTGAGCATCCAGAGACCTTTTACTATTGTCAAATTTTCATGACCCTCACATTCAGCTACGTTGACTCCAGACTTGGAAACTGGGTAGGGAGCCACATCTAAAGAAATGCAGACAAAAGCCTTGGGAACCATATAGGTGAAATGGCAACTTGCTCCTGAGTTAATGTAGACTTGAACACAGAACAGAAGGTGTGGGTAGTGGTGGTGGTGGGGAAGAACACGGAAAAGAAAAAACTAATAACTAACGTGAATAAAAAGGTTGGAGGGAGAGAGGAGAGAGGAGAGTAGAGAAACAGAACAGCATGGGAGAGGCCACTTCAGGATAGACGGAGGCAGACAATGTATGGGGTGTAGAAATAGTCATACTGTGTGTCACTAAAAAGCAACTCCAGGTGGGTTAAGAAGAAAAAGCAAACTGTGGGGTTATGTGAATAAAGTATATTTAAAACCTTGACATAAAGAGATTGTCACAAGCAGGGACAAAACACAGAAATCAACGTAAGAGACTGAAATCTGGCTTCTTGGTTGGTAACTGACGCTTTGTATGAAAACAGTCACAGAAACTTTTGCTCATTGTCACTTCCAAAGGTCAAAAGGTTCAGGTGTCCATTAGACAACTACTGATCGCTAGGCCTTGTAACATAACTCTGGAACTTGCCTTGACCGAAAGGAACCAGACAGACTATTCCACTCATATGAGGGTGGGAAGCAGGCAGAAGTAACTTACAGTGGAAAAACCCAGCAGAGGCCTCTCCTCGGGGCAGCAGGGGTGGGGTGGGGAGGACAGCATGGCTTGGGAAGGAACTTTCTCAAGTGTCAGTCCATGGGTGACAGTTGTTCCCTCAGTTGAACTTTAACAAACGCATGCTGAATACATGTTTTTTCTTAATGTTTATTTTTTATTCATGTTTACATATGTGTGTCTGTGGGGAGGGGATCTGAGGCCAGAAAAGAGCACTGATCCCTTGTAAATAGATTTATAGATGATTGTGATCCACTGGCCATGGGTGCTGGGGAACAAACCTGGGTCCTCTACAAGAACAGGAAGCACTCTTAACCGCTCTACCATCTCCTCAGCCCCAAATCTGTGCTTTATTGTATGTAAAAATTATCCTTAATAATAATTAAAGGAAAAAAAAAACCCGAATGGCAAGTATGTTGAATTTAGGAAGGAGTTTACTGATGACTCTAGCTTTGAAATATGCAAAAAAAAAAAAAAAAACCTCTCAGTAGATGCTGGCATGTCGTTGTCATAGAATAACATTCAGCATAAGAGTCGTGTGGATGCTGCTGAATGCGGTGGACTTCCTCCTCATGTACGTGAAAATTTTCACAATAGAATGTAAGAAGAAAAGAAGCAATAGACTGAAGGATCATTATGCATAACAAGTTGATCATTGATAGGAAAATGTGAAACAAGTTGCTAAAAATAAGCCCACTGTCTTCAGACAACATGACAGCGCCAATAGGGCTCGGTGTCATGGGAGCTGTGAACAGGTCGGTCTCATTTAAATCAGGAGGGCCAGTGTCTCCTCCCACGCTAGTGCGAGCATGCCAATGACAGAGCTTCCTCAGAAGGTGAGTGAGCATTCTGGTGGCAGCTGTCGGCGAGCCAGGCCAGAGTATTGTCTCAGTGTCAGATGCAGTAGCCAGGGTGAAGTGGAATCATTCTAGAAAGATCTATGACCTGTTGCTAGGTAAAGGATGTAGTTAGAGCATTTATGCAAAAACGCCTAGGTGGGCATGGCACACCCACATGGCAGGAAAAGGACTCTGGAAAAATGTAGGCTCCTACCCAGATGAGGACTGGGGGTGGCAGCCCAAACAACTCCTTTGCAACAAGTTGATGAGTTTTTACAAAGTCCCTAATTAATTAACAGTGTGAATACATGCCTGGTTTAAAACTGTTTCAGATCCAAACAGTCAAATCATTCACGTGAACCTTACTACTTGTTTCCCCTCAACGGTGTCTCAGGGGCTCACCACTTCTAATTTAGTCTACACCCAGAGATGAGCAGTCCTTCTGTAAGCTGACCAGAGAACAGTCCTCTCCCGACCTACCTCTACCTCCCAACACCTTTCCACCCAAGTACTGAGTCACGGCTGATTCTGTGGGCGGGATGCTTGGTCATTGCTTCAAAACTGTCCATCATGGTTAGCTTCTAACTATATATACTACACAGACTCATTACCAAGCAAGGAGTTACAAGCTTTCCATGCAGTCAATGTGTTCTGACTGATATCAGGTAGGGGGTGTATCTACATGCACCCTCAGTTGTCGGCCAATTTTAAGAACACACATCGAACAGTTCATGAAAGCTAGTCGCAAGTTTTATTTATATAAAATTCATTAAGAACATAAAAGATTGAGTTTCTTAAAAAAATCTGCAGTTATTTACAGCAGTATTGCACAGGTACAGTGGCAATTACCCTGTCAAAATTCATCAGTGCAAAACGTAAAGGAAGCCAGGGAAACTGCAATACAAATGCTACATACGCTGGGTTCTGACATTAGTGATGGGGACTATACAGAGATCAGTGCTGTTCACTAAAGGAGACCTGACAGGTCTGGGTACAGAAACCAGTGGTCACAGAACCTACACAATAACACACATTTGAAAGAGGTCAAGTACTTTGCTGGGAACTTGAGGGTGCTTTGTGCAATGCTGTTTGAGAGGCAATTCCCCGCCGATTTAGCGACACGTGTGGACAGGACCCGCATGCAGACGTACTGAGCGGATGGACACACACAGGCACCAGGCTGAATCAGCAGGAGGACAAAACCATTTCCATGAAGTCACATGGCTCTAGAGCTTCAGTGAGCTTTTCCATCTTGACACGGGTGCCAGAACCTCTGTAGAGGGAAGCAGGAGTGGGCTGCCCTAATGCAGTGAACGGGGAGGGAGCCGAATATTATAGGTAAGTTCAGTCCACAGACCTCAAAATAGGAAGCACACAGCAGGTGGGGACGGTAGCCAGCGAGTGTCCTGGTGACACAAGTGGCCTTGGCAAATGCTCTAGAAACAGGTCCCACCGGCCCTTCTCTTACCCAGGACAGCCATTCAGCAGTACCTCAAGAGGCAGCAGGATAATATTTCTCTCAACACTGAGTTGTCAAAGATACTCTTTCAATTTAAGGAAAAAAAAATCTTCCCCATCTGCTGCTAATACTTCTCTAAAGATGTGGCCAACTTACTGGTGAGTCTGATTTTCTCAGAAGCCAGCTGCTTCACAAATGGGTTTGATGGGTATTTTCTTAGAGTCCAATCTTCCAGGCTAGCATCTTAGGGTATCTCACCGGCAGCAAAACACTCATTTCATCAGAAAGGCGGCAGAATCCAAGCACTGAATGCCAGAAGCCAAAGCAGAAGCCACCTTGGGGGAACAGAACCAGCCACTACCCCTCCTTTATCAGGAGCTGAAGCAATTCATGGCATGGCAGGGCTGTCAGGGATAGGGATGCCAACACTTTCAAGAACATAAGACATTAAATAAGCGGAAAATAAATATACAACATCTCTACAAGTTACAGCATTACGAAACAGTAGGGCACATTACACAGAAGAAGAACCTATGGTATTTACAATCCTTAATTATGAGAAGTTTGGAAAAACAGTGATTTTTTTTTTTACTCATTTATGCTGTACAATATTTTACAAAGAAAGGTAAAGGGAACACAATTGCACAGAGACATTTGGCTCAGTTGACGAGTGAAACATGACTTCCTAATCTAATAAATAGTCAAAATATATACAACACTGGAAGGAAATAGGAGAAGCAGACATTACCCATTACATACTTTAATAGAGAGACTTTAAACTGATTTTTCAGACCCCTGCCCCTTCCCCCAATTCATCAATTCTTCTCTGGAAAAGAAATTTGAAGAATCACTCAGGACACCATTTTGTATGTTTATTACAACTTGAGGTGAAGTCACAGGACACTATTTACAAACCTCACATGGGGAGGTTGTCAAGGCACAAAACCCGCATTATGTTTACACACACACACACACACACACACACACACACACACACACACACACACGAGGGGGAGGGAGATCTAGTTTCTGTCCTACCAAAAGAGAGAGAATATATTGAAGTACAAAGGCCTACCCACAGTAAGCAGGGGGCACTGTCTGTCTGCAGGCGGCATTTGCACTCTAACAAACAGATACAGTACAGGGACATCCAGTCATGTTTACGTTCTGGGTGCCGCATCCTGTTCTTGAATACTTCTACAATTCATAGAATCTCTTATTTCCCTATGAGCTGCTTCAGCGGCCAGCCCCAGGCTGGAGGTAAGCATGCGTTGGGGGCCACACATGTCACTGGCACCTGGCTCTGGAGCCTCTGCACCTGCTCTAGCACTGCCACAGAGCCATGGGGCTGAGACAGTAAAGTGCTCCAGTCGGGGAGACTGGCACATGAGAATGGAGGTCCTAGGAGGGGCATGGCCCAGGACCAAGTATGTCTTTGGTGTGTGTGTGTGTGTGTGTGTGTGTGTGTGTGTGTCAGAGCCATGGTTGCAGTTTTAACACCAACTTATAACCACAGGCCTCATGGGAACCATGAGCAGGCTCAATACGTCAGGAAAGGAGGAGAACGCCAAAACAGCTTTCAAACCACTGGGGATCTAAGGAAGCTGGGAAATGGATAAGGATATTTGGAATCCGATGATCTCAATCTAGAAGGAAGCTTATAGGTAATATACATATACATATAAACACACACAAACACGCGCACGTGCGCGCACACACACACATGCACACACGCACAGAGGAAAGTATGAACAAACGGATTTCTCTACTTCATAACATAATAAAAACCACTGGCTTTCTACAGGCCAAAAGCAAACAGTCGTTGGCACCGCTGACTTGCGAGGAAACTCATAAAGCTTCCTAAGCAAGCTGCCTGATGTCTGAAGTTCTCAGAAGTGAGAGGGCTGGCCATCCCCACTCCTCCCATGCTCTTTCCTCTTGGTCCTTTTTGTGTATCTCCCCTGGCTGTCTGCCTACACGTGTGCTGTTTGTTTTGGGAGGAGCTGGAGCTGGGCCACAGCTTTCCACAGGTTAGAAAGTGCTCCTCCACCAGGCTATGCACTTCCAGTCCTGCCTGCTCTTGAAATAACTGACCAAATGTCTGGGCTGTGGTCCTAAGGGGCAGGGACCAAGAAAGAGCACCCCACCCCCACCCCAGACACAAGTAGGCCCAACAAGATCCAAGTATTAAGAAAATGGAGAGAGCAAAGCAGGCAGACATCTTGTGGAAGACAAATGCTTTACTCGGTATAATGGAAGCTTCCTATGTCTGGGAACTGATGGAAGTAGAGCCAGCCCCTAACTCAAGGGAATAGAGATGAAATCCAGGAATCACAGGCCAGATGGGGTGAGCAGGGCTACATCCCAAGAAGCACGGAAAAGGATCACCTGAGCTCCTTGCTCCTGAAATGACCTGGCCAGTCCCCTAGAAAGCATGGGCTTCAGCTCACCTGGTACACACAGCAAAGCAGAGCCTGTGGCGGCAGCAAAGCCAGCAACCAGCGGATCTAGTGGCTTCAGCAAGATGTGTAAGCCCACGTCCTCTCAGGATAAAAGAGACAAACACAGCCACCCCAGTGCAGTGAAGCGCACGAGAGCCCTTCCCGTGAGTCAGCTTGATTGATGGAGCTGGGCACAATCCGGGCAGCCCCTAGCCCTTGCTGACACAATACACTTGAAGATACCCTGGGCTGAAACTGAGCATCCATGTGGAGACAGACCGAGGGGTCTGAGGAGTTGAGGGAAGCAGGAAAAGTGTGAATTTCTGCCACAGGAGCAACTGAGCTAAGGAGGTAAATATTTACAAAGTGGAAGTGGCGTACCAGAACAGCACCTCTGCCGCTCAAACTCATTCCATTTCCTAAGAACTGTTTTGGTAGTAATAACTCAAAAGGAAACTCAAAGAGGCCATGGCAGAGGAGAGAGGGCAACACCATACTCTTCCTGTTTAAAAAATTCTGTACAGTAATCTCTAAAAATAAACTAAGGCAGCCTTATAAATCAGCTGGCTCAGTTCCCACTGCAGGGTTATGGAATCCTCTGAGTAGGTAGTGGGTTAAGAATTTGAGTATAAAAATCATTCATAAATTGGCTAAAAAGCTTTACTTTCTGAAACAAAATGAGACAAAAAAACAAAACAAAACAAAACAAAAAAAAAAAAACAAAAAACAAAACCAAAAACAGTTATCAAAGAAAGTGGGTTTAAAAAAATTAACACGCCACATGTAAACACCTCTCTTGCATATTTCTCTGTTCCTAGGATCTGTACATTAAAAAGAGAAAAACCCTCCCTTGTTTACATTCACAACAAATATTTACTGAAAACTCGGCCATGTGGTGACGAACAGAGGTTCCGTTCACATGGACACAGTGCAGAGCGCTGTCCACGCTCAGCACACCTCTCTGGGATAGAACCACTGGACATACTGTCGCAGCACCAAGAGATGGACATGACATGTGGGGGTTCTCCCAGTCTGAACAAGAGCCATGTCCGCCACGTATCCTGGCTGCATGTAGATCCTGTCAGTGCCTTCTCCATACCAGCCGGAAGATGAAGCGTAACAGTTGTAAGATAACCATTTGAGGGTGGCCTTCAGCCTCTTGGTAATCGTTTGCAAACACCTGCAACAACAGAAGCAGAGCTCTTAGTTACTTTCTAGGAATCTGGAGAAGGCGCGCATGCAAGGCAAGAGACATGTCCCATCTGAATTGCAGGGAGACTCAAATTCCAGGGGGGATGGATGTGACATCATGGAGTACAAGTGTACAACTCTCTGTCACTGGGAAAACAGAGCGAACAGAAGACCAAACCATTCCAAAGCTATCCTGGAACTGTAAACCTTCACATGGATACTGGACAGGAGCCACGCCAGCCAGGTCACTGATGGTTGGTGTCTCAGGAGACGTGCGTGACTGAGGGTATGGGAGGGAGCAGAGGAAAAGAAAAGAATGAACTTGGGTTTCTGTACTGCCAGTCATGTTCACGGATATTCAGACGGGTTAGGACTCTCCCAGAGGTGGAGTCTGGCCACTGTGATTGACTTGACGAAGCAGTGATTTGGGGGTCATGTGCCCCAAGAAGCTAAATAAAGTGGCAGGGATGTGCCTCTGGCTGCAAAGGATAAACAATGATCCCGGAGGGGCTGCCCACTGTGGAAGACAAGGGTCTGAGTCAACCCCACCCTCCCACATCAGGCCCAGGAAGGAAAGGGCAGTTAAGAACAACACTTGTGACATGTGTAGGTTGGTTACAATCTGAAGACTGTTTAGAACGAAACCTCGGGTTCATGTGAAGACTTCAGAGCGCCCTGCACAGTTCCAGAGTGCTCACATCTGGTTCTAACTCATCTCATTGGACAACGAAAGGCAAAGAAATACATTTGCCTCAATGCCATCGGCCACAACCTGGTTCAAAGTCAAGGCTGAAGCCGGCCCTAGTTGTTTCCAAAATGACTAACCCACAAACAGGACCTGGCTGTGTGGCTATCCCAGCCTCCGACAGACCCCTCCTCCTCCTTCATTTTGGTGGGAAAGGTTCCTAAGGACTGTCTGGGAATGACCATGAATCAGACTGGGACTGTCTGTTCCCTCTCAGACTCCACAGGTCCCCGCAGACACCAGCTGTGAGGGGAGCTCTCCTCACCCCACTGTTTACACAGCTCTTAAGCTCAAGGGGCCCGGGCATTTCCCCTTCTCCTTCCATAACAAGATGGGAGGAAATCAGCCTTATGTCAGCGATTCCTGTGGAGGTGCTCCCGTGACCACAGGCTGCGATTTTATCGGCTCCGCACACACAAGATTGCTTTGTTTTGATTTAACTTTCAAAATTACTTTGCCCCTTTTGTGTGAGACTAACTCTGGGGAAAGTTCATTTTGATGAGGACGAATATTAATAGGCCGAAAGAGGCTTATTCAAAATAGAACCACAATTCACTAAAACAAAGAAAGCATGTGCTACGACTGACTAAGCCATCAATCCAAGGTGGGAAGACTTGTAACCGACCTATGTCACCTCGGCCCTCTGCATAACCAGGCACTGGGGCTGACTAGGTGGTGACAGACAGTCAACACACCCAGAATGGGTCACCCAAGTGAGGGGCCTCAACTGCTTACACTTGATAAGCTTCAAATTCTAGCCCTAGCAACAACTGGGGAGACAGCGACTGGCTAACCATTTGAGGTTGACAGGTGGAGCATGGTGACTGCAGTCAAGATTAACGAAAAGACATGTACAAAGGCGGCAACTGACATGGGAACGCAGGAAATTTTGGCAGAGGGAAGAAGACCCAGTCCTTGGAGCAGGGGTAGGGGTGGGAGGTGGGGGAAGTGCCGCCCTCTCGGGCCGGTGTGACAGCACGGCACGCGCCTCTAACAAGCGAACAATTGCTTTTGGACAACATTCAATGGAGGAAACCATTAGTACTGATTCAGAGCACAGTGCCAGTCCAGAAATCCCTTGACAGCTGGCACGGCGGCTGGAGCTGCTCCTCTGGCCCAGCACATGTGGCCCACACAACAGAAAACAGCTGGAGGAGGGGCGGTTCTACCTTACATCAGATTCGGCAATGAGGCTGCTGCAGGTGCACCTCATTCTGAGCCTGGTGTTTGCTGCCGTGTGCTGTGGTGCCGGCGGTGTGGTGTGGCAGGAGAGTTGAAAACTGAAGCAGAATAAAGCCAGGAAGCCAGGGCTTAACGCTCAGGATCAGGGTGTGAGGGAGAGAGTGCTCCTGGACACCTACAAGGGGACCCAAGGCTGAGCTTAGCCTTCAGTTAACCTTAACCTTTGGTTTAAGGAGCAGGAGAGTTGAAAGGATCATGCCAAGCGTCCCACCAGTGAGCAAGTATGCATGCATGCGCACGTGCACACGCGCGCACACACACACACACACACCACACACACACACACACACACACACACACACACACACACACACACACACACACACACACACCTGGTGACAGACTGGCAGGCTGGCAGAAGTACAGGCCCCTGGGTGCTTGGGCCAGGACATGTCAAGCCTCAAAATGACCATCACCTGCAGTAGGGGCAGGGTGGGTGTCATCAGCTAAATGCCACTGTCCAGGGGAAAAGCCATCTACGTGCTGCAAGGTCCCTCACAGCTTATGTAGAACTAGAGAGACAACAACAGAAAACACAGAAGAATGAGGGCATCAGCTCCTTTTCCCTGGGCCCGCAGCTCTTGGCAGAGCCACCTTTTGGCCTGTGTCCAGCGTGTCTGCATCAGTAACTCACACGCAGGCACTCCCAGAGGCATCTGCGGACTGGGGTACAGCTCAGTACCACACCTATGCTGCCTGGTACAAGGCAGACTGCTCCTCCTGATTAAAACCTCTTGAAGCAGAAAATAAAGTACAATAAGGTCTCCCTCTGGCAACCCCTCTACATGGGCCACAGTGTCCTCCAAATTCTCAGGTATGGCTGACTATGGGGCAGGACCTCCAGCAAGGTGGCTAAGATGAACTCACTGGCTGGGGCAGGGCAAGGTGTGACTATAAACACCGAGAGGCACAGCATAAATAAGTCAAAGAGGGGGAATGTGAAGACACCATTGCTGCTGAGACATTAACTACTAAATCATATTGGGCGATCTATTATCCTGATGCAGTTGTGGGAAGGGTTTTTTTTTGTTTTTTGTTTTTTTTTTTAAAGGCATCAGAGACAAGCAGCCCCCTGAAAAGATGTTCTAGTGCCCTTAGGACTGTGTGTCTTAAGAGTCACCCACTGCCACTGCCAGCTGAAAAATAAATTACAGGCTTTTAAGCCTTTAAAGCAGCCCCACAGGGCCCGTGTGGTTGCCCCAGACTGCAAATGGCTGGAGGTGTCAGGATAAGAGGTGGCAGGGCCAGGACAGGTAAGCTGCATCTAGGAAGGTGTGAACCTTCCTAGAAGGCATGTGACACCTAGGACCTCACACTCAAACTCCCAGAATGGAGAGCAATGATTGTGGACAGAGGCTACTCGGCAGTCAACACAGCGCTGCCTCTCAACGATTGAGGTTGGGAATTTCAGACTGGGTCTGTGGAGTGGGATGCAAGACCAGACCCTGCGAGTGAGCTCAGCAACGCAGCTCAGATTCTGCTACAGTAGAGCGCAAATGCCAACCTCCTGTGTAGAGCTCTCACGCGACACAACACCACGCAGACAGCTGACCCCAGCGAGCGGGGCTTGGAGTGACAACCACATCACAATAAAAGGTAAAGGTTAAGAGAGATTTCAAATCACATCAAGAAGACCCAGGGGTGAGACCTGTGGCAACATAACCACACCTCAAGTCCTGTTTCCTGGCAGTCAAGGTAACAGGGCAAAAATGGCAGCGTTGGGCTGGAAAGACAGCTGAACGGCTGTGAACATATACTGCTCGTCTTGTGTACCTGGGTTCTTTGCACCCTCAGATGGCTCATAACTGCCTGTACATCTAGTTTTAGGGGCTCCAATGCCCTTTGTCCTGAGAACAACCTGTATACACGAGATGCGCACATACACATAAATAAAAGATGAATAAATAAATCCTTTTTATAGACTGACAGTATCCTATCCCAAGTTCTTAGAGACAAAAGCATCTGAGAATAGGCACACCCTCCGTTGGACGGGTGTTTTACATACGATGTCCACACTGAAGAGTCTTAAACTTCTAACAGGTTTGCATGTAACTCATAGGAAACTGAATTTTGGACTGTGAGACCAGGAAGGACTCTGGCAGAGAGTCTCTGCTGCAGGTGCTGGTTCCTGAGAAGGCAATGCCAACGTCCTCCTGGATGGCGCACCGGCCTCCATCCTCACCACTGAGTGAGCCATCCAGGAGGCTGAGGGGTACCCACAACACAGCTATACCACGCCTCTATGGGATCCTAACCCAGCCGTCTAAACAATGTTGAGTATAGCAGCCATGAGGCCTTTCCCCTCTCTCCACCCTCAGACAGAGAATTTGCTGAGATTTCCATGCTGGTTCAATGCCCACGGCTGCCTCGAGGCCAGGCAACGGCTGCCCAGGGACTGCATTCACTTCCCATTTGCCACAAAGAGAACACGTGCATCTAAACAGCCTGGGTCTCATAGCTTAGTGATCACGACGGCTGGAGACAGTGCACAAGAGGCACCCGGTATGACGTAATGCCTCTGAACATCAGAGGAACAAATGTGTTCCCCCACAACCCCCCAGCACAGCAAGCAAGCAGAGCTGTCGTCACAGATCTACCATGGCTACGCTGGCTTGACAGTTATGTACAGACTGCAAATATTCTCAAGGACCAAACTTGTATCCTATCTCCTCTGAGTCGTATAGCAGTAACTGTTAAAAGTGGAGGTCTTTTATAGGGACACAGAAACCACTTCACAATCTTACTCACAGCGGGAGGCTATCTCTCTACCCACCCTGGAGGTATGACACACAGGTCTGCTTGGTGGGGATCCTGCCAGGCTGGCTGGCCTCAGAACCAGAAGCGGGTCCTGCTCTATGGCCAGCCAAACAGGGTTCAAGATTGGTAGTATGTCTCCTGTGAGAGCTATGAGGGACAAAATACTCAACTCAGGGCAGGAACATGCTGTTCAGAAATGCTAAGTGGGATGTAACACACTTTAACCACAACTAAAACCTCCTGCTTTGGTTCAGCGAGGTGAAGTCTAGGCAAGGGATGATGCAACCTCCTTATTATTTTTATGTGTCTGCAGAAGGGCCAAACCGTCCTTTCTTTGCATCTTCATTTCCTCCTCCAGAGATTAAAAAAAAAAAAAATTACCCTGAGAACCTGCCTGAAGTTCCCCTCCGGGCACCTGCACCTCCTCTTGGTTGCACGTTCACGGCTCCCTATCCCACAACGGCCGGGTAACCCTGCAGGTGTAGCACCTGCCAGGCCCCACAGCACCCTCACACGTGGTGTGTGGTGTAGATCAACACAAGGATGTCTAGCCCAACACCCCGCCAGCCATTCAAACACACCCCAGTGCTTCAGTCTGCTCTCATATTTGCCTACACCCAGACAGATGCAGCCTGCGCCTGTAGGGTCCAACGCACTTGCTTCAAAAGCACGTCCGAAGCATGTAAAGGCAGCCAGGTGGACAGAGTTCCTGGCACCGCTCAACGTGACAGAGAACGGGGTGATAATGGCACCCAGATTCTCGAGCACGCAAGGTTCAGCATCTGACACTAGAGTAGACCCCATGGTTCTGGATGGGGTGCACTTGCTGACGAGCCAAGCTGCCCTCCCTCAGTAGCTACAGGGAACCCTCATTCAGAAAAGCAGCTCAATGCTATGGAGTGAATAACACAGCTCTTTCCGCTTGCCTCAGGGGAGAAACCAAAGCACTGGCCACCCCCAGACACTGAACAGAGGTGGCAATGTGTGGCTCAGTTCAGATATGAACAAAGCCTAAAACCAAAATGCCCAACCGCTCCCTCCAACTGCGACACACAACTGTGTCACAGACAAAAGAGTAGATAGCCACCTTACCTCCTAGTGACTGCGTTTGCTACAAGAGGGACCCACGACTACCATGTGAAGAGACCCCATCCTTCCGTGAGTCAGATCTAATGTGATTTTACATTGATATTCATGCCTTTAATGGCAACAGTTTAAGAAAGCAACTTATCTTATTAAACTCCAGCTTTCAATTAATGAGGGCCTCTGGAGAACATGGCCCGAGGCCACACATCTCTGGTTGGTTTCATCCAAGCAAGCTATAATTTCGGCCTCTCCCTTGTTGGTGATTTATAGGAACCACCGTCGTTTCTAAAAGCACGGAGTCAGATAGCATAGTGGGTTCCCTTTCTTAGGAAAGCGAGACGGACAGGCTTCAAGTTTAAAGTATACAAGTGCTCCTGTGCACATCGCTTTAGTGAAACTTGCGTTTTATCAAAGCTGATCTGTGTGGACCCCCGTTTTGGCTCCACTTTATCTGATGCTGGGTTCTCCTGTTGTCTGTGTACACTCCAATCAACTCATGCCTGCACATGTCCCAGACCAAGGGGGAAGTAAGCAGTGTAAACCAAAGGTGTTTCTTGTGACCAGACAAAGGGTTTCCATTCGCTCACTGTCCCATCTGCAGGGGTCTGTCTTAGCTTTCGGCCGGGCACTTTGAGGACATCCCCTCAACAGCTACCTAAAGGGCTGACAGGCCTTTCCCAGCAACCTAGCCCATGGCCAAAATACCCACGAGTGGGCATCTTTCAGAATTAGTGCCCACAGGTGCTGAGGACTATGTGACATGCACTTGATGTCACCTGGCCCAGGTATGGGTATAAGAGCAGCAGCTGAGCCATGGAGACGGCCCTGATGACAGCTATGGGAGATGAGTGTGAAATGGGGTTGTCGAACATTGATGCATCCCTGGCACAAAGACGAAGAGGCTTCAAACATAGGCTGCAAGATACGAACGACCCTTCAGCACTCAGCTAAACGCAAACTGCCTGCTTTCTCCATGACCTTCAGACAACCAGTCCCTCTGAGCTTCTCTCTGGACCCACTGACTCCCTGAACGGCTCCCCGCAGAGCCCCTGCCATCCTCCTAAGTCTTCCAGATGGGTACCACACTGCAGAGTAGACACCAAAGTTTCGAAGGCTTGGTACAGCGCCTGGGTATAACAATCAGGAAAATCTTTCAGAAGGCACAGCCCCTCCCTAGTGCGGCTTCATCTCCTCGGTCTTAAGCTCTGGAGTCCATTCCGGGGAAAACTAATAAGTCTACACTGAAGACACCACCTTGGCTCTGACTGTCAGCGGCAGCCACCACACACCTCTCGGTGGAAGGAACCAAAGACAGCTGCATTCTGCACCGTTCCTACGGAAGCATAAAACCTAACCCTCGAGCCATGCAAGCACCAGGTAAAAGAAATACAGGGAGTCTTTAGACTCAAACTACCTGAATCCTGCACAAGTGTTGCCTCTCCAAAGACAGAGGAGTAACCAGGCCAGAGTGCTCCTTAAGGCAATGCATGAGTTTAGGCCGGGTTTCCCTCCTCCAACATCTAGCTAAAAGGGACATTTCAGGATAGAGAAGAAGTTTAGGTCTGCAGTTCCAAGACAGCATGGGGACACTATCCATTTGCTGATTGTGACTGCTACATGTGGTGACATGCAGATATGAGAGGGTGTTCACACTCTCAGGAAGCACACACTGCAGTGGAAGCACACACTGCAGTGCTAATGCGGGATGGCGTCTCGTGAGAGTCCCCCGTGCACACCCGCACGTCAGGCAGGGTTGTTCTTGCTCGGATCTTGTTTAGGTGACCATACTGAGACTTCTCGGATGCAGCTTCCCCATTCTATACAGATGATACAACCTCACGGCAAATGTCCCTGTGGTTGCTCCCCCGGCCCCAGCCATGTTTCCTGATCATCTTGTGAATACTTGTATGAGTTATAAAGAGAACATGAAATTGGGTGAGTGTAGGGAGGTGGGGGAGGGGGATGGAATAAGATCAAAACACTGTATGGAGGTCTCAAAGAATCAATAAAACCATTTTTAAGAATAAGCTAAGGTGGGGCATGGAGAAAACAACCCGCACATTGAAAGCGCATGTTGACAAGACATACTGGGGGTGCCAAGGCTACATGTTAACAAAGTTCTCTGAATGTTTCTTGAAGTTTTTCGAAGTGAAAAGCTGTCTCCAAATTCCCATGTTATAGAGCATGCATGCTCCTAGTGATAGCTGACTGCAGTGGGGCTCTGGGAGTCCAGCAGTCAGGGGCATACAGGCCTGGGCATTCACTTCTGACCTCCTGCCTCTGCCTCTGCCTCCACAGCACCATCTCACGCTGCCCTGCTGCTCTTAAATGGACTAAACATACAACTACAAAATAGTGTCTCTAATTTCCTACCTGGTAACTTGGGAAGATATCCTGTCAGGCTCTAGGAGGTAAGTAATAGAAGCTAACAACCCTGGGAGAAGAAATCGCCCCGGTGTAGACATTAAATCTTTTAGAGACTTCAGTGAATCCGGTCAGGTAGGTGAAGCCATTGAAGCCATCATCATCCCCCCCCCCACTTCCGGCCTGGCTTCCTGTCCCCAGGGTTCAACCATGGACCACTGGTGTGATGACAGACAATGGCTGCTCTTCTCACTAGCTGGGCTGGTGCCTGTGGCTTTAGGGGTCACTGTGTTCTGGCTGCTGATAACCACCATCTGGAGAATATTTGCCTTCAGTTTAGAGGAATTAGGGCCTAGCCTGGAATCTATCCCTTTCTTGAGCCTACTAAGAAAGCTGAAGTCCTTTATTAGTGACCGGATTTCAGCAGTGGGTCTTAAGCCATTGCTTAAGATATGCTAAGGCTTGGCAAGATGGCTCATCTAGCAACAGCACCCCCACTCAGGAGCTTCATGGTCTGAGTTGGACTCCTGAGACCCACATAAGAGCCCCGGAAGTGGTGGTATGTGCATCTGTAATCCCAGGACTGGTGAGACGGGAGGCAAAGGACCGAACTGCTGAGAAGTTTGCAGGTCTGCTAGTTGGAAGCAGAGAACTAACTCCCACAGGTTATCCTCAGACTTCTATAACATGCACAGTAGCCTGAAAACGTACACACACACACACACACACACACACACACACACACACACAGAAATAAAAAAAAAAGACATACAAAATAAAGTATAAAATCTTGCAAAATAGTACAATGATATTTATTGTATTAAATGGATAGGATATATAAATGTGGCTTCTTGTTTAAAAAAACAAAAAAACAAAAACAAAAACAACCGATGCAACCATCACAAAATGCATACATAAGCACGAAACTATAAAATAACATTGGGAAGAAGGTAGGTGGCAAACCACATGCAGCCATAGTCTCACCTTCTATAAGGCAAGCTGAGTTAGTGAAGAATCTGGGGCAGTCTGTATTTAGCTGCACAGGACTTGAATCACTCATTACCCGGATACCCTTCCTGAGGGCCGGCCATAGAATGTGACTACACTCTTCGTAGCCATACTCACCCTGACCATGTCATCACTAACCACTCACAGTCCCCAGGGAGCTGCATCGACCATCACTCCCATCGGGGAAGGCCTCCTAGTCCTCTGTCCTTACCTTATGGTTTAAAATCAAACTTGTACGAAAGATCCATCAGCATGCCTGGCTCTGCAGACAAAGGCTCTGACACAACCCGAGTGGGGTGTTGCACCAGCTCAGCTCGGTGTACATGTCCCAACAGTACAAAGGCCTGCCCACAGCTGCGTCCCTCCTGGGGCGTACCCACCCACCAGGTCCAGTCCTGAGGGCATTTACAGTAAGACAGACACAGCATCATAGCCAGTTCATACCTACACTTCCATGTCTCTCCATACTCATCAAAAATGGCATATCCTCCTGGACTCTGGCCTCAGCTCCAGCCCAAGACTCAGATGTAGTCCCTCACTCTTTTCAAATAGTCTCATGTCCCCTACCCCTGCTTTCAACAGAAGGACCAGGCTCCCAAACATACTATGGCCTCTCATAGTCAACCAGCCCAATCACCAACACAAACACTAAAATCTCTTTAAAGAAAACAAGGCAGATGGATTAGTGGATGTAGCGCTAGTGGTGAATTATAAGATCAACCATTCTTCCCAAAAGACTGCCATTTTGTACCTAGGCTAAGAAGGAATTCATATTCTGTGACATGATCCTGTGTCGGCTATGCACAGTTTCATGAAAAATTCCTCAGTGCATTCATCAACACGACAGTTCCCATTTATGACAGAAGCCTGACTATAGCACACACATTCATCCCCCAACACGTCCCACAGAAGAGCAGGAATGGGGGCTGAGATTATTCTCGAGATCCAGGACTCCCTGATAGATCTGCTACTCAAAAGGAACAAGGCTCCTCAAGCAGTCTGGGGAGCAGCCACTTAGTGTGGACTGGTAGCTCCACGGGAGATGTCTATGTAAAGACAGAAACTTCTCAGGGTCCCTTGACTGACATCTCTCCAGAGAGGTGAGAGGTTACATTTGAATGAATTTGAAAAGGAGCCAAAGTTACCTCCAGACTCTTTGCCAACTGGTCACCCACTCACAGCAGTCTTGTACCTCAGTCAAAGCCTACATCCCTAAAAGTGTAGTCCACAGGAAGCAGGACCTCAAATAGACAAATGTCTTTGTTCCATATCAAAACTGTTTTTAAACACACTGCTTCTGAAGATGCTGGACTATGTTATTGTTGTCAACGTTATTATTTAAATAAATATCAACAGGACAGCCAGCTACCCTTATCCAGCCTCCACTAGGTTCACATTATAGGCTATTGATGACTCGTCCCCTAACACAGTTTAATAATCAAATGGGAAAAGCCAGCAGCAGGGCTGAGGACAAGGCTCCCTTGCTGCGAGCTCTGGCTGAGTGACTACAGAATTTAATGGCTCTGCCTACGTGGAGAAGCACCTCACAGGAACTGAAGACCATGTGCCCATAGCTACATGGAGCTATTTCATGTGTATCAATAACCTTTTAAAAGAACTCTAAGCACTAATATGTTGAGGTCTCTTGCACATAAAATACCTCTTGCAACTTCACACTGTATATCTCAATTAAAGCCAAACCCTTAGATGCATCAGGTCAGATCAGAAGTTAGGAGAGAAATAACGTAAGGTGCAGAAGGAGGCCATATCTCCGCAGTCGCACTTTCTCTGGGGATGGGGAGAGGTCCTTACCCTCCTTGTGTAAGTTTCGTTAAACTCATCTCCGATCCGCCGCAGCTCCTGTGCAATCCGTATCTCCGGGCGCAGATCTTCAGGTTCCTCCTGAGACTGCCTTATGGAAGCTGTGTGGGAGGCAAAGAAACCAGAAATCACACCGAGGTCCACAACACTTAGAACACCACACACAAGTTTCCAGGAACAAACCCACCTAACACACTCTTGTCTTCTGGAAGCTCCCTGGCCTTGGGAACTCTCAACCCTGTGTTAAGAACTGTGAAAACAGTATCATTTTAGGCACTGTCCTAGTTAGCTATGTCCTGTTGCTGCGATAAAGTGCTAACTGAAACCAGATTAGGGAGAAAGGGGTTATTTGGCTCACACAGTTGATCACAGTCCCTCATCAGAGAAAAGTCAGGGAGGAAGTGCAAGAAGAGATGCAGGAGCAAGAAGCAGTGCGCAGGAGCACTCCTGCCTGGCTTGCTCACCACAGGCTGCTCAGCTTGCTTTCATACCATAGTGGCCCTGCCTGCAGCGAGCTCAGTCTTTCCACAGCAAGAAAATACCCCCACAGATTTACCTACAGGCAACCTGATGTAGGTAATCCCTCAATTAAGATTCCCTCTTGCTAGAAGACTCTAGCTTGTGTCAAGTTGATGAGCAAAACAAAGGGGAACCAGCAGTCAGTGTGTGGTGATTACAGAGTGATGGCAGGAATTGGAGACTCGGATGAAAAAACACCCTGGCCCAGCCTCACACACTCCCATCTCAAAAGGAATACTAACTGTTCAATGAAGATTACCAAAGAAACACAGCAGGGTCTGGTGCAAAACCCACATGGTGAAGGCAGAGAACTAACTTTCACTGATTTCTTTATTTAATTATTATTATAGTGTGTGTGTGTGTGTGTGTGTGTGTGTGTGTGTGTGTGTGTGAGAAAGAGAGAGAGAGAGAGGGAGAGAGAGAGAGAGATTTAAGGGGGCAGTTTGCATGAAGTCCTAAGGTCCATCCCTAGAACTACACTCGGAAAAAAAATACACAAACCATCAGAGAACATACCACTTTAATCTCTCAGTGAAATACCCACTTTTGGTCTTAGAACAAGATATAAATTCCTAGGAAAAATTCAAACCTGATGAAATGTTTGTCCGTTCCAAAGCTGAGTAAAGAGAAATCAGAGATGCCTGGAAGGTGGCTATCTCCAGGCTCAGTGGAGTCAGTAAATCATCCAGATGGGAGCATAACTGCATGCTCTGACTGAATATTAACTCAGTCAACAAAGAGAGACTCAAGTCTGCAAACACCACACGTAGGCTGGAAGTGTTTTGGGTTTGGGAGTTAAAGGTATTTTTGAGAAAAGAGAAAAAGATTGGATTGGGGAAGGTTACAGGAGGCAGAGGCAGAGGCAGAGACAGGTGTATTTGTGAGTCTGAGGCCAGCCTGATCTACACATATACGTCTATGAGTTCCAGGTCAACCTGGGAGATCCTATATAGTGAGATCCTGTCCTCCTTCCCCCGCCCCGACACTGAACCATAACACCAAGTTAATGTTAATGTTATGGTGTAACACTGTAAGAGCACATGAGTCACCCGCCCTGGGCTTCCATTTACCTCTCCAATTTTTAAAGCCCAAGGAACTCACAAGTAAATTCCCTACTCAGTAAAGTAGAAAAAACCTACTGTTGATAAAAACATTACATCTTGCTTTTTTATTTGTCAAAGATCCATAAACTGCAGACTCACAACTAGGCAAAAGTATATGTAAGTGAACACTTCAAGACTTAGCTAATTCTTTTCAAACCACTTGCCACCTCTTCCCTGACCAAGGGTTGCCCATGGTTCAGCAAAATTAATGATGAACCCAGCTGCAATCCCAGCACTCCAGAACCCGAGGCAGGAGGATAATGCTGGGCTGCACTGAGAGGATTTCTCAAAGGGAGAGGAGAGAGAGGGAGAGGAGAAACAGAGGGAGGGAGGGAGGGAGAGAGAGAGAGAGAGAGAGAGAGAGAGAGAGAGAGAGAGAGAGAGAGAGAGAGAGAGAGAAACTACTAAGAGCTTAAAAGAGCAGATAAGTCCTCAGTAAGGGGGAGATCTGTGCTCCATTAAGCTACCTACTCTCAGTATCAGAGGGGACATCACTATACAGGAGACAGGAAGTCTCATGGAGGAATTAAATTTTTAGGCTAAGTCAGACCAGGAAGTCACATCCAGTCACAAAAAATTACACTGGCCATACTTTCTTTTAAGCACAAATATTTCTAATATTAGTACTATTATTAAGTCTATTAAAACTACAGTTTAAATAATTGGCAAAAACAAACAAACAAACAAACAAACCCCAAAGGTTGACACTATGTCAGGTGAATGGAGTAAGCCATCAGTTCCATGTCCTTCTGGGTTGTCAGCTTTGTGAGGCACTGGTGTCACAAGTGGCAAATCACCATCTCACGTGCAGTCCAGGTCTCTCTCACCCCTCCTGTTTCGCTTTCCTAAGTGCTGGGGTGGCAAGCATGGACCAGCACCAGCCGGGTCATGACGAGTGGTTGTTAAGTACGGACCGTCAAACACTCTCTTAGGGGCTCCCTCTGTTGTGTCCTCACTGGGATGCACACCTGCCCAGCTGAGCAGGTCTGGGAGGCACCACGGCACCATGGCAGGTCCTGTCACCCACCTCTCCCACCTTCACAGTTCACTCTTTCTCCCCATACACACTGAAGAGAGCTATCTAGCTTCACCTTTGGGGTTGGAAGCAAAGAAAAGCCAAGTACTAGAAGACAATGGGTGAAAAATAGATCAAAGTCGGGTGGCATGACCCAAGTCACTTACCCAGTGTTTACTGTGTGGTCATATTCAGTGATGTACAACAAATGACCATGAGCCAGGTTGTTCTAGGGAGGCTCAGGTGAGGTCCACGGAGCTGATACACCATTTGAAGGAGCTATCCTGGGTCACAACTTGACTTATCAAAACTAGCACTTAGCAAGCACATAGATGCTGCCAGCAGCTATGGATCTTTGGTGGCCAAGCTCAACTTGTTTACAGATAAATGCCCTGTTGTTTGGGGAGATAAGCAGACAGTCTGTTTCTCCCATTAAAAAAAAAAAAAGTTCAGTGGCTGTTAGTACAATAGGTGGGCAGATATAAACAGATCCCCACATCCCTGCAAGGAGGCTTAGGGTGGGAGGGATGATGGAGGTGCTAAGATCCACACACCAGATCCTGAAAAGACACAGAACAAAGGGCCAGAAACAGTGGCTAGGCCTGGGGCCCTGATCTGTGCTGGTGGTGTCAGGACAGTGTATTAACCCAAGATAATGGTTAGGTCAGGCTTAGCCCAAACTGTAATTGGCTGGCAATTGCTCTGGGTTACCAAGAGACTATCAGCTGTACTTAGGTGTAATATTAAAAAGCTGTTACAAAACAGTATTGTACAATATAAACACCACTTGCAGAGGAGGCTGGTCTGTCTTAGAGGCTGCCCGGTCCCTGGCTGAGCTGGAACTGGCGACATAGGACAAGCTGGCCTCAAACTCAGATCTATCTGCCCTCCCCCCCCCCCCAGGTGCTGGGATTAAAGGCATGCACCATACCTGGCTGGTGTTTTATTTTTTAAGGATCAGGAATATTTATTTCTCCCTGTCTGTGATGCTAGTATGATGGGCAAGTGTTCTATCACACACACACACACACACACACACACACACACACACACACACACGGCACTATTTTGCCTGTATGGATTTATGTGCATGCCACGTGGATGCTGGGAATCAAACCAAGGTCTTCGGCAAGAACAGCCAGTGCTCTTAACTGCTGAGCAATCTCTCTGGCCCTCCTCTGGTTGTTGTTGTTGTTGTTGTTTTTTTGTTTTTGTTTTTGTTTTTTTGAGGTACAAATACTATTCCTCTGATCTAAACTGAAAACTAAGGCTAGTACCCCCACTCCACAAGGCACAAGTAGCATGCACACAGTAGATATGCACCAAGCTATGTACTGTGGCTAGCTGTACACTTTGTAAAAAGATTGGCCTATGTTTGTGTATGTGCACGAGTACACATGTTTCTGTTGGTGTGTGTAGAGTCCAGAAGGGTGGGTGGAGTGCCATTCTCCATCCCTTTCTGCCAACTACGTTTTAAGGCAGGGTCTCTCTCTGACCGTGGGACTCACAGTTTCCTCCATTATGCTGGAAGTCAGCAAGTCTCAGTAATCCTGCCTTCTCTGCTTGGACTCTGAGCTGGGATCTGTGGGCAGATGTCTGGATTGGTACTTGGGTGCCAGGATTCGAACTCCAGTCTTCATGATTTTGCTGCAAGTGCTCTTAACCACTGAACCATTCCTTCAGCCACAATATACTAAGTTTATACGATAAAAATTCTATTGAGAGTACTTTAGAAGGCATCCTCTTCTTCTGTATTTAAGGTACACTAGCTGTAACTCATATGGTACACTGTTTGACGAAATCTTCAAACATTATTTCTCAGATGACAAACTATTTTCTTTGAGGTACAGGGATGGGGTGTAGTGAAGCTTTCCACTGAGCTCCCCCAACAGCCTAACGCTAGTGAGTCCCATAGTTGTTCCTGTGCCACGAGAGAACAAGGAGAGCAAAGAATGGGGCCCGTTGGTCCTCTACAGCATAGTGAGCCGGACATGAGATTTCCATTCCCAACACGACGTGGCTTTGTCCCCTTTCACAGCCACCCTAAGCACAGGCGACCATAGTATGTCCCAATTGTTGATCTTCTGAAGGTGCACCTGGCGCCTGTGGGCTGGGGACACAGTGCCCAGAAATCATGCCACCCCACCTTCCCGACTCCTGTCACTCTCTCCTGCACACACCCACTTACTCCCACAGTCAGCCCATCAAAAAGGTAATGCAGTCTAAGATGGTTAAGAACCAACCACAAATAGTTTATTCTGTGACTAGTGATGAGCCTGAGATACGCGTTCGCAAGAAAGCTGTTTACAAAAGCTTTTCTAAGGAGGGCCACACTTTTAAACCACACACATAAAAATTTTCACCCTCAGAACATAGTTTCAGTATTTAAGAAACATTTCATTCTGGGAACTTGGCATGAGTGTGCATGCATGAGTGCGCGTGTGCACACACACACACACACACACACACACACACACACACACACACGCACACTCCAAGCAGACGAAGCAGAGTGCTTGCGACCACAGATATACTGTGAAGCTGAGGCTTGCAGCAAGGCTCCAAGCCTGCAGGCCACTAAACTGCACCAGAGGGGACTTCCCAGGGCCACATTTCTTCCTTCTCACTTTTAACAAATGCCATTATTAAAACTTTCTTATGTGCTGGGTCAGACATGGGCAGCTTTGCCAAGTGTCCTCTGCCCACTGAGTTTTCATCCAAACTTCAAAAAATAACCTTTTTGAAATCCAAAAACTGGTATCAGTAACATGATTTCCTATGGCACCATACCAATTCATTTTTCAGGGAAAGAGAAAGGAGGACATTCCTGATGCCAAAGGGCCTTAGCGGTGCAAGATGTGGGTCACCCACTTGGCTAACACTTTTTCAAGTCATGAGGTAATACAAGGTATCTTCAAAACTCAGTACCTATTAATATCAAGGGGAAGTGGCTGCTAGTGAGATCAAGCTGAGACTTTGTTGCAGTGAGCAGCAATGGGTTCAAAGCATCATGGTCACATTGTGTCATTCACAGCCATTCTGCCAGTTGTCCTGGGCTGCCACAGTGCAGTGAAACAACACAAGCACACATCCTAGCACATTGGTTTGCAGTTTCAGCTTGGGAGAAGGCTAGCTCAGTCTCTTTAACTACAGGGCAGTTCTTACTCCCATTACTATTGGCATTACAGTGTAGCAATAGCAGGAGCCAACTCAAAACCTGCAGGAGAATTTCAGCTGTCTTTAGATGGTCAGTAATCCCCAAAGATTAGATGTGAAAGTAACCAGCAATGAATTAAACCAAATCAATATTCAACTCAGAAGAGAGAAAGGATTTCCTGATGTCCAAGTAGACGTGGAATGTGTGACTTTGAAGAAAGTATTGATCATTCAAACACACAACGGAACACACCAGACAGTCGAGGGCAATTGGCCCAAGGACTGTAGGAAGGAAAAAACAAACAAACAAACAAACAAACAAACAAACAAACAAACAAACCACCTCTCATCAGCCATCTCAGGGCTGTGTATCTCTGTCCCCGAGGACGCTCTGAGGGGACCACTCACACTTATAAAGGCCTCTACAAAGAACCACTTCCTTGTGGACTCAAACCGCTATAAAATAAAGCCCTAAGAAATACTTCAAGTACGGTGGGGTGGACGTGGAAATGTCTACAAGCAGCCACTTTGATGCTCAGTTTTCAGTGGGGCAAATAAAATAATTCTGGGATGTGGTTTAATACAATAATCTGCTCACTTAAATGTCTCCGGAAGTAATCTCTACTTAGCCATACCCACAGAAGGAATGAAGTGACAGACTGGTGTGCTCAGGCAGCTTTCAAAGGCACCTTAAAGGGGCCAAGTTGTCCTGTCTTTTCCCAGTCAGCCCAAGGCAAAGAGATCTCTGTAGCCACCAGTGAGGGTGCACAATGTCACCAGAAGCTCCTTTTGAAAAGTGTACTCAGAAATCCCACCAGTCAGTCTCCCTGTTCACCCCTCCCCTCAATCCCCCACTCCCGGCCTCAAGCTCCTTCCAGGTCTACATTTTTACTCACATCATTTTATTTCTTGATAGACAAATCTACTAGTCCCACTGAGCCACTTGATGAAAATAAAAGCTATTAGTAATAAAAATGCAGGCATCTGTAGGAAGAGGGCACAGTCAGTTAAGTGGGGGCTGTGCAGGTGAGGCTGGGTCCCTAGCACCCAGCACTGGGGAGGTGGAGACAGAAGGATTGATTCCCCAGGACTCACTGGCTAACCAGCCTAGTGGAATCTGTGACCTTCAGGTTAGTGAGAGATCCCTGTTTCAAGGTCTAAGGCTCAGATGACTGGAGGAAAACACTTAACACCTCTGGTCTCTGCACATCTGCATACCAGCGTGTACACACACACACACAACCACCCCACAAGCAGGTACACATACAAATAACATATCCATAAAAGTAAAAAGAAGAAAGACATAAAAATAAAGCAACGGCACGCTGCAGCCTAAGAGCTCAGGTTTCCCTCAGTCTGTTTTTCTCTGGCGCACATTTGTGTCAAGCCTGAGTTGTCACATGAATTCAAGCCGGTGCCTTACAAACAGCTGCTGGAATAAAATGCTCGATAATGAAGTGCACGACCCAAAGCCAGAGCTTCCCTACTCGCTCTTCCGGCGTGTCCTCCCCGCTGCTGTCATGTAGCCCTGAGCTAATAGGTCGGAACGGGCTGCTTTCATCCATTTCCAGACGGACGGTTTGCAAAGCCCTAGTCCCGGAGGCTGAAGCTGGACAGAGACGTGGAAACTAGTATTCACAAGGCCTTTCCCCTTCACCAAGGTCTGTTTCATGCAATAAAGACCAAACCTGGCGGCAACTAAGATTCAGGGCCTTTTCATTCATTCCATCCCACATCATAAGGTCTCTCCTTATCGCTTCCATCTGAGCTGTCCCCCAAACACACACTAACAGACTTATTAGACACAGGAGGTTATGTCCGGAGCCCGAGCTGCAGGGCCCACATCCAGGGACATCTCAGTCCCACGAGAAGCACAGGGGAAGCACGGCTGGGAGCCTGTTGGTGACAGGCTACCTGGTTTCTTGGCTTTTTTGCTCACTTCCAGGGTTTAGATGTCCTGTTCTCAAGGTGTACCGGGACCTCTCAACCCCCACCTCTTTTTGTTATTATTATTTTGGATTTTACTTATTTTTATTTTGCATATACAGGTGTATATGTAAGGAATGTCTGTTTGCACCATAAGCATGTGGTAGAGAAAAATGGGCATTGAACTGGAACTGGAAACTGGAGCGAGGTGATGGTGAGCCACCACAGGGGCACTGGGAACTGAACTGATCCTCTGTAAAAGCAGCCAGTGCTTTTAACCACTGTACTCATCTCGCCAGCATAGTACCTTTCTTTTTAATAAACAAAGCTGCCACACTTCCCAAACCTGATCCTAAGCCAGCTCCTCTCATTAACATGCCCTGGGGGAATAGTACCACCACAACAGACGGTGCCTCCTCTCGTGCTGACGTCACTGCTCTGAACAGCACATGGCAGCACTTCATACTCGCCAGTTATGGCAGGACCCTGGGCACTCCTGTGCCTCCATCTCTTCAGTCCTGTGCCACTAAGTCTTTGAACAGCTCCATCTCTGCCCACAGCCATTGTTTATGTTCAGAAGGTTACAGGCCTCTGACTGCATCTTACTTGAATAAGCAAAAATAACGTCAAAACTCAATACAATAAATAGGGTTGAAAGACCAACCCCGTACTTGATTTAGTACAAAAACCTAAAACCAATATCCTGTCCTAGCCAGACAGCACATGTCATGATTTACTTCATTAATCAAAAGTACCACGTAGGGATCCTTTAAACACAAGGGCTGCAGCTGTAGCATACGGAGACAGTCCTAATCGAGTGAGCCTACGACCCTTGGTTCCACCCCTGGACCACAAGTACGGCCTGGACTGAAGACACAGCTCAGCGGGAGGATACCTACCCACTTGGCATGAGTGAGGCCTGGGGTTGAGATCCTTGCTGGTAGCTCACACAGACAACCCCAAATACTAGGAAAGCCTGGACTACAGGGTGTGTTTGAGGCAAACCTGAGCTATGTATGGAAAGTCTAACCCCAAGACGAACATCCAACCCCCCCCTATACATCAACACACTTAAAGACTCCAGAAACAAAGGATTCAAAAGCCCCAAGTTACTACCTATCAGTAACTATAAATTGCTTCTAGACAAAAATCATATTGGGCCGAGGGTGAGGGAAGCTAAGAATTCACACTATAAAATAAAGACTCCTGGGTTTTCAGAGTTAACTATGGCTTCCTGTATGTAACTTAAAACCAGTGGCAGAAAACAAGCAACAATAGTTTCCCCTAAATTCATGTACGGTTTCAATCATGTTTTTATCCCAGTGACAACAGAGACCAAGACACCGGCTGACAACAAGGGTCAACCAGCATCTGCAAGTCACCCCTGAGCTTTTTTTTTTCCTTTTTTGTTTTTTCTTCTAATGAAGGCCTTAGTTACAAACTTAGCATTTATAATAGCCATATACAAACTGAAGCAGTAATTCAACACAGATGTACGGTCGTCGCGGGTAACTCGCTGTGAGGACAGACAACGAAAACTTCCCACTTAACACAGGCAGCTGCTTCCTTTATACCCATCTTGTGGGAAGAAAAGAATAAGCCTTCTACCTTAATTCCAGACACTGCTTTGCATAACTGCAAAGACAATCACTGTGCTTGGACAGTTAATGGTTTAAATGTCTGTCTCAGCTGGGCTTTGAGACTCTTCCCCCAGACAACCCCAGAAGCATATTAGACACATCCAGGCTGAAGGTGACACCTTTCCGCGAAGAGACACAACACAGGCCAATGCCAGCCAGTCCCGTACCAACAAACAACGAGGACGCCGCTGACGTCGTAGGAAGAACTAAACTAAACGCTGCTGTCAAAGAAAGCTTGCCAATTCTTGTGGTGACAGAGGGAGTAGCCAAGTTCCTTCACCGCTGACCTGACGGGCCAACTTTGCGACACTAGTCTGAGGGAGGTTGCAGAGAAACAGGTCCAAAGTATACAGATGTAACAAAACTGCGCTCCATGCCCCGCCTCTGTACAGGTGACTTCTCAGTTGGGAAAACACCAGAATGAAATAAAGATCAAAGTTAAGAGTGAAATTTATAACCACGATTAATAGGTTCGTTCTGATTACAAATACTGGCTATGGTGACTGCAGGTGCAGGAAGACATGGAAAACGGCTGTCATCTCTGTGAGTTTATGGTGACAGTCCACTCATCTGCGCAAGCTCCTGACATGCCTCTCCGCTCGCCCACAAAGGCAGGGCAGACACAGCTGCTGGCAGCTCTGTTGCACAAGACTCATGACCCAAGCAAGACAGTTCGAGGACATTCTGAAAAAAGTCCCCGGTGTAATGGGACAGTGGAGCGTTGCTCTCCTGTGCTCCGACCACTGAGTGGCCTCCACACCCTCCTAAGTCAGGTAAGGGCTCCAGTTACCTTTCATGATAATGGGAGTATCATAGCGGAAGGACCAAGACTCCATGGAGGTGGGGTCACAGGCTAAAACTTTCTACCACTAAATTTCATCACAGGACCAGCACGGGAAGAGCGTGGACACAAAGCTAACCCTTAGCCCTTGCATTGTCTAGGCCAGACTTTCAGCTGAGAACCCACAGAGCTAAAACCCAAGGGCAAGTGCGAGGTGACAGCCACGAGGCACATCATACAGGACAGCACGGGCTCTTCCTGAACAGTCAATCTTTTCCTTTAAGTCACTAAGCTGCTTCGAATCCACACACTAGTTTAAGTAAAACCAAAGTTTATATTCTCATATACCCTTAACATCATCTTCCTCCTAACCTCATTGTCACTATTTTGTGCTAAGAAATTTCTCAAGGATACAAAAGAAATGAACCCCACTATCTGTGGGGCTGGGGAACAAATCCAGGGCCTTAGACTTGATGACAAGTGTTATCCCACTGAGCCCCAAGAAACTCTCTTGCGTTTTCTCTAGCACCGTTATGCTATAGAAAAGTAACGTTTAGCACGGCCTGTACAGCCTGTATTCTTCATATACAAGCATTCCCAAAGGTCAAACAGACCCTTCCCCTTTTTAAGACAGCACAATGGTTAAAAACACTTGCTGCTCTTATTTACAGAAGCCTAGGTTGAGTTCCCAGCACCCACATCAGGCAGCTCATAGCTGTCTGCACCTGCCATTTCTGGGGATCCAATGCTCTCTTCACACACACACACACACACACACACACACACACACACACACACACACATTACAGGCAAAAAAAAAATCTTTAAAAACTCTCAAATATCTCATTTATTCTTAAATTGCTTATATTTAGATCTTTTAGGAATAAGAACGGGGAAACTACACTCCATACCTGAAAGTATAATCTATTGATCGGCCAGGGGTGGGGTCTCAAGACAGCTGACAGCTGAAAACTGTTAAGTGTTCACCCTGTTTCAACTTAACATGTACACTCATCCTGAGCTGAAATGGTTTTTATTATTTTTCAGTTTCAGCTTCAAACCCACTTTCATTCCTAAAGATGCAGAGCTAAGCCCAAGCATACCAAGTAGACTGTACTGTGCAGAGGGCCAGGCAGCAGCGCCAATGACTGTAAGGCAAGGTTTTGTCATTAGACACCGCACTCCCTAGTTTTTACATTAGGAAAAGGCAGAAAACAAAACAGACACTTCATGCCCACACCACACACATGAGCCGTGCCTCTAACTGGCTGTGGCATCAACTGTGAGCCCAAATCTCTCTCTCTCTCTCTCTCTCTCTCTCACACACACACACACACACACACACACACACACACACACGAGCCAGAAGGACACGGGCTCTAAGGGGAGACGAGTCACCAGTGCCCGCCCTCTCTTGTCCGGTTGGCAAAAGGCCAGGGCAACAACAGGAGGAGCCCGCATCCCTTTATCACCAACATCAATCGGGGGACAGGCCACAGCTCTCCGAAGAAACAAGGGGCTCTGATTTGGACAAAAGTCAGAGTTAGAGAAAGCAAAGTGAAGTCAGGGCTTCCCACAGACACCAGGGACTTCAGACTCATCCTAAGTTAACACTCGGAGACCAAAGAGGCCTGGCCTCTTAGAGACCTAGGTTCAGCTTGCCATTAAGTAGATGCTGTTTTATGCTGTGAATGCTGGGTTTGCCCAGCATGGGAAAGCCTCATCTGGAAGGGTTAGAAACTTCCTATAGCAACTCCAAGCTAAGGACTGCTCCTCACCTCGCAGGATACAGGGGAAGGAGGCATTTTTTAAAGTCTTGACTGCTCAGACAGTGGGCCTTCCAGGGATAAAAAACATACCCCTTGCTTTGAAAAGCTGTTCCAGAACACTGACCCGCAGGGGAAAGTGCTTCTCCGCTTCTGTCTTGAGACTGTTCTTTTCAAAATACACATTTCTGAACTCTAGTCAAATTTCTGCCACAAATGGTCCGTCTCCAGCAGGTGGCCTAGGCTCAGCCCCAAAGCAGGCAGAGCCGGTGTGGGTAGGGTTTCCAGATGTCCCTCCACGGTCCAAAGATTTGCCAGAAAAGCCAAGGTTCCCCTCAGGGTGATGTTCAGGTCCATCAGCAGACCTGCAGCAGGTTCACACTTCCCTTCCCACCCTATTGAAGCGAGTTTTTAGAAAATATTTTCCCTTTTTGCTTGTTTACTCTGGAACCAGAGGGCTTCTGAATTACACAGTGTGACATTCCCACGACCACACGGTTCCCTGTGAGTGGGTTCCGGAAGGGCTGGTCTTTTCCACAGATGTCGGTCAGTAGAGAACACTGCATATCAGCCATGCCTATGATCAGCTGGGACACTTCCTGGGAGGCAAGGAGAAGTGCTGAGTTCCTTACTAGGTGCCTCCTGTCTGCTGGGTTATTCTCAAGCTCCCACAGCACGTAGAGAATGCAGGTCCTCACTGGATGGAAGAGAAAACTGGAGCTCAAATAGACTTGCCAGATGCACAGTGGCCCTTGGGTCAGCTGAGGAGCAGCCAAGATTCCGCCCAGACTTGCTCTGAGTGGTTGTACAAGGCTGCAGAGAGAGGTGACCAAGGCAGGCAGCTGACAGGGTTCCATGGGCTGGAGATGTTCCATTCACAGTATACACATACAGGCAGCCCTCAAAGGAATTGATAGGGGGACAGTGTCCCTGGAAGAACCTCTAATACAGGCTGCAGCGAGGTGTTGCTTCACCAGCAGCAAGAGTCTAACACAGGGAGACATGCATACCCAGTGACAGGCTGCTGCAGATGCCTGAAACAAAGGTTACAGCGCCAGATGTGCAGTAGACACTATTATAGTTATCCAGGTGATTTTTTATTTTATTTTATTTCCTTCAGTAGTAAAAAGTCACACATCTGTATCTGTACTACTTACAGTTAAGCACAGTTTCTTCTTCCTTTTAGTCCTAAGAACTTCTTCAGAACCAAACTTGCTATTAACAAGTCTGTCATCTTTTAAAAGAACAAGCCAGGGCATGTCCCTCAGGCTGTCTTATTCTCATCCTCTCCTCTCTCTCTCTCTCTCTCTCTCTCTCTCTCTCTCTCTCTCTCTCTCTCTCTCTCTCTGTGTGTGTGTATAGCACCATCGCTTCTCCAGTACATCTCTTCTATCTTAGAATCCAATCACACACAACTATAAGACTTGGGATTCTCTTTAATAAATGCCCCAAGGGACATTATCTATTTTGAAATTAGACCGGGTTATCCACACATACAGGAAGCAACAGAGAACAGCCTGAGGCTACACCACTCGTCACACAGGGCAAGTGAGAGAAGTGACAGGCAGTGTGGTTATGAAAAAGAGGATTGTAGCTAAATTTCTAATCTCTTTCTTTTTTAGTTTTTTTGAGATAGGATTTCTGTGTATACAGTCCTGGCTGTCCAAGAACTGCCCCTGTAGACCAGGATGGCCTCAAACTCAGAGATCCACCTGCCTCTGCCTCCTGGGATTAAAGGTGTGCACCACCACTCTCAGCTGCTAAATCTCTTTTAATGTTATCCCACGCAGACAATAGCAAAACACAAGGAAGAGAGGTGATTTCTAAAATCCTGAATTCTCTGTAGCCAATCAAGTTAACCTTAGTCTAAATTGATGTTCCATAGCCACCAAATGGTCAGTATTAAAATGTGGGTCCCCTGGGAGTGCTAAGTGCCTTCAGAGACACCATAACCTTTCCCCTACTGATGACACCGTGGGGATGCTGCTGTTGGGACAAGCAGCTTTTCAGACACCAGATCTACCTGACCTTAGATTCTCAGCCTCTGGAGTTGTGAGCCACCACTGAGCCAAGCAACCTGGAATTGTCACGACATCTAAACAGAGTAAGAAAACCCACCAACAACAAACAAGACCTAGGTGACAGATACAGACCTGTTCCCCGGGGGAGGAGCAGCTCCATCGCCAGGCCCTCCTCCTTGAATGTAAGAGACCACTCACACTGCAAAGCACAGGAAAATGGGAAGGAGGACAGGGGAGGGCTTCAGGGTTCTCAGCAGACTCTGGGGCAGTTACCTAGTCTTCTCACTGTCTCCAGAGCCCAGGCAGGTTGCTCAGAGGCCTCTATCTGGGAAGCCCCAATAGGCAGGAAGAGAATTCACCAGCAACTGTCTGTTCTCACCAAGGGGGGGGCCTCAGGGAAAGGATGACTGAACACAGAAACCAACTAGGAAGACCAAGGGTGCTCTGATATCACCAAGAGACACTCTGGGCTGAGTGTCAGGTCTCTGGCAGAAGCACAGTGGCACATGTCTGTCACCTCAGCATCTGGGGGGCGGAGTCAGGAGAATCAGAAGATCAAGCACCAAGCACACCTTTGGCTACACAGTAAGTTCAAAGCTACCCTGGGCTACATGAGGCCCTGTCTCAACCCCTCAAAACTGCTTTTTCATAGTTCCTTCTGGAAATAAGAGGGAATATTTCTCAACCCATTCAGGCCTTTCTATAGAAAGCAAACAGCACTAACACACACCTTTCAAGGTATAAAAATAATAAAATATTCAATTGAATCCATCATTGTACACAAATTATGTTTTGCCCAAGTAGAATTTATCCCGGGCATATAAGAGCACTTAACAGTGTTTGAACACTGTACCACACCATGCCAACAGGCTAATAGAATCATGGTACAAACATTTCATTAAAACCTAACTCTGAAAATTCTCAGGAACTTAGGAGTTTGGTTAAAATATCCTAATCTTAATAAAGATTATAAACAAAAATAAAGATAAATAAACAAGTATCCCCAAATACCTATAACTAATCTAGTTAATGATTTTACTCTCTCTCTAAGCAGAGAACGATCCTTCAGACAACCTTTATCACTTCTATCCAACAAGACCACAAGGCTCTAGTCAGTGCAATAAGGCAAGAAAAAGAAATGAGCCACCCGCTATGTGCACATGACCTGAGTGTCTATGGAGATGGCCCAAGAAATTACTTCACCTACTCATGTAAATATGTACCCGTGTTCTTGTGTCTATAATAGGGGCACACCTCCCGTGCCAACACAGATATGCTGGGAATAGATATGTGCTTTATGTGGGGTCTGAGTTCCATTCCCAACACTGTAAGAACAAAACACAACCCCATGGACAGACTCAGACAGAGCTCCACGGGTTCCAACGTCTAGGTGTTTTATGTTAGCCATGATGGCATCTGCAGGATGTCCTGCCTTTCACAGGAAGCTCACGCTCCTGAGCCGAGGCCAATTGCATAGGATGCTGAGGGATTGTAAAGATGATGGAATTCTGCTCTGCCAGTCCAAAGCTGAAGACATTCACAAACACCTCAGAGTCCCTGCTGACAGTCAATATTCATCTGCTTTGCATTTCCAAGTTCATACTGATTATGCTTCAGATGGAGAGTGTGTGCAAAGATCAACTGGTTTGAGAAACATATGTGGCATAAAAAAACACTAGAAAAGGCAGTCAGTGGGTGTGGGGAAGGTTCTCTTTTATTAAGATAATCAGCCGTTCACTAAGAAATGGTTTGGCAAGTTGATCCCCCCAAAGTATATGGAGGCTGATGTCGAGTAAAACGACTTCCAAACAGTAAACAAAATGTTCTTGCAAGATCTTTTCAAAACAGTGGGATGTGGAGGAAACTGTACCGACATCTCTAATACGGTATCTGCTTGCCAGGTATCTCCAATGAGACCCCTTCCTTCCTCACTACAGTAAAGATACAAGGACCTGGGGTTCTGCTCTGTATGAGAGTCTGCCTTAATGGGGAAAGCTTTAGGTCTAATCTCAGCACATCAGTGGAGAGGGGGACATGGTTTTTAAGGCATACTCTGTCTCCTACCGCAAATTGCCAGCGGAGAAGAAGAGCCCTTGGCTAAGCTGGACCTCTGTGCGACCAGTGGCTCATACCAATCATAAAGGCTCCTTTGTGAAAATGTATTTTGCAATAATGTATCAAAAGCAGCATTGAAGATTTCAAAAATATTAAACAAGTCCAGAAGATGAAGAGATCGCTTTTTAGCTGAGCCTAAGTAGTGTTCAGGCAGAAGTGAGATTGTGAAGGCGGTCAAAAAAGCAGCAGTGGTGGACAAAAGCTCTGAGTGTATCTAATATAATAACCTCACATCTGGCTAAGTCCTCTTATTCTGTCAGTAATTCCTTCTGCCCCACCCCACCCCACCCCACCACCCCCTCCCCAAGCAAATCTATCCAGAGCTTACGGATAGAAACCAGCTCCAGTCACTCGCTGTGTCAACTCGCGCATTAACCTTCAAGCTAACATCATCCCAGTGTACTGGAAGTGCAATCTAGTTAGCACTTCACAGCTATGACCATTAACTCTGCCTAAGAATTTAGACTGTGACCTTTAAAGCTCAGTATCAGTCATCTCAGATTATGATGAACTCCACTGTAATTAGCTTCCTAGATAGAATGGGACCCAAAAACAAAACAATTGTGACTATCGTCACATCAGAGAATGCCCTAACTCATCCACTACTCCTAGTGAACAGGAAAGGAGAAAATAGTTCCCCAGATTATTCCACCTGCAGAGACCATTCCTTAAGCTGGCAGTATTAAGACTCTAATAGCTTCCAGAGGGTTCTTAAAATGCACAGGTTTTTAAGCACTTCTACCAGGGAGCTTTGCTAACTCAGCACATGCCCATATACTGGGTGTATTTCGTGGTAGAATGAATGGTAGCAAGTGCCTGTCCAGAAGTACTTCTGAAAGCAATAGCTAGAGTAGTACACAAGACTCCCAGCTCCTTCTGTTAGGAGGGCTTAACAGTCCCCAGAGTGGTTCATAGAGGACATGTTCTTAATTGACACCATGGGCAAGTTCCTAATGTCATCTACAAGTCTGACTGGCCGGATAAATACCAAACATGATTGTGGATGATCAGGATCAAAATAAATGGTTTTTCTTTTGGTGGAGAAGCAACATGCAGAGCCATCCTTCCTTGAGGGGTGTACCAGAAATGTGCATAGCCCAAGGCACAAGCTAAGAGAGGTCTTAAGAGTCAAATCTCAGTCCACCTTTTAACAGTGACTATAGGATCTAAAGTAATTGTTAACGTTTAAAGATTGGGATATTTGACTTCAAGATCTGCTGGCCTGGTTGTGATGTGATATGGAAACACTTGTACTCCAAGAACTCACGTCCTGCAGGACATCATCAGGGGCAACTTTAATGCTGATGGGATAAACACTCTCCAAAGTGCCACTGTGCCCACCAGCTGTGTCCTCATCAGTGTACCAGGCATCGCCGGGGATATTTTGTGCCACTTGGTTAACTGGTCTGGGAGGTGTGAAGGGGAGAAGTTGTGGAAGTCGATGAGTTTGAGCAAATTTTATGCATGAAATCTCAAAATTAGGAATAGAGTTTTTAGAAAATTCTACAACTGACTTTAGCCCCTGAAATAAAAATCTACCATCTAATCTCATCCATCCATGCTAAATTAAATCCCTTGAAGCAAAAATGAGCTTAAAGGAGAATCGGGGCATAAATTCATCTTTGGGGTTCTATGTTGGCTCTGCTGTTCATCTTTGCAGAGGCTGTCTTCAGAAATGACCAAGTTGTTCAGTCACTTCCTTTTACATGCCTGGTGGTTATTAAACTATTTTATAAATCTGACGGGGTTCCTTTCCAACACGATGACATTAACATCTAAGCTTAGTGGTTAAAACCGACTGTACCTTGGTTATAAACTTTGGCTAGAAGGCCACAGATTCAAACTTTGCAACTCAGTAAGTTGATGTTTGTACATCCATAAATTCACGACACAAACTTTACAAGTTAAAAGAAAAATTGTTGAGATCTCCATACATCTTGTTTCCATCAAAATATAGAACGAATCACTTGACTGATTCTATGAGGCTTTAAATGCTCCCCACAGCCTTGAAACCGATATTCAAACAAGCATACACGAACTGCCTCTTACCCAGCTATGGCTTACCCATTGCACTGAGATAGTGGTTGAAGGCCTGGCAAGGAGGACTTGGGGTTTGTGTTGACTTGTCACAACTCATGGGTGCCGGGCTCCTGTCTGTGTCAAAAGAGAAATACCCACTGGAGGACCGGGACAGCAGAGAAGATCTTCTCACAAAGATGAAAAGTGGGGATCTGGTAGCAAAAGGGCCAGGGCTGGCCGGTGGGGCCAGCGGGCCCTGAGGGCTGCCGTGGGGGCAGCGGTCCCCTTCGCCGTCGGGATTACCTTGCTGTTCTGTCTGTAGGGAGGTAGGGGCCCCAGGCCTGAGCTGGGGAGGCCTCTCAGCGGGCTGCAATTGTCCGCCTTCTCTGTCACACTCAGAACTTACATCAGAAGGTTGCTTGGCCATTTGGTCTTTTTTTCTGCAAGGAAACAGGGGGAGGGGGGACAACAAAACGATTATCTTCAGCAAATTAAGTTTTAAAATCATTTCATCCACTCGTTAAGAATTCTAGAGTCAACCTCAGATTCTTTGTTATGTTGTTTACTTTTCTGACTATCTTCCAAGTAAGACCAAAGGGGCGCCCAAAATAATGAAGGTGTGTTTATTTTGATGCAGAGTGGAACTAAATCGGACTACCAAACAAAACAAAGTATCAGCTCCCCAGCTTGTGGAGTCAGCCTGTGCGCTCACGCACACACAAGCACAGAAGTTTTAGGAGAAGCAGCTCGTGGGACGTCTACATTTCGTGCTTTTCCTTCAGGACAAACTTGAATCAAGTCTGAAAATCCCAGCGGGCTCTCATTTCCCGGGCTCAGATGCGGCGCTGGAGCACAGGAGCGGGCGCAGATGCAGAGATTGCAGGCGGCTGGCCGCCTTCCCTGCTCCGGCCCCATTGTTTGCCGAAAATGCTGAGGGCAGCAAGTCTGGAGAAGGTTTGGCAGCGGCCGTCAGTCGTAGTAAGTGCGTCACAATAGAGTTTGTAACTCCGAGCGCAGCTCCGCCCGGGTCGAGCGCCCTCGGCCGCAAGGTCCCTCCTGCTGCCTGCCCTGCGCGCCACCCCAAACACTAAACCACTTCTCTCGAGTGCAACCTTGCCGGAATGTGCACACTTCCAAAGGGGGCCTTAAGAGACATCCCTTTGAAAGTTCCACACCTAGCTGCGCGTTCTTGGCAATACCCGGCGTAAGGCTGACTCTTTCCCTCCCCGGGCCACCATGCCGAGACTCACGTCCGCCCCTTCCCTTCCAAGCGCGGCGTGTTGCGCCGATCGAACGACCCCTGCACGTCGCCACCGAGGAGGCAAGGGAAACAAAGCCGGGTCCTGGGCTCCAGGGCCCCGCGCCTGCCCGTCCGCCCTCCGCCACGCTCCGCCGGGGAGCCGAAGGTTTCGCGCGCCGCGCCTCTGGCCCGCGCAGCACCGGCCGCCGCCGGGATCATCCTCCGCCTCCTCCCGCTCCGCCCCTAGCGCGCAGCTCCCGCCGCCGCGCGGGCACCGCCAGCCCTGCGCCCCTGGCGCCGGCTGCCAGTGCTCCCCATTGGCCCGCGCGCAGTCGCTCCCCATCGTAACCAATGGGCAGAGGCGGCGGGGGCGGCGCCTACGGGTCAGGCAGCCGAAGGCAAGGCGATTGTTGACAAACTCGCCGCCCAGCGCCGCTCAGACTGTGCGGGCCACCGCAGCTCCGGCTGGAACTTAGGGGGCCGGGCAGCTTCGCTTTGCGCCCCGCCCCACCCCTGGGCCAGGCCGGGACGGCGCGCGCTTTGCGGGAATTCCCGCCGCCAGGGCAGCGGGACATTAGAGACAAAGCGAGACACGCACCCCTCGGAGATCCGCGAGGCCACGATCGCACTCCAGGCCACTCCGAGCCAAGTCCCTAATGCCCCCGCAGTCCCCTGAAGAACTTCTCAGCAACTTCACCTGCTGTGTCCCCATGTGCTACCGAGTGCTACTGACACGAACCAAATATGAACGACCATCTCGGGTCTCGGGCATGCACATCCAGACCTCTGCCCCCACTGTTCAGTTAGCCTTCCGCAAGCAGTGCCTGCCCCGGGGGCAATAGGCTTGCGAGCTCAGGGGTCCGCCAGCCTATGCGACTGGGTCCCGGTGCAATCGGGCTAGGAGTAGTCGGCTGGCTGAGGCTTGGAATACGCGTAGCCTAAGTGGTCCTGGGGGGGGGGGGGGGTTACGGGGTTTCTTGTCTCCTGTAGATAAGGTGTTCCTCAATATCCACAGGACGGTCGCAAAAGGAACCTGGCCGCCAGGGACATTCGGAAAGGAAATTGACCACTATGGCCAAACTGGCTTGAATGGGTACAAGCAAAGTCTGGGCGCGTGTGATTTTAATACTCAAACCTCCGCAATGAACCCGCGCCAGCGAAGAGTTACGTCTACCCGCCCGCCGCTACCGCGCGGCTACTTCTCCCGGGCCGCCTGGGTCGCCGCGACGCTTCCCGGCTGGACGCACTACCAGTACCACGAAGCGGGACCTCGGCTCCAAGCCGAAACCACGCGCCCTCCTTGCCCGCGAGAGATGCCTCAGCGGCCCCTCGTGCGGCATTGCGTCCCAACCCAGTCTTCGGCTAAGTGCCCGCAGCTTCAATGCCCACAACCCTTCCCCAGAAGTGCCTTGGCACGCAGCGACCTCGACCCGACTCCCAGCGTTCGCCTCCTGCAGCCACGCGGGACAAACCAGTGCCTCCACCCGCACGTGCGACACCAGAGACAGATGAAGCCGCTGCGGCGCCTGTCTTCTATCCATCCCTAGCCTGCGCCCCGGGAGTCGCGGAGTGTTTACCTTGCGTTTCTCAGTCCGAGAATCAGAGTCAGACATTGGGTGGACGAGGGCCAGGGGAAGGGCGCCGAGGCGGTGGCGGCGGGAGCTGCGGAGGTGGTGTGAATCCAAGTGGAACACAGCTCGCAGAGCGGCTGCAGGAATCCGGTGACGGCGACGATGGCAAGGACCGCAGAGCTCCAACCAGCTGGTGACCCAGTGCCTGCGGGGAGCGAAGTGAAAGCAGCCTGCTCTTGAGACTCTGCGGTAGTTGAGCCCCCGCCCCCGCGCCCAATCACCGCGGGCTCCGCCCCCGTTTAGTCCGGCCCCGGCAAGGCGGAAGGTAAGCCCCACCCCCCACGGCCCCCAGGCCACTGGCGCGTGCAGGCTGCGACAGGTAGTAGGGAGGGTGGCCCCGCCGGCTGTCCTGCAGTTTGCGTGCGCCGCCCACCCCGGCGTGTTTACCCTAGTGTCTTGGCCTGCGGGCAGCTGCATGCACGCCCATCCTCCACTCAGAAGGTACCCGCCCCTCCCCGTCCGCCCGTGGCGGCCACCTCGCAGAGCGGAACTTAGGGGGCGCTCAGGGTACACTGCTCTGAGTCCAGCCCGGCCGCGGGCGCCAGTTGGAAGCCTCAGGAGGACCCCTGCGCCCTTGCTTTGCACAGCTTCTCAGCCCCAAACCATGAGTATTTGATTGGTGCAAGGATGAGCATTGGCCTTTGACTGTCCTTTCCTAGAATTCCTGACCTCCGGGGGACTCAGATCAGCAAGATCCTCACCCCTCTTCGTCTGTGCCTCAAGCGAGATTCTTTATCGCCGCCGCCTTCTGTCCTCTTTTAGGCTCTCCTTGGTGTTGTGTTTGTGTGTGTGTGTGCTGTTGTTGTTGTTGTGGTGGTGGTTTATATATTTTTTTCCCTGGTGCCCAATTACTTAAGAGGCAGAGGTGGTGGCGAGGACAGTTGAGAGGCAAGGGAAGCGGGAAGCTTCAGGGAGCGATGGGCGGGCACGACAAGCAGATAAAATAGGGGAATGAGAAAGTTAGCTGGAAAAGAATAACTACAAGGAAAAGGAGGGGGGCTACCAAGGAAAGACGGTTGTGCCATGAGCGGTGTTGGGAGCCTCGAAATGTTTTGGGCTCACAATGTACGCCAGGAACTGTCTATCCATCCGGTCCGCTGATGCTGGCGACCACGGAGCAGCGGAGTTCAGGCCGAGCTGGGGAAACCATAAGGGGGTCGAAAAATCCCTTGATCTTCCTAAGGCCTTTGTGATCCCAACAGAAGTCTGGAAGTCAATGGTGCCATGTGCACCCCCGCCCCCAGCCCCTTCTCTCATAGCGGCGGCCCAGAGAAGCTGCTCTGGAAATGGAACGTCCCACTCCCCACACGAGATTAAGGAAACTCTATTTAAGGGCTACCCAACCTGCATCCAGGCTGGCAGTAAGTAGGACGTAGCCTTTTCTTGCAGAACAAGTGTCGCGACCTGCCGTCCCAATCAATGTTGGGCCATCTTGGTCATTTTGGTGTTTGTATGCAGATCTAACGTCACAGTGACACAACACAGCCCCATGCTAAAGTCTAGCTTCTCAAGTGAATCCTGAGCGAGATCAAAGAAGCCATTGGTTCCCAGGGAAGCTGGGGTGTTCAAGGCAAAGCCTTGCTCTTGCTGGAGGTCAGGGGTGATCGCTACAAGAGCGCACAGGGCAGGGGCGTGGATGAAGTCAAGTACACCGCCGATCCAAGTCTGTCCTGACCAAGGTCTGTGAACTAGTACTGTGCCTTGCCACTCGCTATTCCACCCATGCAGCCCAATCTGCTGCTGCTACTCTGGGAGTCCAAAGCCAGTAACAAGTATTCTGCGCCCTCAGCGTGGAGCTAGGCGCCTCATACTTGGACTAGAAAAGAACCATACAGGGGTGGGAGGTGGGGGTGGGGAAGCGCCGGTGTTTCTTTGTAGGAGCAGGCTGCTCTGGAGTCTTCCGATTTTGCAACCCTGGACACGCTAAAAGAAAATATACAGGCACTGGGGAAAGCAACGGGTTGGGCTATGTGCTCTTATTTAGGGCTTAATTAGGAAGCGGGCCTGGAGGCGGAGGCTCTTGCATCACCAGGGAACAAGGTAGTCAGGGGAGCTTCCACCAAGTGCCTCAAGTCAGGTAGCCGCGGGCCTTTGGGCCCATTCAGCTTTTTCCGGCTGTGTCGGGAGAACTCCAGGGACCGGATTTGACAGCAGAGAAGAGCAGCGTGGGAAGGGCCAGTGGGTCACTGGTGCCTTCCTGAGGCTGCCAACGGATATGGAGGGAGGGGAGCGAGTCGATGGCTAGAGACGAGAACGAAACTGGGCAACGCCAAGTCAGAACACAAATGAGAAATTCATTTCCGCCTGTGTAATCTCTCCAAATTCCAAAATCACTTTATTCCAATTATTCCCCAGGCCAGCCAGCCCTACCTCTCTAAGCTGCGGGAGCATCTTTCTATTATTTATTAATCTTTGCATATCTATGCTTTTTTGAAGGGTTGGTAACAGTTTAGCGCTGAGGAGCGTTTGTCGCGCATGGTCATGCGGTCCGGAGATCGCCTACCTGGTGAGACTAGGGCGACTGCAGGCTCAAGCTCTCCGCTCTAGCCAGCGCATTTCCTCGCAAAGCTGGAGCAAGCCTGATTCACGAATCATCCCTCGCTGAACTTTTGCCCGAGCTTGGAGAGGGTGGAGCTTTCCTCCACCCCTTTTGCCTAAGGGTGTTTGATTTTTATGTTTTGATTTTTTTTTTTAACCCAGCGCCAGAGTTTTTCGAAGTCTCTGGGAATCTGAGTCACCACTGACAGTAGAGATCTTTGATGGCACCATGCAGTGGGCGAGATTGTCTGGGGATCCAGGGCCATGGCTGGGAGAAGTCAAGGCAAAGGCCAGAGGATAAGTCACTGTGATCCATCTATGGCTCCCTCTCCCAGACAACTTGCCCTGCTCCTCGCCAGCCTTAGCTGGACCTCCTCTGCCAGATGCCACTTTGGCCTCTGCTCCAGCTCTGGCCAAATACTTGGAAGATGGGACACTAAATTTCTCGCCTGGCTCACAGCTTGGCCAGTTGAGAGCGCGCCCCATCCCGCACGAGCGGCTGCGTGGGCGCCGGGTAGGTGGCATCGGCAGCCCCAGGGTTGGGGATTCCTGTTATTGGTGCACGGATGGTGATGTGTGGAATGTTGAAGGCAGAGATCACCTTCAGGGCGTCATCCTTCACGGACTCGCACAAATTCAGCAACTGCAAAACATGGCACAAAGGGTCAGGTCAGATGTGGGCGCGCTCAAGGAGGACTTGTCGTCTGCCCCTCAGAAGTGCAGAAAATGTGGGTTCCCCACAACACAGAAAGTTATTGTTTCTAAACAAGCTGTGACTTCTTTAAAATCTCTCAGTCTCTGACCCCCAGGTCCGGTCGAAACTTAGAGGGTTCCCCCGTCCCTAATCCCCCGGTAAGGGACTGAGGGTAGCGGCTCTTTGCTAAGATACTTCGATAACTAGAGACCTAGCTCTGAGAATTAATGCTGCCTTCTCTTCACTCTTTCCTTCTTCCCGCCCTTCCTCTCCACCTCTGGAGTGCCACCCTCTGGTGCACAGAGGCAACTGACAAGAACTTCTGACTAGATGAGCCATTGAAAAGATCTGCCTCGTCTCACCAGAAGGGTGCCAACAGAGTCTGGAAGGCAGTAAGGAGGGTCTCGGAGACTGCTGCAGACCACCAAACAAAACAAGGCTCGGCGTTAATCATTTTCCGGCCTCTCCAACTGAGCAGAATCGACGAGTGGTCCATCCACTCTGCTAGACAGTGCAGGTACCTCAGGACAGACTTCCCAGAAGAAGGGAGGGAGGTTTCAGGACAGGCTTGTGTTTCTATTTCATTTTCTATGATTTAGATGCCAGCACCGACCCACCCACTCATCCCTGCAAGAAGCCAAAATAAAGGATGATTTTTCTAGATCTGAACAAGGGCAGAGGCCTGTTTTCCTTTCCCCTAAGCAACTCCATACTGTACTCTGACATTTGAGGTCTTCGTTAAGCTCTACATGTCTTGGACTGACTGATCACAACAACCTCCAGGCTTCATAGCTTCTTCTTGTAGCTTTAAAAAACACTTTTATGGACCCAACTTTATCCTTGTGTGCTATCCATATTTTAAGATCCCCCATCTGCTCTCCCCAAAAGAGGAGGAAAAAGTGTGAAGGGGAGTGCAATTCAAGGCCCTCTTCCTTCAAAATGCACCCCACTTCCCAGTGATTTCTAATGAAAAGCTTCGTTCTTCACACACCTTGGTTAGGCACCATCAAATAAGTACTGAAATGACTTTGATCACATTTGCAAGATGCGACAAGACAGACTGTCACTAACCAAGATTTCCAAGTCTGTAATTAATACTCTTGACAAATCCCCAACTAATCTGTCAACTCTTGATGCTTTTTACCACACATTTCAAAACCACGAGATGGTCTACCCAGCCCCTGAACTTGCCACGTGTATTCATGTCATTATTCAAGATAATGCTCCCTTTGGGTTTCATTAAGGCAGATAGGCCAACTCTTGTCATGTAGCAGCCAATGGGGGAAACTCACTTTGAAAGAAGGCTTGTGAAAGAATACCATGGGTTTGGTTTGTCTAGTGTGAAATATAGACTTAAGAGGTAGAAATTACGGAAAGTGATTTCTATTTGCTCTAAGAAAGAGTTAAAAAAAAAAAAAAAAAAAAAAGGAAAGACCGAATGCTGGTGAAGAACGGTATTTCTTTTTCTTTCTTTTTTTTTTTTTTTTGGTTTTTCGAGACAGGGTTTCTCTGTATAGCCCTGGCTGTCCTGGAACTCACTTTGTAGACCAGGCTGGCCTCGAACTCAGAAATCCGCCTGCCTCTGCCTCCCGAGTGCTGGGATTAAAGGCGTGCGCCACCACGCCCAGCTAAGAACGGTATTTCTGTGCTCCTCATTCTCCAGGAGTGAGACCCCACCACGGGTGTTGGAAAAGAGCATTGAACTGTCTAGGGAAACCAAATGTTGACTGCCAGGATAGTTTCTAAACCTCAGGCTCTGGAATAGTCTGAAGCACCTCCGGCTTTCCCATCCTTACTTCAACAGAACTCAGAATATGTAGCTGGAGGGGTGAGGTGGGGCAGGGCAGAGCAGGGCAGGGTTCCCACAAAGCAGGCCCATTCATCTTTTCCTATCAGGAGCATAATCTTTAACCTCCTTTTACTCCCAGTATTCAAACTGTGGTACTGTCCTGCATCAGAGACCACACTGGACTTGAAAAGCTTACATGCATACTACACACTGCAGACAGCCATGGCCTCTTACAGCAGGAAGCTACTGCAAAGTTTCAGGGCCTCTAAAAAAAAGCAGTTTGGGTAAGGACCTGGAGATATGGCTCAATGGTTAAGCACACTTGCTACTCTTGTAGAGGAGCTGGGATCAGTCACTGACACCCACATGGTGGCTGACAGCTGTCCCTAACTCCAGTTTCCTCTTCTAGCCCCCTCATCCTCACCCTGGGCACCAGGGACATATATAGTGAACATACATACATGTAAGCAAAAATAAATCTTAAAAATACAATCTGCTTTAAAAAAAAAAAAAAAAAAAAGCTTGAATGTGGCCTGGATAGATGGCTCAGTGGTTACCAGCCCTTGCTCCTTCAGAGAACCCAAGTTTGTTCCCAGCACCCAGGTCAGGTGGTTCACAACTACCTGTAACACCAGTTCCGAGGGATCTATCACCCTCTTCTGGCCTCTGCAGGCGTGTGTGTGTGTAGTGTGTGTGTGTGTGTGTGTGTGTGTGTGTGTGTAGTATGTATATGGTGCACATACAGCCTAGCAGGCAAACACAGAGATGTATAAGATAACAAATACAAACCAGAAAGCAAGCAGAAGCATGGGGCACCAGGAGGCCCCGAGTGTGGATATGTGACTGTAACCCAGGGGAGGGGTTCCTGTCTCCTTTGATTCCGTATGCCCACCTGCTTGCATATTTTCTTTCTTCTCTACTGTTTGAGTCTCCCAGTACTGCCTTATCCAGTCAGGAAAAGGAGGTGGCCTGGAGGCAACAGTCTCTAAGCTTCCCACCCCTAAGCTTTCTTACTTCCATTCAGCAAGGCCCTGGCCATGTAGGAATTTGCAAGGATGTGTTTCCTGACCACTGCTTGCTCTCTGTGCAAGGTTTGCCTGCTTCTGTGTATCTTGCCTCTGTTTCCAGCTCCAGATGCTTTTGGGGAAACCCAAGCTGAAACACATGGAGAGATGAATAGCTAGTCAAATGAGCGGCTCCTTCCCTGCTTGGACACTGTGCTATGCTCTTTATATCTGTCCCACATGGCTCATTTAGCAAGTAGAAGGTGAAGAAAGTGAATTGCACAGGCTAGGCCTTGAAGAGGCTCTGAGGACCCTGCTCTTGTTCTCCTGTGAGGCTGATACTGTTAGCTGTCCAGCATCACCTGCTGGGCATTGGGAACCTAAGGAAGAAATGCTAAGGAGCCTAGGCCAACAGGCAGCCCCCACTGCTGATGCAGCAGGGGTCACCTCGCCTCCCCATAATCCAGTACTGTTGTGCCCACTTGACTGCAACCCCAGGAATGATCACACATAAGATTACCCAAAGAACTTCAGCCTCACAGAAGTGGAATTAATTACTATTAATGGCTTCTGCCCAGAAATGTAAAGCAAATAAGCTTGCTATGTCAATTGTACCCCATTTTTTGAAAGGAACCCGATGGAGTTGACATCCATCTCTAGAGGACTGTTTGTTATTTCCAACAGTAATTTCCTGCCCATTATTTTCAGCCAACTTGATTGGTTCTGATGAACCTAGATATTGAGGAACAAAACAAAACAAAAAACAAACAAAAGACAGAAGAGGAAGCAGGGCTGGGGATGGCTCAGCAGTTAAAAGTGCTTGCTGCTCTTGTAGAGGACCTGAGTTCAGTTCTCAGCACCCACATGTGGTCACAACTGCCTGTAACTTCAAATTCATAGGATCCATGTGTGCGTATATACACGGACACAGAGACACACACACACATAAATGAAAAAGAAAATAAATCATTTTAAAAAGCAAGGGAATCTTCCAGGCTGGAGAGATGGTTCAATTGCTGAAGTGCTTGCCACACACGAGAGGACCTGTACTGATGCTAGCAAATGAGAGGCATCAGATAAACAGGCACAGTCTGCAGCTGCCATGCCAGCCAGCTCTGGGGAGTGGAGGAAGAGGTTCCTGGGACTTGCTGGCGGGGTGGGGTGGGGGGTGGGGTGGGGTGGGGGAGGTGTGTGGGGGTGGGGGGGTGGGGGGGGCGGGGAGCAAGGGGGGTGGGGGGGGCGGGGAGGAGGGAGAGAGAAGGAAGAAAGGAGAGGGATGGAGAGCTACTGAGGAAAACATTTATATGGACACTGGCTCCCACACGGTCCACACTTATATCCAGGCACATACATACAAAGGAAAGGGTATTTTCAAGTAAATGCGAAAATGTGGTTTAATCCAGAGATGTGATAGGGACACAATTCAAGTTATTAGTGAAATGAAGTTTCTATATTATTTTTGTTTTCTTTTTGATACCGGGTCACACTATGTAACCCTGGCTAGCCTGGGACTTACTAGATAGACCAGGCTATTCTCAAACTAACAAATATCTGCCCATCTCTGCGTCTTAAGTGCTAGGATTAAATGTGTGCACCACCATGTCTGGCTTCTGTATTATTTGTGGTTAATATCTTTGTTCCTGATGTTACATACAACTGGTCTTCTCACTAAACACCCAGAGGCCTTGTTCTGACTCAGTCCCTACCTATTTGTCTCTCTGGAAGATTTGTATCTTGACGAATTCTGAATGCCAACTTGATTGGATTAAAAAACATTGGGCTAGGTCATGGTGGTACACGCCTTTGATCCTAGCATTTGGGCAGCAGGGACAGGGGATCTCTGTGAGTTTGAGGCCAGCCTGGTCTACAGAGCAAGTTCTAGGCCAGCCAGGGCTATGCAGAGAAACCCTGTCTCAAAAACAAAACAAAATGAAAAAGCAAACAAATTTAAAAAAAGGATAATCCTTGATGTCAATCTCTGGCCTCTACATGCATGTCCATGCACGAGTGAGTACACACATATGTACTCCTACAAATATAAACACACTCATATATATATATATATATATATGCATATATATATATGCATATATATATATACACACACACACACACATATACACACACATATACACACACACATATATATACACACACATACACACATACATATTATATACACACACATACATATATATATATATACACACACACACATGAAAATGAAAAAAAATGGTGGTGTTACTGCTGCTGCTGCTGGTGATGATGGTGGTGATGGTGGTGGTGGTGGTGGTGGTTTGTAATCCACAGGCTTGAACCCAGGATCTCATGTTTGCCCGGCCCTTCCATGATTATTATCACAGATTCTCTAGTTAGCAATAAATATAATTTCTTTATGCGCTGGCATTTCCTTTAGTGAGAATGCTAAATCACCATTACCTAAAACAAGAGTGCTGACACAGAGGCATCAATTTAACCACTTAATAAAAGCGTCTGACATTGATTCAAACTGCTGCTGATTCATAAGAGGAAAAGTTTCTACAGAAGTCAAGTGCGTATGGCTTTCCCTTTAGAATACAGGAAACCATATGAAAGGATCAGCAATGGAATTAAAGTAACCACAGGGCTGCGTTTGGTAGCATTTCTAACAGACAAAGGCATTTACACATAACGAGAAAGAATACTCAATTAGGTGGTTGTCACAGAGCTGCAGCACGGCACTTTCACACCTTTAATACCGGAGAATATGGTATCTGAATCAACTGATGGTTTAGTCTGATAAGCACATAACTGAGAGGGAGCGATTTTCAATTACAAAAATTTCTTCAAGGGCAGAAACCTCACAAATGCATGAAATACAGCACTAAACACAGCCATCCCTTCGGTGTCTCCAGGGAGTGCTTCTGAGCCTGAGATCCCTTCTTACAGACAGGAAACTGTGTGCTTAAATCCTTTAGCTGGAATGCAGTGAGATTTGCTGCCCCTTCAGGCCACCTCTGTGCTCCCCACCCCACCAGTCTAATATTCCACACAGTGGAAGTGCTGGAGCAGTGCTGTTACTGCACTCCAGGTTTCCTGGTTCTCATGTTTCAGCTCTTCCTTTAGAGTCTCTCCCATCATTAAGCCCACATTTCTGTCGGTCTGCATTCTAGACAGCCGCTCACCCCGTGTTTGAAGCATCAGGGGCTTTGGTTTATCCCCAAGGACCTCATTTCTCTACTTCATCATTTTCTGAGCACAGCTCCTCTTCCTCATACAGTTTTGCTTTGCCCAGATTCCTTATCTTCTTCACATGGAGCAAAGTTCTCTATGTGCCTTTCACAGCCTAACTAGAATTAGGAGCCCTTACAAGATGCTATTAAAAGCATTTGTGGCCATGAAACTCAAAAGTCCAGGACACATACCTTCTTGGTAATAATGATAAATCCATATGCTAAAGTCCAGTAGGATATGGACTTAGTAGACTTAGGTGTACAAGCCAATGCACAAGAATAATTGTGTCTACAATACATCTGGAACACATAACTGGAATTTGTACAATTAAAATGTGCCATTCAATAGCTTTAAGAACATGCAAATTAAGGCTTAATGTAGTGAGGTATGCTCAAGAATTCTATTGCTAATTAAAAAGATCTGCTGGAGAGAAATGACAGCGGATGGAGTGACATGCCATGTTCACGTTCAACAGAGCATCAAGTCTTTCCAAATGGAGAATAGAGTCAATATAAATGCAGGCAGGAAATATACAGGCAATTCTAAAATGTATAGAGAAATTTAAAAAAATAGGATAGCCAAAATTATTCTGAAAAGGATAGATACAATACATAGGAGATTTGTATTATCCAATATAAGATTGATTATAACAATCAAGATAAAATTAGTAAAAATAATAAAGTCAATGAATGGAGTTAAATATGAAATCCCTACAGCCTCCTAGTCCTATGTTCAGTTGATTCTCCCCAGAGAATGCAAAATACTTGAATGGGAAAAGGCAAGTTTATTAACATGTCATGATTAGATACTTGGCTAATTTTATGATAGTTATCCCACTTCTACCTCAACCTCATCCTATGCTCAGAAATTAGAGATAGGAAGTAGACATCGTTGTAAAAGCAAATGCCATTTGCTTTCTAGGAAAGCATAAGGGCCTATCTTTACAGCCTTCAGTTAGGCAAAAAGTTTTTAGAAAAGCCACAAGGGCACTAGTAAAAAATTAAAAACTGATGACTTATATCCCACCAAACTTAAAGCCTGATGCTTATCAAAAGATATTAAGAAAATGATTTGGCCACAGTATGGGAAAATTAAAACTTCTCATAATTATACTGTCTAGCAAATTCCTACCACATAGCATTATGCAGATTTTAATAGGACAGAGGACAAAATCATATATTTCACAAAAATATTAAGACATGTCAATGAGTAGTAAGCACTTGAAAGGATTATCAACATGATCAGATGTCAGAGAGATGAATATTAACATGGTGAGATAGCATGCCTATTAGCATCCATGACTGCTGCCTGACTGAGACAAAGGGACTCTGTATCAGTGACTGTGCCTGAGGTCACCTGGAGGTGAAGGCCAGTTGCTGGAGGCCATGACACAGCAGAGTTTTAGAGCAAAGAGCCCTGGGGAGGGAGAAGAGACAGGGAGAGGCCAGAGAAGTCTACATAAAGAAATACTAGTGTGTGTGTGTGTGTGTGTGTAGGGGGAGGATACAGAGGAATGGACTAACACATCACAGACATACACTGCACAGAAGGAGCCAGTCTGTCTGCTCCCCCAAGTTCTGCAGCAGGAGAACTGAGTTACACACACAGTCGGAACTGCAAGGGTCAGGGAAGGCAGGGACTGAAAAGTGGCTCCCAGAAACTTCTCCAACAATGGACACTTTCTCCAATGTGATTAAATTCTGTGTTATATAGTCTGCCCTGTGTCAAAACTCACCAAAGTATACTGAAATTTACATATTTCAGTGTTTGCAAAATGAGTCCCATTTTCCATGTTAATTTTTTATTAATATGTTTAAGGTAGAAGAAAAAGAAAGACAAAGTCAATTTTAGGGGAAGCAGTATGTGACTACAAACTTTAAACTTTAGTTTTTGTTAAAGATCACAGAAAATAGCATCTACCATCACTATATATAAAGGGTGCATTTTGACTCCTAGAAAGTAGGGAGGGCATAATAATATAGTTTAATATTTACGTAGTATGTATGAGAGAGTGTTAAAACATTCCATACCATACATGTGGAAGTCAGAGAACAACTTTTGGTAGTTTGGTAGCCTGTTTTCCCCCTTCCACCATGTGGACCCCAGGAACTAAACTCAGGTCATCAGGCTTGGTGGCAAGTACCTTGACCAACTGAGCCTACTCACTGGTCTAATAATACATTTTTTTAAAAATGGAAAATGCAATGCATTTTGTTTTCTTTATTTTACCATAAAAGGACAGCCCTTCCCAGAGGGATCTCCTCTGTTTGGAAATTGGTCTATAGGGCCAGCTATGACTGGGAGGGGTGCTCTAGATTAGATGAAAGGCAAAAAGGTCCCAAGGTCAAAGAGTGTAGCAAGGGTAGGGGTGGTTCTGATGCTAAGGTTCTGTTTCCCAATTGGTTCTTGATCCATCAGTAAAGATGCCATGGGCAAATTGCTGGACAGAAGGAATAGGTGGGACTTTCAGGTCCCTGCAGACAAGCTAGCAGACATAAGGGAAGGAAAGAGTTTTGGCCATGTTTCAGAGGGACATGTGAATCCATGTGAAATCTTGGGAATATCAGCCATAGGCTGTTTCTCCAGATGGGAGGGATGGGATGTTGAGCTGGGGCTAAAGGTAACTGAACAACTAAAGTTGAAGACAGATTTAGGGTACTGAGCCAAGAGTATTGGGCAGGGCATGCTAGCCTCAGAGATTAATAATGCCCTGCAATTGATCCAATAAGGCAAGTTGAAATTGAACAACTGTGTGTGTCTGTTTTTCATCCTCGAATTCAATATTCTTTGGGTAGGGGCTGGTGGCACAGTCTGTTCCCGGAGCTTAGATGGGGTAGCAAAAGCTACAGGCAACAAGGAAGACTCTTTAGCATGAGGCCAAGGGACAAGAAATGGCTCAGGTAAAGTGGAACTCCAAGAGTCAACTGATCTAGGGCCTGAGGAATTCAGAAAGTTCTCTAGAAAGGACTCTGACTGGGCCACAGCCATGGCTCCGTGGGAGCATGCTGCTCTAGCACGCTTGAGGCTCAGTTCTAGAACACTTTCATAAATCCCATCCTATCCTTTGTGCAGAAGTCACTATCAATGCTCATTCTGAGAAGACAGATTCTCTATTCCCTCAACCACAGAGGACACCCTAGATACTTTAGTAAAACAAACCTGAGAAGACTTGAAAGGATGAAGAGAGAAACAGATCTCTAGGGACTGACTCCTGGGTGACTGGCATGGTTTCTTTGGTTGCCAACGTGACTATGTCTGGAATGAACTACAATCCAGAAATGGAGGGCACACCTGTGATCCAGATCTTGAGGTTGGAAGACACGGGCTTTTGACCCAGATCTCAACATGGGATGACATGTACTTTTGATTTAGATCTCGAGGCATACAGAAGACCAGCGGAAACAACCAGCCTCATGGGACTGAGCAACTACTAGACTCTTGGACTTCTCACTCACAGCTGCCCATTGTTGAGTTAGTTGGAAGTCATTACAACAAATTCCCTTAATATATAGAGACATTTCATGAGTTCTGTGACTCTATGGAACCCCAACTAATACAGTGATGGTGGTAATTTCCTAAGATTTTCTTTCTGAAAAATTTTCTAGGATTTTCTTTCTTTCAGTGTAGAGATACTAACAGATGTCGACAAATACCCCAACAAACATATGCTGTCTCTCGCCAAAGCATCAGGCAATGGCAGCCTCACTACACAGAGTTGTGCCATATGATTGTTCTAGTATATCCAAGCCACACAGAGAAAGCTGTGTCCACCCTCCCAGTAGCTCAACTGGCCACATAGCGAAGTCTTCTATTCCCAACAGGTTGTAGCAAGACCCTCATGAGGAGCCACGCCTTTATCTCCTGGCAGTAGAGAGCTCCTTTCCTCTCCCACATAAGGTCAGAGAAGGCCTGGTAAGAACTTAGCATTAACGTGAAAGTGACAGACCACTTGGGGAAAGTGATGCCATCTTCCTGTCTCTCCCAATCAGAGGAATTGGTGAGGCCGAGTTGAACCCCCTACACCCTAGAGTTTCCTTTCTGTTGCTGGGTTTAAACATTCTGACTAAAGCAACTGAGGGTAGGAAAGGGTTTATTGTTACACTCTCAGGTCTGGGAGGAACCAAAGTAGAAGCTTGAAGTAGCAACTTTGGAGAAACACGGTTGCTTGCTGGCTTGCTGGCTCACTGATGCTTAGCTAGCTTTCTTTCTTTTTTTTTTTTTTTAATATTTTTATTACATATTTTCCTCAATTACATTTCCAATACTATCCCAAAAGTCCCCCATAGCGCCCCCCACTTCCCTACCCACCCATTCCCATTCTTTTGGCCCTGGCATTCCCCTATATTGGGGCATATAAAGTTTGCAAGTCCAATGGGCCTCTCTTTCCAGTGATGGCCGACTAGGCCATCTTTCGATACATATGCAGCTAGAGACAAGAGCTCCAGGGTTCTGGTTAGTACATCATGTTGTTCCAACAATAGGGTTGCAGATCCCTTTAGCTCCTTGGGTACTTTCTCTAGCTTCTCCATTGGGAGCCCTGTGATACATCCAATAGCTGACTGTGAACATCCACTCCTGTGTTTGCTAGGCCCCGGCATCGTCTCACAAGAGACAGCTATATTTGGGTCCTTTCAGCAAGATCTTGCTAGTGTATGCAATGGTGTCAGCGTTTAGAAGCTGATTATGGGACGGATCCCTGGATACAGCAGTCTCTAAATGGTCCATCCTTTCATCACAGCTACGAACTTTGTCTCTGTAACTCCTTCCCTGGGTGTTTTGTTCCCAATTCTAAGAAGGTGCACAGTGTCCACACTTTGGTCTTCATTCTTCTTGAGTTTCATGCGTTTATCAAATTGTATCTTATATCTTGGGTATCCTAAGTTTTGGGCTAATATCCACTTATCAATGAATACATATTGTGTGAGTTCCTAGACAGATACCAGGTACCAAAGTTGAATCAAGATCAGGTTAATGATCTAAACAGCCCTATATCCCCCAAAGAAATAGAAGCAGTCATTAATAGTCTCCCAACTAAAAAAAGCCCAGGACCAGATGGGTTTAGTGCAGAGTTCTATCAGACCTTCAAAGAAGATCTAATCCCAGTTCTTCACAAACTATTCCACAAAATAGAAACAGAAGGTACTCTACCCAACTCATTCTATGAAGCCACAATTACTCTGATACCTAAACCACAAAAAGACCCAACAAAGATAGAAAACTTCAGACCAATATCCCTTATGAATATTGATGCAAAAATCCTCAATAAAGTTCTTGCTAACCGAATCCAAGAACACATCAAAACAATCATCCATCCTGACCAAGTAGGTTTCATCCCAGGGATGCAGGGATGGTTCAATATACGGAAATCCATCAACGTAATCCAGTATATAAACAAACTCAAAGACAAAAACCACATGGTCATCTCCTTAGATGCGGAAAAAGCATTTGACAAGATCCAACACCCATTCATGATAAAAGTCTTGGAAAGATCAGGAATTCAAGGCCCATACCTAAACATGATAAAAGCAATCTACAGCAAACCAGTAGCCAACATCAAAGTAAATGGTGAGAAGCTTGAAGCAATCCCTCTAAAATCAGGGACTAGACAAGGCTGTCCACTTTCTCCATACCTATTCAACATTGTACTTGAAGTCCTAGCCAGAGCAATTCGACAACAAAAGGAGATCAAAGGGATACAAATTGGAAAAGATGAAGTCAAAATATCACTTTTTGCAGATGATATGATAGTATATATAAGTGACCCTAAAAATTCCACCAGAGAACTCCTAAGCCTGATAAACAGCTTCGGTGAAGTAGCTGGATATAAAATTAACTCAAACAAATCAATGGCCTTTCTCTACACAAAGAATAAACAGGCTGAGAAAGAAATTAGGGAAACAACACCCTTCTCAATAGTCACAAATAATATAAAATATCTTGGCGTGACTCTAACTAAGGAAGTGAAAGATCTGTATAATAAAAACTTCAAGTCTCTGAAGAAAGAAATTATAGAAGATCTCAGAAGATGGAAAGATCTCCCATGCTCGTGGATTGGCAGGATCAACATTGTAAAAATGGCTATCTTGCCAAAAGCAATCTACAGATTCAATGCAATCCCCATCAAAATTCCAAATCAATTCTTCAACGAATTAGAAAGTGCAATCTGCAAATTCATCTGGAATAACAAAAAACCTAGGATAGCAAAAACTCTTCTCAAGGATAAAAGAACCTCTGGTGGAATCACCATGCCGGACCTAAAGCTCTACTACAGAGCAATTGTGATAAAAACTGCATGGTACTGGTATAGTGACAGACAAATAGACCAATGGAATAGAATTGAACACCCAGAAATGAACCCACACACCTATGGTCACTTGATCTTCGACAAGGGAGCTAAAAACATCCAGTGGAAGAAAGACAGCATTTTCAACAAATGGTGCTGGCACAACTGGTTGTTAACATGTAGAAGAATGCGAATCGATCCATTCCTATCTCCTTGTACTAAGGTCAAGTCTAAGTGGATCAAGGAACTTCACATAAAACCAGAGACACTGAAACTTATAGAGGAGAAAGTGGGGAAAAGCCTTGAAGATATGGGCACAGGGGAAAAATTCCTGAATAGAACAGTAATGGCTTGTGCTGTAAGATCGAGAATTGACAAGTGGGATCTCATGAAACTACAAAGCTTCTGCAAGGCTAAAGACACCATCAATAAGACAAAAAACCACCAACAGATTGGGAAAGGATCTTCACCTATCCTAAATCAGATAAGGGACTAATATCCAATATATATAAAGAACTCAAGAAGGTGGACTCCAGAAAGTCAAATAACCCCATTAGCTAGCTTTCTTATACAGCCCGGGAAATCGTGCTACCCACCCACAGTGGTATGGGCCATTCTGCATCAATTAACAATCAAGACAGTCCCCCATGGACCTGATCTGAACTATCCCTCATCTAAGACTCAGGTTACCCTAGACCAGTTCTTAGTGTGTGGACTGTAACTTCTTTGGGGTCTGAATGGCTCTTTCACAAAGACCAATCAATCACCCAAGACTATTGAAAATACAGATATTTACAATACAATTCATAACAGTAGCAAAATTACAGTTATAACATAGCAACAACATAATTTTACGTTTGAGAGTCCCTACAACATGAAAAACTACATTAAAGGATCAGAGCATTAGGAAGGCTGAGAACCACTGCTCCAGACTGTTGAGTTAAGACGCTAACTAGAACATCTATCAACAGAGATGGGGTAAGGTACTCAGAATTTTTGTCTCTATTGCATGGTGCTAAGGTGAGATACCATCCCCCACAGTGCTAGAGGAAGCCAGCTAAAGATGCTTAAACAGATCCAGATTGCTTTGTGACATAAAGCCTCAAACATCCAGGTCTCAATCAAAAGACACTCATCACACTCAGAGCCAGGAAAATGTCAGGCTAAAAGAAGAGGACAAACAGGGAGGCCAGCATAGAGACGACATAGATAAAAGATAATGGGTGGAGACTTAAGTAGCCTCGTAAAAATGCTCAGTGGTTGGTGATGAGCAGGCTTGCACACAAGGACTGGTATCTGCACCCTGTCCAGGGTGGTGAAAATAGAAAATAGCCAAAGGCGGCGCTCAACATTACTTTGGGCATTAACATTGGAGAAATTAGGATTTTTATACACACAAAATCCTGTATACCAATGTTTTTTTTTTTTTTTTTTTTTTTTTTTTGGTTTTGTTTTTCGAGACAGGGTTTCTCTGTGTAGCCCTGGCTGTCCTGGCACTCACTTTGTAGACCAGGCTGGCCTCGAACTCAGAAATCCGCCTGCCTCTGCCTCCCGAGTGCTGGGATTAAAGGCGTGCGCCACCACGCCCGGCTATACCAATGTTTTAAAACCAAGTGGTTTTAACTTTTTTTTTTTCTTAAGTGGTTTTAACTGTTAAAAACTAGACGGGTTATTCACACTGTTGCATACCCACAGTGTGAAATACTACTTGGTAATTATAACTCAGGCTCTTGATACATGAAACAGCATAGATGTATCTCCAGAAAATGATGTGGGAGGGGGAAGCCGATTCTGAATCGGGTATGTTATGTAACCCATTGCAGAAAAGATGGTTATGCACATGAAGAACGGATTGGTGCATGTGACCTATGATTAAAGAGGAGGGGCAATGGAAGATGGTATGACCACAAAAGACCACGAGAGGGTTCCTGTGGTAATGGAAGCACACTGCCCTGCAGGAGATATTCTAAAGCTTTGCAAGGTATTTCCAAACGGGGGAAGTAGGTAAAGAATTGTGAAACCGTCGTGCATTACTCTGGACAGGTGCATATGAACGTGTTATTCTCCCCAAACAAAACATTTAATTCAGAAAGAATTGACCAAGGATAGCATACATTTCAAGTTAGATTCTAATGAGAGAATTTTATATAAGCCCCCAAAGCCTCCTGCTCTGATGTTTATGCCTTTTGGTTGGCATATAATGTGCACAAAGAGATCTAAGCTCAGCCGCTTGCTAAATCATGTCAGAATGAACACACTTATTTATCACACAGGTTAAGAAATAGAACATCTGCCTCCCCAAAAGACTTTAAAAAATAATCCTGTGCTCACACCTGACATTCTTATTACCCTGGCTCAGCAGTAACTCATTAGCTTAACAGAATGGGTGCCTGTGGCGATGATGTGAGCCTATGGCGGCCTTGGGAGCAACTAGCTGCCCAGGAAAGGGGGATGCCAAAGCCTCAGCTTCCACAGATGTACCAGCTCCCGCCCACAGGTCAAGCTTGTCCCTTTTCTGTCACATGCACACCCCCCCCCCCCCGCCCCTCCGCTATCCTTGTCTGGTTACTAAGTCCTGAACATTCTGAGTATCCCAGAGAAAGGAAAACTTTAAGCTCCACACAGCAGTGATTTTTTTTTTTTTTTAATGAAAGAGCAGGCAGGGACGGGGGAAGACACAGGAATGGGGTGGTAGCTAGTGCTGGAGAGATGGTTTACTGGTTAAGAGCATTGACTCCTGTGGCAGAGGACTTGGGTTTGGTTCTCAGCACCCACCTCTGGCAGCTAACACCTGCCTGTAACACCAGTTCAGGAGGATCTAACACCCTCTACTGGCCTCCTCAGGTATAGCATGAGCATGCTGCCCATAAGCCCATGCAGGCATATATACATGCATGTTCATAAAAATAAATGAATAAACATTAAAAATAAGAATTGAAGGGAATAGATAACTTACACTTACCCTCAGGATGTGAAAGGCAACTAGAAGGAGATTTGCTTTTCTATGTGTTATGTCAGAATGGATACACTGAGGGTTATTTGTTTCTGTTTCAAGTGAAATCCATCGGGAGGCAGAGGCGGGTAGATTTCTGATTTCCAGGCCAGCCTGGTCTACAAAGTGAGTTCCAGGACAGCCAGGGCTACACAGAGAAACCCTGTCTCGAAAAACCAAACCAAAAAAAAAAAAGAAAGAAAGAAAGAGGAAAAAAAATCAAGTGAAATCCATTACATTTTACAGGAATCATAATAAGATCATTGTCTGTAACTGGGACTGGGGTCCGGTGGGGTCCATCTCCTGAAAAGTCTTCTCGGTACAGCACAATCACTCTCAGGTACAAATTACAACCATCAGATGTTTGTGAATCCTGGACTGAGGGTATGACCCTCAGAGGGAAGAGTGTCCCACCCACTTTCCCAGCACGTGAGGCATCTCCCTGAGGGGTCCAGGCTGATGGCCCCGGAAGAACCCAGAGGGTGGGTATCTGCAAAACAACTCGCCTCATCTGCTGCTCTTGAACGAAGGAAATAGATCCTGGTTCATTTTCCAGATACACAAAACTCTACTGTGGCCATGAGGTCTGAGCAGGTGGCTGCCAGGTGAGAATCAGGACGGGTGGCTGGGTATGACCCCATGATCTTCTGTTACTGGTTAAACCAAAGAAACCAACCCCCACGTGTATTTTTCTTAACCTCAGCTCAATGGCTCCAATTTATCAGTTCAAGCTAGTGCTTCATGCCACTGATGCACACAGGGGTTGGGAGGGGAAAGGAGAAGGAGACATCCCTAGCCTTCAGCAGTGATCTGCAGCACTAACAGTCTTCCCGTCTCTCTGTTTTAAGGTCTTTGGTCCTAGGAATAGATGGTTGGATAGGACAGACACTCTTGTTTTTCCCTGTTATCCTCCAGAGAGGCACCAACAGTCCTACAGAAGAGGCAATGGGTTCAGCCCCATCCTGGTTACCCTTTCAATTCCAACAGAATTTGAAGCCTTTTAGTTTCATGTTCAGTGAGACCATTCCAAAACAACACCCCTACCTACTCCTTGACCTTGGTCCCCAGCAGGATCTGTGTTCTCTTTCCCTAGCAGGCTAGCTCTCACCATCTTTCCCTTTTGGCAGGGATGTCACAGCAGGGTTCCTATACCTCAGCACTTGCCAGAAGCCACACGAGTTGGACTTAAACTGGTGGGAAGCCGGAATCTTTTCTCACACATCCCTCTGACAAAGGAAAGTGAGAGTGTAGGCAGTAGCCAAGGCTTTAGGGCCAAGGAGCCCTGCCTCAGTTTCCTACTCCTGTGGATGTTTTTCAACACCCACTGCTTGAAACCTCAGCTCAGGCTGCACAGATCTTGCCATATGAACACCTGCTGAGCCGCCTTGGACAAAGGCAAACAGGGATGGGAAATCTAAGTGTTCTTCAGAAAGCACATCCCAGGGAGCACAGAAATCAGCCAAGGAAGGCTCTGCAGAAGGTGAGATCTCCGTGAGCACTCACTGAGCTTCATGACTTTGAGTGTGGGGCATACATTTTCCTGGAAGCTAAGGCTGAGACTAAAGGGTTCACAGCCCAAATCATCTTTCCCACTTACAGCTCTTCTCCTATTTTTTTTTTCTGTTGCTTTTTCTTCCCTGACTCTTTTAGCATTTGCATTTCTAGTCTATGTGTAGTTCAAAATAAACGAGTAACAAGTGAATACAAGCACCACATATAAATAAATGAAAACCTGTAAGGTACAAAGGTAATAATGAGGATCACCCATCTCCTGAATTTGAACAGTGGCCTAGAGATCCTTGCTTAAGGGACACTTCTGCACACTCTTACTCTAAGCCATTTAAGAATGAAGCCCCGTGCCAGTGGTACTGGGAACTACTGGAAGGACCCATCAACCATTAGTCTTGAATGTTCCTTCTCTTCAGCAATTCGACTATCTGATTGACTGAACTGAAACTTAAACTCTAGCCAGAAGGGTCATTCTAGCAGAGCAGGCACAGCCAAGCGCCCAGGTCACACCCCTTCAGCAGACCCCTGGAAGCTCTCACCAATGAAATGAATCATCTCTTCCTGCACAGAAGACCGAGGCTGCCAGGTCTGCTCTCTGCTTTGTCTTACAAGTGAGGCAAAGCAAAATGTGGGCTCTGCCTGGCACTTCTGTGGATGCATCAAAGAAAACATTCTAAGAGTCATAGGAGAAGAACTTGGATGGGCTTAGCTCCAGTAGAGATGTGTCCTAACTCAAAATAGAACAACATTTGGGAAGACTAGTGCAATGTGCTTGAATGTGGGGGTAGGGGTGTCAAAATTTCTTGGACAGAGTCCTGGCTGCTATTTATCTTCTCATTTTATGAATGAGTTTTTGGTGTTTGACCACTGAGATTCTCATTTTTGATTTCCTATGGCCTCTGAGAGGTAGAAGATTAGCCCTCTTATTAGGCCTGGGCCTCCCAAACGTCCCTTGATTCCTGGCAAATCCTTTATCATCTGTCATACATTGACATCTATGTTTCAAGTTCAGCAGGAAACAGAACCTAATTCAACATTTTGCTAAGTATTATCTTCACCATACTGAAGAGGGTCCTCTTTTGATCTGCAGCCCATAGCTAGGTCATGGTTCAGTCAACATACATCAACAGGAAAGCTTCCTTTGATATTGATTTTGCTATTAGTGAGAATAATATTACACACTTTCACATGGTGAAATCTTTCAGGTTTCTTCTCTGCATTCTCTATGTTTTTAAAAAGATTTATTTTATTTTCAACTAAGTGTATGTGAGTGTCTCTGTGTGGAGTATGTGCACATTGAAAGCAGTGCCCTAAGTGTCCAGAAGAAGGCGTGAGATTCCTCTGGCGCTGGAGTTATGGACCAATGTGAGCCTCCTCACATGGATACACACTTTTCAAGGCCGAGCCATCTCTCCAGCCCCAGTTATTTTTACCTTTTGTCCCAGTCCTAGCCATTTTCCAAGACTTATTTCTCCTTTTCTCAACAAGTGGTTAGGAGCCAAGAATGAATGCTAGCATGTTTGTTGATGCTTGCTGGTACCATTTCCTAGCAAGCACATTAGTAAAGAGGCTTGGAGGTGGGAAGATGCAGGTCTCTATAACTGTGGCTGGTTCCTGTTTCACTCTGAGCCTGTTTCCTCATTGGAGAGGAAGGTAAAACAAAAATCATTCACGCAGTTGGAGGATTGTGTGGAATGCCAGTTAGCCTGTCTGTTCCTGAAAGTAGCTTTTGATGTTGTTGTTGTTGTTGTTATTGTTTTCTCACATCAACTTTTCTGCTGAATATTATCAAAATATTTGGGAAACATCTTCAAAGCACCAGTGATTTGACAAAACAATAAAAGCAATTTTAAGAAAAATTAGAGAAATAAGAGAGAAAATTGCATTTCCCTTGAAGCCCTGTACCATTTCCAGCAGACCTGAACTTTCTCTTTGACAGAGGGTCAGTGGCTGAGGAGAGGGCCAGTGGGGATAACAGCAAAACACCAGAGACTGCACTAGGTAAAAACCTTAACAGGAGTCCTGGCCACAATAATCTGGATGCTAGGTAACAGGAAGGTGAAGTAATTCCTCCCTGAATTGTATGGATCATTTGAAGAAACCTCAAGCAAGGTATTCGTTTAGGGCTGGCCTCATCCCGAATGTCTCTTCAGAGTGAAGATGAGTAAGGTGAAGTAATTCCAATTGACTTTATGTAAATCATAGAGATCATTACAAAAGCACCAAGCAGCACACACAGAAGATAACACAGCTGACACAGTAGGAAAAGGAAATAAAAGTTTAAAGATCCAAGAACCTGAAATTGTTACCTGAAGGTTTTAAAATCTACAGGGAAATAAAGGACAATGTTAAATATATTTTGGGAGTAGAAACTAAAAACTGCCTCAGGGAACATGACAAAGAAAGCAGGGACCTGTTCAGATAAAGTCTAACAGCTAGAATAAAATCCAGGGGAGGGGTATGGGTTAGCCCCAAGGAGAATCATACCTGAGGAGCCAGGGAACTTGAAATACTGGAGGAAACACTTAGGCCACTTTCAGGGACACAGAATCCCTGCCTGTCTCATATAGAATTATCAGAACCCTCCTGCTGGGCATCTTCCATTGACCAAGGACCCCAAATCTATTTTTAAGAAAAGCTAATGATTTTCTGGATGACTAGAGGTTTCTGCAAAGAGGTATGGTGGAGGTGGGAAATGATGGAGGTGGGAGATGATGGAGGGGAGAGATGATGGAGAGGTAGGTGATGGAGATGGGAGATGATGAAGGGGAAGATGATGAAGGGGAAATAAGAGAGAGGGAGGTCATGGAGGGGGGAGATGAAATGATAGAGGGAGGAGGTGATGGAGAGGAAGATGATGGAGGGGGAGAGAATGGAGGAGGAGATGATGGAGGGGGAAGATGAAATGATGGGGGGAGGATGGAGGAGGAGACGGTGGAGGGGGAGAGGAAAGAGGGGCAGGTGATGGAGGAGGGGATGATGGAGGGGGAGATGAAATGATAGAGGGGAGAGAATGGAGGGGAAGATGATGAAGGTGGGAGGTGACAGAGGGGGGAATGATGGAGGGGGAGGTGCTGGAGAGGGAAGATGATAAAGGTGGGGGGTGATAGAAGCTGGTGCACCAGCTTCCTCATTCTCTCCCTTTTGAGAACACTTGCATGCTCCAAGTTGGCAGCCTAGAAATCTAACAAGAAGGCCTTTGAGCAACCCTGTTTGCCCTTCCAGAGAAAGGTAGTTCTGAGGAGGCTGCTCATCTCCCAGGATGATGTGAGAGTCCCATGGTTGACAAGTATGGAAATCACATTGCACTCTAAGAATACAAAAGCACTTTCATGGTCTACATAAAGTTGGTCTTCACTCAGCCTCCTTCTGCTATGTTTTTTTCTAGTTCAGCATTACTGATGCCATAGACTCAAATATTCTCTTATATAATAATTTTAATTAAAAAATAATTCTAGAGAACTCCGTAAGTCCTGTATTCACATCACTCCACCCCTTCTCTCTCACTCCAACTCCTCCCATATCCCTGAACTCCCTCTCAAATTCATGACCTCTTCTTTAATATTGTTACATACATACATGCATACACTCATGTATATGTAAAACACCTATTGAGTCAACTTAGTGTTGCTTCTATATGTATATATGTTTAGGGGTGATAGCTTGATTATCTAAAGATAACCAACCATGAGCTTGTCCCTGAAGAAACCTGATTTGCCCTCTCATAGCAGCCACTGATTGTCATCATCTAGGAGTGGGGCCTTGTGAGACTTCCTCCATCCATGTTGGCATGCCAACTGTTGTCTTTATGCAAATCTTGTTCAGCTGACCATGTTGAGATTTCATGGGTGCAACTTTCCTGTCATTTCTAGAAGACATAATTAAGTAGTGTTTTGGTTCTCTGACTCTTCATACTTCTAACCTCTTTTCTGTGTGTACTATTTTTTTAAATTAAGTTCTAAGCGAGTGCTCTCTTTGAGAAATGTCCCCATCAAAGACAGCCGCCACCTATCCATTGCTTCTCTTATAGCCACTTGTGCCTTCAAAGTTTATGTGTCAGAGGGGCTGGTTCGACTGTTCTACCCTACTGGCTTTTCTTCCAGAGGATGTGTGTTCAATTCCCAGCACTCACAAAGGTGGTTCAGAACTGTCTGAAACTCCAGTCCCAAGGGATACAATGGCATTTTCTGTCCACTGAGGGCAACTGCATTACATGTGTAAGACACGTCTTTAGGTAACTACTTATACACTTAAGATAAAAATGAATGATGTGTTGTCTTCAGCAATAAGGCCCTACCATCAAGTTGTGAAGCACAGTCTATAGCCTTGGCAATGGCCTGTGTTGTTTAGGGGTTCCATGGGACCCCTTTGGTCAACAACTCAACAAGATACAGCCCATTCCTGGCACAAGGTTTTACTTTGTGGCCTAAAAAGTCTAGCCTGGGCATTGTCCTCCTCAACATATGGCGACTCCATTTGGATTCTTTTCCTATATGTATATATTTTAGGAAACCTCTATAGCAGTAGGTTTCCATATGGTTTTTCAAATGGCACATAGTATTACTTGTCCCTTCCAAAATTCCTGAATAATCCTTCTATTCTAGTTTTCCATATATACTATACTCTTTCTCCTTCCTTAGGAGATTCATCATAGAAGCTTCTTCTTATAGTAGATGGGAATTAACACAGAGACCCAGAACCAGACAATGTATAGCAAAGGAGAGACTTTGGAGCCTTCAGTCCTGTATGGTATATCTTTATCAAATTCCCCTTGTGGCTCAGGGATCTATGTGGAAGAAGAGGTAGAGAGATTATAAGAGTCAGAGGGGCTTGGATGACTAAGGAACATCCTCTTCCAGACACAAGAGGACTGATGCACATATGGACCCACAGAGACGGTGGTATCAGGCACAAGACCACGTAGATTCAAGCCGGTGGGATCCCAGCACTGAGAAGGGGAAGCAGCCCCACCCTAACTAAGAAAGATGCTACTTATAATTGATAACTGCTGGCAAAGGAGTGTCTCTTATTGAGTGTCATTGGGCATATTAACTACAGTTTGTGTTTTTACAAATCTGTATCGAGACTCTTGATATAATGAGCCTCTCTGAAGACTACTGAGTCTTCAGTTTCTTTGTGCCTCTGCAGAGGAGGTGTACCAGGGACAGGCTTTGCTGCTGCTGCAGTGCCACCTCTGTCTGTGGTCTCTATCCCTACAGCAGCAATCTGGGATGGGTTAATGGCTCCACCTTACTTACAGGTGCTAAGTAGCTTTCACTTTCATTGTCACTGCTGACATAAAATTACCACAGGATTTTTCTCCTGAATATGAAGGACGAATTAATATGCTTTGGAAGGATTAGGAAAAATATTAATACCGATCTCCATCAAAACAAGGAAAACACACGTTCCTGTCTCTGCTCTCGACGTCAGGAAGCTCATATATAGTGAGTTAGTCTTTGTCACTTAATAGAATCATCACAGTCTGAAGCTATGCACACAAAGTCCTAAAGGCCTAAAGTCAACACTCAGAAAATGGCGACAGAGTGGCAGGGACATTTTCTGAGGAAGCCAAGAGCCGAAGGCTGCTGCTGCGCATGCACAGAGTGTCTCCTCTTACCTGAGCCCTGATCAGCATGCTGGCCTTGGTGGTCAGGTATTTATGTTCTAAGTACCAGCCTCGCTCCTGGAACACCAGCTTCATTCCATACAGCAGACAGAACTGAAGAGTGAGAGACAGGAAACAAGCTAACGTTAGAAAAACGGTGTCTGTAAGGATGTGGGACAACACATCCCGTTTCCAAAAACCAGAAAGTCCTTAATTAAAATGGCCATGATTTGGATAAAAAGTATGTTTTATTGTTTTAACTTTCCGATGAACCTTGAAAGCAAATCTAAAAGTAGGACAGACAGTAAAAGGGGGTCCCTGGTGTCAGTTCCATTCGAGAACTCTTAACACCGGTCAACCTTGGTTCACATGTAACTTCCTCCATGCTCTCCCCACCCGGGTGACTTAGAATAGACTTTGAAAGACACCCGTAGTTCTCTTTGCCTCCCTTCCATTCATGAACGATTCCCTGCAATGCCATCTTGATAGTTTTCCATTGAGCAGCACTTGATTAAACTTTCACAGAAATATCACTCCTCACTTACATCTCGCCTCAGGATGTTTTCCTGGTTACATTTCTGAAAGCAAGCACACTGGGTGACATCACAGGCAGCCACCAAGCAGAAATAAACTCATTTTCCAGAGGCAGAGTGGCTTTTCATTTAACTGCTCACTTCTTCACCATTTACTATCCCATCATTTCAAATTGTGGGGGCGTGCTGTGCAGGAGCCTTCTCAGCTCCACCCGAGCTTCAGCAATCAGACCTCTGACCTTCTCATTTCATCTCCACGCCCACTCAAGTCCCCTCTGTAGTACTGTGGCACAAAGCCCAGGCCTACCGCTCCATCCACAAACACTCCTCACCTTCGTATCTCTAAGATAATGGCTTTTGTGAAGATGGCCTTAGGTGGGAAGACAGCTCAGTGACAGGGTGCTGGCCTCACGTGTAAGAGCTCAGTTTGGGTTCCCATCATCCCCTTAAAAAAGTAAAAGCTGGGTTTGGTAGATAATGTTTGAAATCCCAGAACTGGGAAGTAGAGACAGGGGGTTCACTGGCCAGCCAATCTAGCCAACCACTAAACTCCAGGTTCAGTGAAATGTTCTCCAAAAGTAAGGGGAACAATGAAAGAAGATGCCCATTGTCAACCTCTGCTCTCCCATAGGCACATGTATCTTCATACATGGGTATACAAACATGTGCATATATGCAATATATGTGTAGGCAAGATGTAGGAAAAGCATGAGGGATAATGGAGTTCCTTACAGCTGGAAACTCTGGCTGGGAGAGTCCGATGGGAAGATGAATACAAAGGGTAGCTGTTGTAGTCTGAAAGAACGGTGCACACATGTGCTCTAAGGAGAGTCGTGGATCATCAGCCAAGGTGGCTCCCCTCAGGGAGGTAAGAAGGAGACAGAGAAATTCCAACATTGTACTATTCCCCTAGAGTCTGAATCCAACAGAGTTGAGAGGGCAAGGATCTGCCATGATTTGAACATGTTTCCTTCAAGTCCCCCAGCTGGAGACATAATCTTCAAGTTAATGGTCCTTTGAGGTGGAGCTTTTGAAAGGATGAGACCAGCATGTCACCTTTTATAGGGAGAAAGAACAGAACTAGAATCCTTGTCCTGTGATGTTCTCTGCCATGCTAAGATGCAGCAAGAAGCCAGCCCCTCACCGGATGCGATGGGGACACCATGCTCTTGGAACTTTCCAGCCTCCCGCACAGCTGTGAGCCAAATATATTTCTATTCTTCATAAAGTATCCATTTGGCGTGTTTTGTCACAGCAACAGGAAAGAAACTAAGATAGATCGCATCCGTGCATGCTAAGTGGGTCAGCTTCCCAAGGATATCCAGGGTAGAGAAGAGAGTAGAACTGGAGAGAAAAAGATACCCATCACAAGTCCTGGTGTTAACATCAGCCTCTCATCCAGTCCTACCAAATTCAAGTCAAAGTCCACTGAATTGCAGAAAGCTGCTGGCGAGCCAGCCTCTGCCTACACAATGCAGGCTTAGCTCCATCCTGTCAGCTACACCAGACTCTCAGGGCATTTACTGGCCGGCTGCTCTTTTCTTTAGGTTCTGGGTCACCTTCCTGCTGATACTGTGAATTGGCTTTTAAAGTCTGCTTGTTTCAGTAATGCAGCTTAGACTCTGCAGAGGCTGCCCTCCTGGCTTGTCTGTGTAAACAGGATGGGTGCTGGCTCTTTGAGGTTACCAGAATCACATCTAGGTAGAGGTACCAAGGGCCCAGGCTTCTGCATCCAGCTCTTCAGTGCTCTCAGTGCCAGGAAAGTCATTTATATTAAACTCTTCTTCATTGGGGATTAAGGCTATGAATGAGCTTAGAGGAGCTCTAGGAGGTACAGGAATTTCCTGCTTGGTTCTGTCTAGGGTCCAACAAAGGGACTGCCAGGGACAATCTCCAGTGATTCATACTATTTACTACTGACCCCGTGACTTCTGCTGCCTGCAAAACAAATCAGGAGTCTGTGACAACTTCTAAATACCAGACCTTAACAACATAGAGACTTTCATTCTTTTCCCGTGTGTGTGTGTGTGTGTGTGTGTGTGTGTGTGTGTGTGGTGTGTGCATGTGTATGTGCATGGTATGAGGTATGTGTGTGTGTGTTGTATGTGGTGTGTGTGTGTGTAATATGTGGTGTGTGTGGTGTATGTGCCCTGTGTGTGTGTGTGTGTGGTGTGCATATGTTTGTGCATGGTATGTGGTATGCATATGTGTGTGCGGTATATGTATCCATGCATGTACATACGGAAAGGGGGGGTATTCCTGCTCTACCCCTCTCTACATTATTCTCTCAGCACTGAGTTTCTCACTAAACCTGGAGTGATGCTGGTGGCCAGCAGGCACAGGTGATCTGTCTGTCCATCCCCTAATGACTTTTCACATGGGACTTCAACCCAGATTCTCACATTTGTGCCATAAGCACTCTTAACCACTGAGTCATCTCTCCAGCCCTCTTCGTCTTTTTGTGTATCTATTTTTCTATTTGAAGCAGGGTGACATTATGTAGCCCTGGCTAGCTTGGAACTCATTTACACAGACCAGATTGCCCTCAAATTCATACAAATCTGCCCACTTCTGCCTCTCAAGGGTCACGACCTGGCCTTTTTGTCTTTAATACAATCAGCCTTAACTGTTACTTTCTTTTTACTACATAAATTTATGTTTTTTTTTAAGATTTATTTTATGTGTATGTGTGCATACACGTGTATGTATTTGAGTGTGTGTGTGTGTGTGTATGTCTCATCTGTCATTGTGTGAGGGTGCTCATAGAGAACAGAAGAGGGTGTCAGATCTCTTAGAACTGTAAGTTACAGGTGGTTATAAGTACCTAATGCGGGTGCTGGAAATCGAACTCAGGTCCTCTGGAAGAGCAACAAGTGCTCTTAACTACTAAGCCACCTCTTTTTCCTACAAGCTTAGTTTTTGTGTTTTCTTGAACCTGATGGCTTCTAGACAGTCACTCTCTTTTTAAGATGCCAGAAAAGAGGAAATGTATCCAGATGTTTTTGCATCTCAGTGGTCCCTGCAGCTTCATTATGCCCTGAGTTTGGGATCTATGCTTTTATATGCAAAGTAAATACAATGTACTCTCATACAGTCACATAGTATTTTTAAATAAATAAATTGGAAAAGTGTTATATGCATTTGGTTTATAAAAATATTTGATCATTGAATACTTACACCTACACCCTTCTTACTATGAACAGCTTTTAATCAACCCATGAAGACATAACTACATCCTTAAGCAGATACTTACAGATTTGTTCTTTTGTAGCTGTCTCCATGATGTGTCTTACCCCAAGCCCTTTGAAATCTCTATGGATTTTGATTCAGTCACCTGATACAATATTACATACACGTTTGTAAAGTCGTGCTTACAATAGAACCTTTACTCTTCAGAGCTTAATGAAAGAAATGAGATAACTTTTTCTAAAAGCATATGGGTTCTAGTTTGGAGTAGGATAATCATAATGGTAAATGTTAGTGGTTGACTTCGCAGAATCTAGAATCACCTGGAGACAAGTCTCTGGCCAGGCTTGGGGAAGGGATTATTTGATTGTTTCCAGTGATGTGGGAAGACCTGTCCACTGTGGACTGCACCATTCCCTGGCTGGCATCTGGATTATGTATGTAGTGAAGGGAAGCTGAGCATTAACACGTATCTATTGTTGTCTGCTTCTTGGCTGTGGATATAATTTGACCAGCTGCTTCAAGCTCCTGTAGCCTTGACATCCTGGCCAGAATGGAGCAGACAGTAATCTTGAGCTGTAAGCCAGAATACGTAAATCTTTTTTCTCTTAAATCACTGTGTCAGAGTGTCCTGTCACAGCAACAGGATAGAAACTAAGAAACTGGAGTAGATGACTTTCCTCACTTCCTGGAAGGTATGAAGAGAGAGACAATTTGAAAATTCTGAAAAATAAATGGTAGCAACCAGACTGGGGAAGACCAGACTTTAAAACATGCATGGCTGAACTGATGGTAAGATGAACCTTTCCCTCTTTATCCTTCACGCAGCTGGTCCCTCAAGGCAGGTGCGCAGAAGCAGGTTAACTAAGCCATGGTTTTCTAGCTGGAAGGGGAGCCTCAGGGAAGCAGACAGTTATAGGTAGGAATGTAGGGTGGGCTTGGGGAAACAGACCCACAAAACTGTGAACTTCTGATCTCAGCCTTAGGTGTACAAGTATGAACCAATAATGCTAAGCACCAAAAAGACTATGACAACTGAGCCTGAGGACAGAGGAGAATACAGGAACTAGCGTGGGCAGTGAGTGGCAGGTAAATAGACAGTCTGAATGGAACAGCCAAGGCAGGTTAGTGCAATATGTAAAGGGAAACAAAGGAACAGCTAGCTGAAGAAACAAATAGAAGCAGAATAAAATGGTGGACACAGATATCAATAATGACATGGGGAGCCGGGCGTTGTGGCGCACGCCTTTAATCCCAGCACTCGGGAGGCAGAGGCAGGTGGATTTCTGAGTTCGAGGCCAGCCTGGTCTACAAAGTGAGTTCCAGGACAGTCAGGGCTACACAGAGAAACCCTGTCTTGAAAAACCAAAAAAAAAAAAAAAAAAAGACATGGACATAAACATCAGTAAATATAACATGCCTAAACACACTAATCAAAACAGGGGTTTTTAAAATGATTTTTTAAAGTTTTAAAATAATTAAATTACATGTGTGTGTGTGCGTGTGTGTGTATGTGTGTATGTGCACACGCGCGCATTGCACCTGCTTGTACAGCATGCATATGCACAGGAGTGGAGACCAGAGGGGGTGTTGAGTGTCTTCTCTATCAATCTTGGCCTTACTGCTTCGGGGCAGGGTGTCTCACTGAATTAGAAGAAGCTTGCTATTTTAGGCTGGATAGCAAGTGAGCTCTCATGACCTGCCTGTCTCTGTGCTGCCAATGCTGAGATTTCAGGCACCCATAGCCAGGCCCATCTGTTCATGTGTGTGTTGGTTTCACCTAGGTTCCTCCTATTTGCAGAGCAAGCTTGCTTACCCACCAAGCCACCCTCCACCCCTGCATTGCACACTTTAAATATCTGTGAGTGAATTCGAATTACTGTATCTTCTTTTATCACTCTGTTATTGTGATATAATTTCCTCTATTTCCAGATGTTTTCTTTGCTCTACTGTCAGATTTTTCTAATATTAAAAACATTGTATATCCTGTAATTACCATAGAGCAGACCAAGTAACCAATAACAACAAGAGAAACCAAGACAGTCTTTTGACACTTGGAGACTAAACTGCATCTTTCTTAATAATTTATAAATAGAGAAATAAATCTCAAGGGTCATGAAGAAAATTAAGACAAAATATGCAAATCCTTGTGTGACATAGAGAAAGCAGTTCTCAGAGGCAAATTCATACCAGATTTTTAACTTAAAGAAGAAAAATCAATGGGAAGTGTCAGCCTCAAGAATCTTAGAAAACCAAGAGTAAAATAAATCCAAAGCAACACAACAAAAGAGAAATACAGGATATATATATATATATGTAAAAATGTAAAAATGAAAACGGAAAATCATTTGAGATAAATGAAAACCAACATTTGCTATTTTAAATTATGATTCACATATTTAACACAGTCCTAATGGGCTTGAGAATGTAAAACGAGACACACCAATTATTAACATCATATATGAAGTAGCAGAAAGCTACACAGCCCCACAGAAACTAAAAGGAAATATGGGAAACCGTGGGCTTCACTCATGCAAATCTCTCAACTTAAAATAGAGCAGTTTATATAATATTGTATGTTACCAATCACATAAGAAATACTTGACTAGAATAGTCTTACAAAGATTAAAGAAATTGAATCTATCCTTTTTAAAGTTTCTGGAAAGCAGCCAGGAAGCGTGATGGTCTTGTTGGTGAATCACACCTGTATCTAACAAAGAACAACACTGCATGTATACACTAAGTGTCTACTTCCGGAAAATGCAAGAGCAGGGCACCCTACTGTCTTCACTATTAGGGCTTCTATTCTTGTGATAAAGGCCATGACCAAAAGCATCTTGGGGATGAGAGGATTTATTTCTCTTACAGCTCTCAGCTCACCTCAGTGCACTTGCCTTGGAGGAGTGGTTCTCAATCATGAGTAGATTTTGCACTTGGCAATGTATGGAGTCATTTTGCTCATTGAAATTGAGGAATTTTATTAGCATCTATTGAGGTAGAAGCTGGGGATACCCCCAAACACCCTGCAGTGGGCAGGAACACTCCCTCCCTAAACACTGAGGCTGGATGGGCCGAGTATCTATACACACTTGAGTACAACAGCTCTCTGCCACTGTAACAGATATGTGAGTTTACCAACTGATAGGGAGACAAAGTTAATTTGAGCTCACAGTTTTGAACTCTTGAGTCCAGAGATATTACTCTTGGGCCTCTGGTGGGGAGTGTATGATATAGCAAAATACACTGATACATTTAAAAAAAAAAAACAAAAACAAAGGAAGAGACTGGGGTCACACCTACCCTTTCCAGGACATGCTCATAGTAATCTAAAACCTCTCAAAGGGTCTCATCTCTTACACTGCCAATGTAGGCATTAAACTTTTAACACGCGGGAGACATTTACCATTCAAAGATGCACCCAAGGTGAAGAAAGCTGTCTTAGAGAATCAAAGGCCTATATTCACATAACAGTCCACACAGGAATATTTCAGTGAGCAAACATTTTCTAATGGGTGAACAGAAAAACTTGTAGATCCATACAATAGAGTATGACTCAGCAACAAAAAAGGATTATCCATTGATTGTTACAACAACTTGGCTGAATCTCATAGTCATCATGGCAAGAGAAAGATGTGAATATAGAAAAGTTTAGGGCTGTGAACTTCCATTTATGCATTTTTAAACAGAGAAAACTATAGCCACAGAGACTACACCACTGATTTCCAGAGGGCATTAGAAAGGAGAAACAAATATTATAAAGCTATGGCTGAAGACTAGTCTAGGAATGGTTAAATTACATAAATCTTTGTGTGTCAAAATTCACAGTTCTATAAATTCCCCAACAAAATCATCAGGCTTTATACTAACTTAGAAAATACATATTTAAAAAAATTAAACTCTAAGTCTGACATTTCAGTCTCTAACAGACCACCCATGAACCCATAAGAGTAGAATGGAAGGGATGGAGCTAAGACAGAAGGATGAATGATAGCTTTATTCCACTTGAGCTGTCTAGTAAGTTCTAAGCCAGTCTGGGTATTGAGGGAGACCTTGTCTCAAGACAAAACAAAAGATTGTAGTGATGGGACAACGTCCCCTCAGAGATGCAGACATTCTGACACTGTAGAACAAAGCGTCTCTCCTGTTGGCAGTGACATTGCTGAGAACACGCCTGTGGCGCTACCAACGGTTGAAGGGTTTAACAATACAATGATGCGTGTTTTGTGATGCTTGATAATAATGAACTTGTACGGTGTGTGGTACTGATCTGAACCCTGACTAGACTGCATGCCATCATCTGTAGTGTCCCTCTTACAGAAGCAGCTGACAGCGAAACCTCATCTCACGGCCTCATCTCCTGCTTGCTCGGTCTCTTGAGTGTGTCAGGATCCGTAGGGTTTCTCAGACCATATATCATCGCTCAATGAGGAGTGAGCATGTATTATACAGTCTCTGCATCTCATTCCATGCCTACGCCCCTCTCTTTGAAATGGCAAACTCCAAGCTGAAATGTCCACATTCTTAGAAGTTCTCTGTATCTTAAATCTTGTCCAAGGACCCCTCCATTAACATGACTTCTTGCCTCTTGGGTTCTCACAACTACATGTTTTTCCCCTCCATTACACAATCTGCCTGCTGGTGTAATTATCTGGGCACGTGATTCACTCTTTGATCACAACATGATCAAAACGCTCATGCATCTTGGAGTGCCCCACTGTGCCCAGGCCAGTATCGGGGCCCCATGTGCACTTTGTGAAACCAATGAGTTCTGAGAGCCTTGGTTCCCAGGAAACTAGGCCTACTGGGACTCGAAACAGAAGAACTAAGGGGGCTGCCTGCAATTTATGACAAGCTGGTGGCCTGCATACATAGCCTGACTGCATAATAAGCCGGGGGATGAAGCAAACGGGTCTAGTTGGCCTGTGGTGTCAGAGAAGATGAACAAAGCTTATTAACACAGGGGAAGAGCAGCGTGAGTATGGAACAGCTTCCCCCAGCAGCAACCCAGTTCTCTCACTGTGATGAAGTGGTCTGCCTCCGGCCTCAGCCTTTAGCCGCTTGGGATCCCTGTTATTGCCTTGTAAAATTGATGGGCGATGGTGCGATCTCCCGGTTTAAGGAATTTCTGTCAGCATTAGCGAGAAAATACCAGCTTTGCGATTTCTAAGGGCATTCCTTATATCAGAAAAGTGACTTAAATTGGGCTGGATTGGAGCAATGCCTACCTCTGAGCTTTCAAGTTCCCCACTGAGTCCCCTCCAGGTCTCAGCTGTGAGCTCAGGTAAGGCAGCCACAATCATTTTTAACCCCAAAGCAGGGAAGGCAGTGTGGTGTCCATTTTAGTGTCCTTTTATTTGACCATTTGAGGAAGTTGTTCATAATTAAAATTCAACTTCCAAACTATTTGGAGATGTGTCTCTATTTTAAAAAAACTCAACCCAGTCACAATCTAGGTGTTCTAGGAGTGGGAGGTGGGGACGGAGTCTCATGTGGCTCTTTGGCTGGCTCCGTCTTTAGCACCATGTTCTGTAGTAGAGGTGATTTCTCTTCAGGATAGCCCACATGCTGCTGGGGTCATGGTGTATCAAACACACAGGAGTGGACAAAAGGCAGGGACGGCCTCCCAGCAGCCTTCTGTCTGCCTTACTGATAAGTCTGGATGCAGCTGCATCCTGGTCTTCAGATGACAGAAAATGAAAAGCACAGGAGATGAGATCAACACACACACAGGGAGATGATAGAAAGATGTGAAGAAGGAGACTTTGGCCATCTTTTTAAGAGCTAGTGAAGAGTCGGGGCAAGTGAGGGTGATAGGAAGATAGTTCTCCTGCAACCCCGTGACACACAGTTAGCCTGAGGTTGCCATACTCTGGCAAACCCACTCTCCGCCTTGTAAATATTATCATGTAGAACAAATTCAGCAAGCTAGCTATGCATGCTAGGCTACACACTCAGGGGATCCTTGTATAGCTTACTGTGCAGGCTGGTTGAGACTCTGGCTGGCTCTTAAATGTTCTCCAAAAACCTGTTTCTTAGAGGTTTTAACTCCAACTTGGAACCTTTAAGAGGTAGGTCATGGTGATACGTCTTTTGGTCATTGGCCTAAACCCTTGAAGGAATACTGGGAGTTGGGCTCTTCTGTCCTTCCTACCATCCTGGCTCAAAATGAATGGCTTTGCTCTTGCTCTACTATGCAGCTTTCCCAAACCAGGTGCCCAAAAGCAGGGCAACCACCCAATCCTAGACCAAAACCTTTGAAACCGTGAGCCAAAATAGAGCTTTAACCTCTTTTCTCTCCTTTCATTTTGTGGTGTTGGGAATCTTACTGCTGAACTATATCCCCAGCTCTCAGGATGATGGGCCTGTACCACTATACCCCCTACCTGTTTTCTATCTAAGTTTCTTAGTCTGGATATTTGTTACAGTTACAGAAAGCTGACTCACACATTGGCAGAGAAGCACACCCCTATTGCATGCATTGAAACTGGAGAGTTGTGGAATTGTATTAATCTGGAATCAGACTGATCCCAACTTAGCTTACTGTCATCCTCAGTTCTCAACCATCCCTGGCTTCTTTCTTATCTTATTTTGTCTATGAACTCCCATTACTATGCACCATTTGTTGAAGAGGCTGTATTTTCTTCTGTTGGATTTGCTGTTGATTTTTCAACAAGCCAGGTGGCCCTGTTTGTGCACATATTTCTGCATTTCCCTGCATGGTGTGAACCACTGAGCCATGTGCATCTACCAACAACGTAGTCTTGATGACTCTAATTACAATAGTTGAAACTGTTCTGACTGATGCCTCCCACTTCATTTTCTTCTCACGACATTTTAGGCTCTTCTAGGTGCTTTTCGTTACTTAAAAATTTCAGAATGAGCCGGGCGTGGTGGCACACGCCTTTAATCCCAGCACTCGGGAGGCAGAGGCAGGCGGATTTCTGAGTTCGAGGCCAGCCTGGTCTACAAAGTGAGTTCCAGGACAGCCAGGGCTATACAGAGAAACCCTGTCTCGAAAAACCAAAAAAAAAAAAAAAAAAAAAAAAAAAATTCAGAATGATTTTTGTGCCCAGCAATAAGAGATTTTATGTTAAACCTGCACATCCTGATAAAAAGAACTTACATATTTACTGGATAGACGCCTCTAGCGGATGAGTCTCTCCATTTACATAGATCTACTTTGATTTGCTTCATCAGCATTTCAAATCACTCTCTACATGTTTTGGTAGATTTATTACTAGGTATTTATGGGGTTTTTTATTTTTGATATTGTACACGGTACTTTCAAAAATTCAGTATCCAGGCACTCATTACTAGCATCCAAAAATAATATCAATATTTTCATGTTGGCCTTGTATCTATAGCTTTGGTGGACTCTGTTTTAAGTTCCAGGAATCAATTTCTTTCTTTCTTCTTTTGCCCCCCTGTCTCTTGTTTTGACACTCGTCTGAGTGTGTCCAACCATTTGACATTGTGACACAACATCATCATCTACAGGGTTTATACTTGAGAAGGATGCAATCAATTTATGTATTTCTTTGAAAAGCATGAGATTTAAGTAGGTTTACTGTTCTGCACTGGGTATAATCATAGCTACCCCAGGCCACCTGGAGCATGTGGCTGCCAGTTGGGCCCAGCTGCTAGGGCCTTTTAAACAGATAAGCAAGCAAGTCACATGTAGTGCTTGCTTTTCTTCTTTCTTGTCTAAAAGGATACAGCTTGTATTCTGCTGTTTCTTGTCTTATTGCACTGGATTCTGGAACTAATGTCAAAGGCACTTTCTTTATGGACTGCTTCCTTCTTGGAACTCTTCTCTTCTTCTCCTCCTCTTCCTCCTCCTATTCCTCCTTTCCTTTTCCTCTTTTCTCATTTTCCCCTTCTCCTCTTCACCCTCTTCCTCCTTGTCCTCTTTCTCCTCTTATTCCTTCTCTTACCCTTTGTCCCCTTCCTCCTTCTCCTCTTCCCCCTCTTCTTCCTCATGCCACTGTGGCAGTATATGGTAGGCTTTCCCAGTTTTTGAGCTAACTTTCTATTTTGTTTTTGGCAACTCTGGGATATGAAGCTTTCTGAGGATGCAGAGAACTCCATATGTGCACTCCATGCCCAGGGTTCCAGCTTGTCTGTCTTCCAGTGTCTATTTTTAGGTGACTTCTTACATTTAACAGAAATAATAGCCATGCTTACCTCTGAGGATTTTTTTGTTGTTGTTGTTTGTTTTGTTTCCATAATCTGGGTCTTTTACTTTGAAAGGCAAGCCAGCCTTGCGTAAATAATTGCTCCCAGTCTTAGCATTTAGTGTTTTCAGTTCTGTACAAAGCCCTTCCAGAATGTAATATATTAACCAGACCCTGTGGATGGGCCGTTCTGAGCTGCCCTTCCCACTTGGCTAAGGCTTCAGAATACTAGTTATCTTGATCCCACCCAATCCTTGACTGTCCAGAAGGAGCAGAAAAGGAAGAAAGGTCTCCTCAAAGTTGGAAAGATTTCAGCAGAAGACTTTGAGAAAGGACAGCAATTGCTTAGCTGGTGTCTTCATGTGGACTATTTTAGTCTAAACATAATACATTTTTGATGGGTGGTGGTGGTGTACACCTTTAATCCCAACACTCAGGAAGCAGAAGTAGGCAGATCTCTGTGTGATCCAGGCCAGGCGAGTTCCAGGACAACCAGAACTATATACAAAGAAACCTTGTCATATGGGAGGTGGAGATTAAAATAAAATATAAATCCATTTTCCTCCCTCCCTCCCTCCCTCCTTCTCTCCCTCCCTCCCTCCCTCCCTCTCTCCCTCCCTCCCTCTCTCCCTCCCTTCCTTTCCTCCCTCCTTCTGTTCCTCTCTCTTTTTATTTCTCTTTGCTGCCTGCCTAGATTCTGGCAGAAGAAAGCACGAAACCTAACTAGTCCTTCACCCTTCTCACCACATACTATAACTGATATCCTGTTTGTTTTTTGTTTTTTTTTCTTTAATGGAAAGTTAAACATAAAACCAACCAAATTTAAGCAACTAAAATTTAGTAAGGACAAAAGGAAGAGTTCATCAGGTGTAGAGAGCAGAAGCCGTGAACTCTCAAACGATTCCTGTTATTACTCAGGGTGCAGATATGACTGGTGGTGAGCTGACTCCTGTGGGTGCTGGAGTTTACCACCTTGTCAGCCACCAAGTGTGACTTTTCCCCATAACGGTAGCACCAGTGTCCCTTTAGCTGTCTTCTGGGAAATCTGTGTTCTTCTAGACACAGGACAGCTGTGTGACTGTCTTCTGGGCTGGATCCTCAGTACTGAAAAATGGGCAGTGTCCACCGGGCTCTCTTCCCTCAACATACTGCCCTGTCTCTTAGAGCTAAATGCTGCTCTCAGCTTCCTGTGTGTGATTCCCACCAAACACCTTTGCTCCAAGTGATTGCCGTCTTCTAGAGTTGCAGCTTAAAAGGAAATCTACTCTGTACATCTGTGCATGGAGGAAATGGGGGACAGAGTATGCCAGGAGGCCTAATCTTCACAGGCCCTGTGCCTGGCATGCATGGGTAGGTCCCCAGAGAGCTGAGCCTGCCATGCTTGGAGGAGCAACTTGCTGCATTTTCAAACATGAGGATTTCTGCCACCTAGCTTCTTTTCTGCTTAGCTATTGATTTAGATGTTTAACAATCTAACAAGGGCTGGTTAGATGTACACAACTTTGCAACCACTTCCATCTGGGTGTGTGTCCCCTGGGTGACAAAGGGCATGGGCAGCCTGATGGTAGTTATACAGAATGACACTGGCCCCTTTCTCCTAAGCAGAGAGCTTTGTGAGGAGATGGTTGGAGTGTAGAATCCCACAGCAGACAAGACCTTTCTACCTTTCTCCCTGCCGTGCTCAGGCCCCTTCCTCTCTTCCCTTGGCTTCTGGCTTAGAGGCTTCACTCTCACAACAATTCTAGGACAACTCCTCATGGCAGCTTTTGTTAGATTCTCTCCCAGAACACCTCAATACCCACTCAAGAAGATCAGTTTTTCCGGGTCAAGGAGGGAACACTAAATGCTGTCTAAAGACACCTCTGGGTCGGGTGGGGGAAATTCGCAGATTGGAACAGAATACTCAGGGCTCCCTCCTCCGGGGAGGCAGTTGTCAGGGTCGCTGTTGGGCATCAGCTTTCAAGGCACACATCACACATGGGTGCACTTAACCTACGACTCTGTACATGAAAAACTCAGAACATACCTTGTCCCGTCAACAACACTGATACGTGCTGTGGAGCACACAGTCAGCTAAGTTTAATTTCCTGTAGAGATAGACACTTCGCTCCAATGCCACCTCCTCCTCTGCGTCCTCCCTAAACCCATGTTGACTTGGAGTCTAGCTGAGTGCTCCCCTATGGCCGACTATCCTCCTCAGGGCTCGGTTGTATTCCAGGGTGTTTGCATATTTGGGTGCAGTGATGTCACTAATTAGTTACCTTGGTCTATACAAAAGTAGCTGCTGCCTTACTGGCATTTGCTCACCCAGTGCCTAGCACAGAGTCTGACATATAACAGCCCCCACAGGTGCTTTAGAAATGGAACTGTGGCAAATGTGCACAACAGCAAGGGAAATAACTCTCCTGCCTGTTTGTCACCGGGCCCAATAGTCCCCCGTGATTCCTTGACTTTAAAAGTCCTACAAGCTGAAAGGTTAGTTGTCCACACCAGAGATTACTTCCAGAATTAAAATTACACTGGGATGAGATTTGGTGGGGTGCTTTAAGCAGATCTCTGCAGAATTTTGTCACACTTAACTTGGGAGAAGCCCTCCAAGTGTGATGAAGGGGAGTTTTCCAAGTGACATAGAGACACAAGAAGGAGAGAAAAACATTTCTTTCTGGGAGTCAAGGCTTGACCCTGATTTTTATATCATCAGTATCTGTTTCCCTTCTGATGTGCATAAGCATAGAGACAAAAGTTTGCAAAGGAGCCAGGCATCAAACTTTATCAGCCACATAATAGGAACCCAGCCAACTTTCGTTACCTAACATTTCTTAGGATTGTTGTGGTCATTCATGCATTCTTGTCTGGGTGGCCCTTGGTTGCAAGGAACAGAAAAGACCCTGGGAACAGAACAGGGGCTGAAAGCTGGCTTTCACCATCAGAGTCCCTGACAGCAGTCATGGCATGAATGGGCTCAGAACACACACCAGTACTCTTCATCCTGGACTGAATTTGGACAGGCAGTCAAGCTTCAGATGAGAGCTCACTTCTTCCTGTGTGGGAGGCTCAATCCCATGGCCGGTCCCAGACGGCTGACTGACTGGTGGTCTTGGGCATGTTTGGGGCACGCAGCCTGTACAACAAACAGCCCCTAAAGGGCCATTGCTTAAGGGACAAGGGGAAACTTTTGCTGATGGGAGACTAGGGATGGAGTCTTTGGGCCTGAAAAGGGCCACCTGCAGAAGAAAGGGCATCATATTTGGCCTAGTGCTTGAGGAGAGGTGTTTGCAGTTAACCATTGGTCGCTAGGTTTGGTTCTTAAACTGGCTACCTCCTACACACATTGAGAAAAGGAAGAACGAGCAGTTAGAGTCAGGAAAGAGGGAAAAACCCACCTCGCCCACTTGACAGGCACAAATTGCTGCTTGCCAGAAGCCTGTCAGGGCGGGACAGTCCCCTCTGAAAGCTCTGCTCAGAGACTTAGTTGCCTTGGTGAGTACCCTTTGGGAACCAAAGGTCTCTTCTAAGCACAAAGGGACACAAAGGGCACCTGTGTGGAGGCTCAGCACTGTGCCCCATACTAGATGCTGAATGGCTCAGGCACTCCTCTTTGGCCAGGCAGTGTGGGGGAAGGGGAACTTTGAGAGAAATGAAGCAGAAAGAATCTTTGTGACAATGACAATTTAAGAGACACTAGACAACCAGCTTGCTGGGCGCTTCTGAACTTTCTGGAGGGGGGCAGCGCAGTGGAGCCGTCATGTGGAAAATCTCCTTTCTCCTCAGCACAGCCCTTTCCAAGTGAAGGCACAGGCATTGTGCTCCTGGTGAAAGCCCTTACTCCTGACAGGATTCCACCAGGCTAGGAGAAAATGCCTGCTTCTGGAAGAGGTTGACTTGGTAAATGTAGAAGGCTGAAGGGCTGGGTCGTGTCTGCAGCTAGGAGACTTCTAGTTTGAAGAAAGGTTCCGGTGTCTCTGGTCTCTTAAACACTGGTAGGTGGAAAAACAGTTGCATCTGGCCAGACTTAGTGGCAGGAGAACGTGTGAGAGGGAGGCCCTCTTTCCACATCTGCCCAGGTTCCTCTTTGCACCTGGGGCAGCACTAATGCTTTGTGGGTGGTATGGTGTTAAAGAAGCTTCCAGAAGCATTTGGCCCTGCAAACTCACCATAATCTCTGTGGGTTTGCTCGGCCCAGGAATTACACCTGACAGCTGTGTCCACCATCCTCAGTGGGCCCTGCGTATGCTGCCAGGTGGATGGGAACCAAGAGAGACGGTCATCATGTCTCCTTAAAACATAGCATCTCCATCCTACCACGAGGCAGCTCAGCTTCCCTCCCAGCCAGAGAGCACTCCAGAGATCAAGCCAGCACACTGTGGTCACCACTTCCTAGGCAGCCCTACCAAAGCTCTGCAGTTTGGGAGCAGCAGTGGAAGGCTATGTGATAAGCTGCTGGCTTATTTAGTTATTTCCACAGGCAGCTTCATTCTTTTTACTGTTTCCTGTGGGCCATGTGCTGTGATGCCAGCTTCTGCCTACAGGAAGGGCTATCTTCACCCTCACAAGGTGTCCTAGCCTTACGCGGGGAAACTGAGCCAGGCCCAGGCTGAGGACTTTAGTCTGGTCACTCACTGGCTAGGGGGTGCCTTGCTGCTACTGTCTTGCTTCAGGGATGGCATAAGCCAAGTGTCCTTCAGCACTTGTCACCTGAGCTAGGAGTCGTTGCAGCTCCCTGGTAGGGTCACTGTCCCATGAGCACATTACTTCCTTTTCTAGTTTATCCAAGGGAGGAATGGAAGCCTGGAAGGTGAAGGCCTTGAGATGTTCTATACCCAAGGAGGCTCCTGACTTCCCTGATGGAAAACAAACTCTGCCTATTAGATGTGTTAGAGCAAGAGCTGCAGGAGCAAAGTGAGGAGGGGTGACTGTTAGACTAGAATATGATGGCCCAAATGCAGTGTCACCTAGATGCTGACCACTGGTAGTCTTTCACCCTCCAAAGACATGTTTCAAAAGTGTTAGGACAAACCTGGTGGGAATGGGGACCGAAGAGTCTTCCCAAGTGCTGAGAAAGAAGCTGGAGAGGCAAAGTAGGGCTATTTGGTTGGTGGAGGGCATTAGTTACTTAAACAAAGCCATGACTGAACTGCCCAACAGGAACAATTTAAGAGAGAAAAGGCTTATGCCTTGTGCTTTCCAGAGGTTTCAGTTTCTGTGGTTCAGAAAGCATGGCAGCGTTCATGGCAGTGCGAGCCTGTAGTGTGTCTTGTGACTCCATCAAAGCCCGGCTTCCTGTATGTGCTCTTAAGGTGCTGGGGAGGAAGAGGTATTGGAAGCAGGGCTTCTCTGTCGGTACTCTTATTCTGGTGGTTGCACTAAGGAGAGGCCAAAGGATCCAAAAATTGTACCTTCTGGTACTTGTTGCTTATTCTGACCTGGACAAAAGCTTTGGCTTCTACGATCTTGAGTTCTGCTGCTTCTGTTTCTTCCAGGGGTATCTGAATTTGCTGCAGCTGTATGTTCTCGCTGCTCATGTCTTCTGTCTTCTTGGAGGTGCATGTATAGAACATCTTCACAGGTTAGACTAAAGCACCTGTCCTCTGCTTTCAGTAATGTTGAACCACAGGAGGAATCAACAGTATGCATGGAAATGGAATATACTTGGACTACCCTACCACATGTGTATGTGTTGAAAGTGTATTCCTCTACAACCATAAATTATAAATCAAGTTTCCCAACAAAAGTCAGTACATTCCAAGTGCAGTGAATGAGCACTGTCCTGGGAACATCACCTGCTTGGCTATGGTCTACTCTTGACAAGTATGTTTTGGTTTTCGTTGCTGTTGTTTGGATCCCAAGAAATTATTGTAAGGAGAAGTCAAAAATTGCAATGTATAAAGGAGAATAATGAATAGGAAGTGTTAGATTGTGGTGGGAGAAGAGAGGGCAGGGTAGAAGAGGGAATATGGGGAAGGATAAATGACACTAGGGACCTTTCAAAGAAATATATATACACACACACATATATATACATTATATATTATATATATTATATATATTATATATATTATATTATGTATATATTACACTCATAAAATGAGTTAAGATATAGTTAATCCAAAACAGGGCGACAATGTCTCTACCAGATACATAGTCTAATAAATAAAAGTCTAGTGCCAAGAATGAGTTACTTATTTTTGGAGTTGTTGTCCCATGAGGTCCCATAGACCTCAAATATTATAGGTCACACTCCAGAAGCTACAGTAAGACCCTATTGCTGAAGATACCAACCACACTTGTGACTATGAGCATGGAAAAATCAAACTGGTCCTAACTTGTATGCTTCATCCCTACTGGCTAGATTTCATCATTCTGAAAGTTTTATATATACTATCAGAGAAGAAAAGTAGTTATCAATGTTATATAGCTGTGACTTTTGTGAGCTACAGTAATGATTAGCTTGGCAAGACATGCAATAATGGCAGGAACATCATGCAAGTAACCAACAACTTTCTCATTGGATTTAAGCCCTGTTCCATATATTGAAACTCATATTAGGTCTCATAATGAGCCAAGAGCCTATGGCCACGCAGGTCACAGGTACTAGGTGAGAATCTGCTATTATTTATTTTCTAAGTGGACACAGTATTAAATTGACTCCTAATGACCTATCATTAAACATACAGGTCAATATTCTCAACCTTCTATTATCCAAGGGAGGAACGGAAGCCTGGAAGGTGAAGGCCTTGAGAAACTTCTATTTCACAACAGATGGTGATTAACATAGAGACCCACAATTGTCCAAAGTGCAGAGAATTAGAGACTTAGGAATGCTCAGCTCTGAATGGAATATTTATAATCACTTCCTCCTTTCAAGGCTCAGCGATCATTGTAGCAGAGGTCATATGAAGATTGTAAGGGCCAAAAAGTGGATAACCCAAACAGTGTTTTCTGAGCACAGCAGGATAGCTGCATATATGAACTACAGTTGTTGTGACAGCATGCAAAAGACTTGTGCAAATCCAGACCAAATCCCAGTGTGGAGAGGGGAGTTAAGGGGAGTTGGGCACACAGTCCCACCCCTATCGAAGGAGCTATTGGCAATTGACAGCTGCTGGGAAGGGGGATGGATCTTGGAGGAGTTGGGGGAGGGAGATGAATACGATCAAAATACTCAACAACACACACACACACATACATACACACGCATGCATGCACGTACACACAAAAGAAATTTACTACATATAAACTCCAAGTACACCAAAGTGAACATCAAGGGTCAGCTGATTGAGAATGTTCAAAATGATCTATTGTTCTCTTACATCCTTTTATACATATCCACAAAATATCCTACACATTCCTGTCACACCCACATGGTGGCCTCTCCTAAGTGACATGAAAGAAACCTCAATCTCTTGAAAAAAAAATTACAAAGTAGTCTTCGTAGATATGAGCAAAGCACATATTTTTGTTCAGTGAAACTTCTTTGATGAGGCCTGCTCAAATATCTCGAAGATACTGTAAAAAACACCCACAGACAGCTCTCTCAGTTAGTGTGGTCATACAGCCTGAAGAAACATGAAGGAAAACACAAAATCCTGAGAGGTACACACATTCAAAAACATCTTGGGAAAGCTTGATCTTCTCCCAAGTCCAAGTGTTTGTGTCTAACCAAGTGGACTAAAGGAGCCATCTCTCCTGGTGCAGCCGTGAGAGGCAATAGGAGGCAGCTTGGGAGGAGTGGTGGCCTTCAGGTAGCTTCTGTTTTTACTCACTTGTCTTACCTCAGAAGAAATCGAGAGAGGGACTCAGACACATGACCACAAGGGCAACTAGAAGTAGCCGGATGGTGTGGCCTCCTGAGCTTAGTGGTTCTGTTCTCTGAAAACACCTCTGAGATGCACATATAAGTTTCAGTGAGGCTCACTTACAGGACAGAATGGAACCCAGTAGTCTCTCCCGCTGAACAGGGGTCCAGATGATCAGGAGAAGAGAAAGAGAAGATGCCGGACAGAATGCAAAGGAAGAGGACAAAGGTTCTGTGTCTTGACCCATGAATGGATAATGGATAAAAGGTGAGTGTCTGTGACCAAGGCTGCTTCAAGGTCACAGGAAACCAACCAGTCCTTGGAAGGACAGGCTGAGGCATGGAGCTCATAGCAGGGGATGAACATCAGCGTGGGAGACCTCAGACTACCAAAACATCTCATGTGCTTGAATCTGTCCGGCCAAGTCAGGGCCTCACACAGCCTGGACTCAGATGAACTGGGCTTCCCAGATCAACCCAACACTTGGGATCAGCAGACCTTCCTTATTATAAAATAAACATTATTGAAAGTTAAAAAAAATAATACAAACAAACAGAAAAATAGACAGACCAAAAATATCACCCCTTAGGCAAATGAGTTGAAAAATCCCTTAAGAGTAACATCCTATTTTTTTCCCACCCATTTCTCAAGTCAGAAGACACCTGGTAAAGAAACTGTATTTAGGTAAAGAAATGCAACTCCTGGTATACACGGTTTCCTGAAGGTACAGGATGGAAATGACATCATGGAAACACTGGTGTTCAAGGTCAGTATGTACATTTCTAGGTGAAAACAGGAGGCTTAGTCATCAGTGGAAATGCGCGTGTGTCTCTACACTTGCGAGCCGCTTTCTTGCCTTCAGACACAGTTTTTATTAAGATTGCACAGGCTGCTTGCCCAACCTTTATTGGCTCTCCTAAATGCACACCCTAAATATAGGTTATACCGCACTTCTGTCCATGCCATCAGGGAAGAAATAAAATGGTCATTCCTGAGAAGAGGAGGAGTTTGTTTTCGATTCAAGGACAAAGAACCTAAGACACGAGTTGACTGTCTCGACAGTTGACACAAGTGGTCTGATTTGTATGGTATTCCCACTGGTGACGATAGGGAGGATGGGGCCAACTGGGAAGGTGTGAGATCCTTTGTCTTAATTAAAAAGTATAAGTCGGAGACATGGAATTTGGCCAAGTCTCATAAATCTGCTGAAAGAATCGAGACTGTCAGATAAGTTTAAATAAAACCAACCAGGTCCACTGAGAATCACGTAGGCTCCCTGCTAGTTGTCGACACCCACTTCCCTGTCACTTCTGTGTTCCACAGACTGTGGTTGTGCTCATTAACCAGCCACCCTCCCGCCAGCCACTGACAAGTGTATCCCCGTGGAGCACAAAATTCAGAGATGATAAATTTACTCCCGCTTGTAAAAAAAAAAAAATAAAAGGGTACTCTCCTCCGGGCAATCAAAAAACGCTAGGAGGCTTTAAGGAAATAAGAATTTAGCTGATAACCTACCTTCATTAGCAAAGCCTGGTCCTCCCTGTTGGGACATTGCCTCACTGCTGTCGTGAACTGCTCTAGTGCAACTGGAAGGGAAGAGACAGAAAGGTGAGTGGCCTCCCTGGGGACTGCCAGCACTGCCATGTGGGGGACAACCTTATGGTTATGGCAAAAACACATGGCTGCTTGGGGGCATGTAGAGTTCCTTGCCTGCTCACTACATGGGCTGAAATCTGTGTCAGTGACTTCCCCACAGTCGGCTAGGCAGATCACAAGGCCAGCCAGCATTCATGGGAACCACCAGAAAGTCCTAGGTTCAGCCACCGCATGAGCCATCCTGAGAAAACACTCAATCTCCATTCCAGTGACTTCGTGAAGAGAATCCCAACAGCCTTGGTACCTTTGGTATCTACCTTCAACTACCCTCTTCCACAGTGATTTCCACTGCATTAATTCACTATGTGGTTGAAGCATAATATGTCCCCAGATGTTGACCCAAGCAAGCCCCAGACTTCCCCAGATGTAGTTAGTCATCTTTCCTCAACCTTCTCCAACAGAATGGCTAAGGGAAGCACAAGATGGCCCATAGAACATATTTTAGTGGATATTTAAATTAGCCTTACTGGTTCTGGGCATGCTACAGTTTCTATAAAGTACCTTCCTCTTTTCTGTATCTAAGGCCACTCTCATCAAAGGCCTGCTATGTGAGCACTGGTTTTTATCTAAGTAAGCACATAGATATTTCCCCCCCTACTTGTGGTTTTGACTGTGTTATTTCACTTTTGAAGGTGTTTGCATAATATAATTCCCTGCCATCCCTGGACTTCAGTCCTCTTCTTTTGACAGGGATAGATGGACCCTTTACTGTCTAATCTCTCTGGATTGCCCTCTTGCTGCTGGACTCAGTGCTGGGTTTATACACCTGTCCTTCACCACTGCTCTGCTGACAGTTACCACAGCAGAGCCTTGCATACAAACACTGCAGGCTGCCTCAACCAACCCGGCACAGCGATACACTACCCTAGGCTCCATCCCAACCCGAGCAAAGCCTGCATGGGTGGAGAGATTTAAATATGAAAGATTTCCTGGAGACCTCTGTTTGAATGCTTTGTCCCCAGGTGCTATTTTGGAAGATTCTAGAAATGTTTGGATCTGTGTTTAGCTAATTGAGGACAGACCATTAGGGGCGGTTTTGAAGATAATTCCTGGTCCTGCCTCCCCAACCCCCTACTCTGTGATTCCTGGTCTGTTGTGGTGAGAACATATTTTGCTACACACTCTTGCCCCCATGGACAGAGCTGGCCTGCCATTTCTTTCCTACTATAATGGACTGCAACCCTTTGATACAGTAATTCAGGTGGAATATCCTCTTGCTGTAAATACTAGCCCACTGTATAGCTGTTGGTCTGAGAAAATGGTGGGAGACTTGAAACTCCAGAACATCTGGCTATCTTAGTCCCATGGCAGAAGGCAATGCCCTTGGTTTTGCTCCTTATCATGACTTGCATGCTTCTTACAAGAAGAGAGAGAAGGGAAAACTGAGGTCACCTGCTCACAGCTGCCACTGGCCATGTGCTATGGGAACTTTAGTAACCTCTGAGACCTAGGACAGAAGCTATCTCCTTAAAACAGCACTTTGTGGCAGTTATCAGAAAAAAAACCCCTCAGCTGTGGCCTAGGTTGGCACACAAATTTATCTCAACCTGCTCAGGGCTGAAGAACAACAGCATAAGAGCAAGGAAAGACACTGGGGCACCACTGCAGCAGGGACCTCTTTACACACGGAGGCACACTGAGTTTGAACATTCATGCCCTGCCATTATGTTGATTGACTGATTCATTTATGATCTTTAAGTTCACAGTAAAAACTGTTGAGAGCCATCGCTATACTTTCTTGGTGTGGTCCTCTTGGATACAGAAGAATATTCATATAACAGTTTTCATATGTACGTAAGATACTAGTAAAAATCTTACTTTAAGGGCTGGAGAGAGAGCAAGACTCATCAGTTGAAAGTCCTTGCTGCTACTGTAGACAACCAAGTTCAGTTGCCAGCATCTATACCTGATACCCACCAGTAACACCAGCTCCAGGGATCTGACACCTTAGTACTCCCCCAGGCACCTGCATACACGAGGTACACACTGACACAGACCCCCCCCCCAACACACACACACACAAACTGAAAAATAAAAACTCAAATATTCTTAAGACTTCTCTCTGAATTACCTTGTGGTCTTCTTCTGTCTTTCACCCTGTACCACTTTAGGCAGATATTAAACCACGTTAAATTATCAACTCTGACAACACATGCTTCCCCCTTTCCCCTTCAGTTCTCAGGTTTCTGAGCAAAAGCCATCATCTCGACAGTCAACAGAGCCTTGTGTTTTCTCTGCAAACAAACCCCTGTAAGTCATCAGCAGAGAGAGAGGTAAATTCACATAGAGAAGACTCAGCACTATTTTTCCTCTCAGCATTTGGGATTTACAATAAGTTAAAAATGAAGTTTTTATCTCTGGTGATTTATCAAGCTTGAGATCTCACAAAAGATAAACAGATGCTCCAAAGAAAGAATACATCATCTTAATGTTTCATTTTGACACTTTGGGTATCTAAAAAGCACATATCTCCAATAGCTCTCTAAAAACATAATAGTTTCCATGATTTACACATTTAATATTTGTTTTAAGACACCCTGAACTGAGAATATGTCAGGAGGGGCCTCTGAAGACAATGGTCAGACTCGAAACACACGGATTATTTATAGACCAGAACTCGAGGGCTGAAAGAAAATCTGGTTGTCAACAGACAGTTGCTTTTGCAATTTTTTTTTTTTTCTGTGTAGTTCATTTTGGCTTTTGTGTGGGTGGCTCATGTGAACTCAAAGGTTATTTGCTCAATGTTTTGGAGACTAGAATATGCTGCCCTTTAAAACTCATGTTCAAGTGTGTGTTCCTTGCAAATATTTCTAAATTTACAGTGCCCTATGGGGCAATGCTTTTTTAAAAAAAAATAACATCATATCCAGAAGTGCTATGATAAGGCAAGAATTTGTGCAACATCTATTTTTTTTAATTAAGGCATTTTTATTAGATAGTTTCTTCATATACATTTCAAATACTATCCCCAAAGCCCCCTATACCCGCCCAACATCTATTTTTTATTGATGGTGTAGAAGGTCTTAATCTTTTTTTTAAAAAAAAGATTTTGAATTATTTTGTATCCATTTGTACATGTATGCATGTGTGCCTGTGTGTGCCCATGAGTACATGCATGCATGTTGCAGCCAGAGGGTGATGTCAGGTGTCATCTCCTTTGACTGATCACCTTAGTTTTTGTTCCTACACTTGGGATCACTGCTTGGGCTAGATTGGCTGACCAAGAAACTCCAGGAATTCTGCCTGGCTTCCAAAGCTCTTATTCTTAATCCTGACGCTCATGGACACAAGCCTACCTATTCTGTTTTACTCTCTCACATTTTCTCCATCCACATGGGTACTCAGGGAATCTTATTTTGAGATGACTTACTGTTCCCTCCCCTTGTCCTTCCCCCTCCCCCATACACACTACATGTTTACTTATAGTCAGCTCAGAATGCTGACATAGATCTTTGCAGTTTACTGTACAAGGTATAATTGTTAAATCACATGGTGAGAAACAAAGGGGTAGGAACTTATTTCCAAACCAGGGAGGGTAAATTCCTGTTGCCCTTTCAGTGATTCTGAGCAGCCAGACTACCATGTGATCCAGATGTACTACTCCTGGGCATGTGCACAAAGGACTCGACACTTGCTCAGCCTTATGCAGTGCTGTTCTATTCACAACAGCTAGGAAATAGGAACAACCTAATAGCCTTAGACAGGCAAGAGGTAAATGAAAATGTACGTATACTCTATAGAATACTACTCAGTGGTAAAGAAAATTGAAGTCACGACCTTTGGCAGTACATGGATGGAACTAGAAACGAACACATTAAAATGAGGTAACCCAGACCTAGATAGACAAACATCACTTGGATTCTCTCATTTGGAGCTCCTAGTTCCAAATCTTCAGATGTGCATGCATAGCCTGGAGTAACTGCAAAACTCAGAAAAATAAGGTACCATTGACATGGTGGGGCCTGGGGGGAGCAATAGAGAGGAGAATAGTGGAGTACATGTGATCTGATCAGGAAAATGGAAAAGGGGAAGCTAATGGGAGTGGGGGTGGGGAGGAAGGTAACTACAGGAGGGTAGACTAGCAGTAAAGATGTCTGGAAAAAGCCAAAAGGAATCATAATATTAACTATCTACCTAAAAATACCTAAAATACCCTGAGTCGTGTAAGTATACATATGTAGTTCAAATGAACAATTTCCATCTGGACTGACAATGCTCTCTCCAAGAGCCTAAGGCCATCTAACAGAAACCCTCACGTCAGGCATGAAAAGCCCTCTTTTGAGCTGCTTGCTGGTCACGGTTGTCCAAGAGGGTCCCAAAACATTATAGACTACTGCTATTATCCTTGGTTGTCCCCCAGAGGTAGGAGGTAAGTCTCTATTAATATAGACACCAGGCATTGCAGACACAGGGCTCAGATATCCCTGAGTTTGGAACTGACTTGAAAGTCTCTTCCTTGAGGGCTAGTTTTCGTGGTACCAGAAGATACCATGAAAACTTCCAAAGGAGGGAAGCGACCTGCAACCCTACCCACTTTACCGTTTATGAGACATAACTACAGCCAGCCCAGTGTGATACGTCCAAGGGTGCAGTAGTGGCACACATGTCTGGCAGGAACCAACAACTCTCCAAATGGACTTACAACCCACTCAACAAGAGGAAAATCATATCTGATACTAGAAGCCAGCTGACTACGCAAGGCTAGTGAAGTCATAGATCTTGGAAGAGACCTAACACCACCACTTTACTAAACCAGCCTAATCTCTAATTACATCCTAGATATTTGTCTTTATACACACAGATAAGTGTAGTCTCCAGCCTCATCAAGGAAATTTCTCTTTGCAACAGAGACCATTATAGAAAACCACAACCAATCAAAATACAGAGTTCTTTTAAGAAGATATTTGTGTGTGCCTGTGCATGTGTGTGCGTGTGTTTACATGTATGTCTGTGTGCCATATGTATGGAGATGACTTTGAAAGCTCAAAGAGGACATCAGATCCCCTGGGACTGGAGTTGTAGGTAGCTTTAAGCTGCCCGTGTGGGTGTTGGGAGCTGAACCTTGTCATTCTGGGTGAGCAACAAGCCATCTCACCAGTCCTTAATCATGTTCCTTTTGAAGAGCACAAAGTACCTCACACTCCCATTTAAAATGGATTCCATGTAAAAGGCTCACCTTCATGGCTGTCCCTTTTGAACACGTGTAGTGAGAACATGGGTTCTTACTCTTTTCTATCACATTACCACCTTCCGGGTTTTTCTGACTTCGTCTGGGAGAGGTCCAGAGACCCGGGACTTCTTGGGCTCTCACACAGAGCATGTGTAACTATTCCCAACAACAAGCCATAGGAGGTTCTATAGAATGTGGACCCTGTACAATGAGCACCTTGTGTTCCCAGAATACATTCATGGGTCTGAGCTGAACATCTGACTGGGAGAAAGAAGACAAGCTGGTACATCCCTTCCCTTCCTGGGGTCTCTAAAAGCCCAGCTCTGCTGAGAACTGTGAGCCAATTACATCTGCCCTTTCTCAGCACCCTAGATCCCTGGCCAGTCCCATCATTCATGTATGTGATGTGGACAGACACACAGAGAAGATAGGACCAGGTATAGCCGTACTGAGGACTCCCTCCCTTTAGCCACTTGCATCTCATCGGTGTGATGACTAGTGTCCATCGTCAATTAGACAGAATCTAGTATTCTCTGAAAGATGGGCCTCTTGGAATCCCCCTGCAGAATTACGTTAATAACGGCGATTGAGGTGGGAAAACCTGCGGCTGTGGCTAGGATCCTGAACTGCAGAGACAGCGAGGCAGAACTGAGTGGCAGCTTGTGTTCATTCCCCCTGCTTGACTGTGGATGAGAGGTAACAGATGCTTCACGCTCCCCCTGCCTTGACCTCAGCACTGTGCTCCTGGACTGTGAGCTAGAAGCAACCTTTCTCCATTAAGTTGTTTTGTGAAGAGAAACGAAGACATAGGGATCTGCACAGGCCACTGTGGTAAAGTTTGTGTGTCAGGTTGGTGGGGACTAGCGTCGAGAGAAGAAGCACATTATCATAGCTGGCACAGGGCCTTGAGTCCTCCCCTCTGACAGCACCCTCCACCCTTCAGTCTCCAGCAGGAACAACACAACACTGCGCAAACTCACTATCCACACAGTAAGATAAGTTCACTTGAAACTTCTGGTTCTATCAAAGGAAAACCGTGTCCTTCAGGTTTAAGGGCTGAGGGTGGCATGGGGGTGACACTTCGGTATTTATAATCGGTGACAAGTTCCTAGACTCACACAGGATTGTGTTGAAGAGGTGGCCTTCAGTGCTTCCATATTGTTAAAAGGCATTCAAGGAGGTGGTAAATCTACTTTCATAATTTTATAGAAAATGGTTTCAAGTGTAAGCTAAGTAAGGCGAATGCAATTTGTCCAAAGACTAACTCCATTCACAACTGGAAGGAAAGTGCTAGCCCCACGAAGAATATTGGAATCAGCACTAATGGGCAAAACACGACACGCTGTTTTAAATAATGCATGCGATCATGTTTTTATTAACAAAGAAAGCCTCGTTTGAAAACACACACGTCCTTGAAAGGAATCTGAAATTAATTCTCAGTAGGCAGAACCCTGTGGCATTCTGTGTTCTAATTATAATTACAACCTGCCCTTAACGCGGACATTCAAAATTATCAGGCACTTTATTAAGAAGCAGAAGAGAGGCTTCCTGCTGCATGAAGCTCACCAGCTCTGAGAAACGTCACAGACGGTTCTGCACGGAGCTGGGAAGCATGGATGCTACCCTTTCTTTAATGAGTGCTTCCTTTCTTTTTTGCCTGGAACGGGGCACACCCTTAGGGGTTCAGATACCATGAGGTTCAGAGATGCTCTTTCTAGGGCAAGATAAATATGTGCATCACAGAAAAATATCAATTTATCACTGTAATGGTTACATCCCACTCCAGAAGCCACTGGAGACTGCTTAACATTTTTATCTCAAGCCGAGTTTTCCCCAGCCTTCAGGTGACAAACTGATACTGATGGCAGGAGGCGCTTCCTCCCCATTTGTTCCTAATAAAAGTGGCTTGGCTCTGAGTTCATTTTCATCTGGGGAGATGTTAAGGTCCGAGCTTTAGCAGACTGATTCCCCCCTCTCCTTCTGTGTGCTCTTCCTTCAAAAGTGTTGCAGGCAATGTCTGTGCAGGTCAGCAAAGACTGTTGGGCTCTTAGCAGTTTTCCTTTCCCCTGGAGACCTCTGCTGGAGGGCGGGAGGATGTGAAGGCAGCAACACGGGCTCCAGCTACCTGCCTGCTGCAGGCTGTGTGCCTTCCTATCCTGAGGGCCTGACACAGGTCTGTCTGTGCAGACCTTTGCATTGCACGGCTTGTTTTCCTGTATGTGGTATAGGCACATTCGTGTGTAAACAGGTGCACACTTGTGCGTGCAGAGGACAGAGGAAGATGTAGGGTCTCCTACTTTTCCCCTTTAAGACAGGGTCTCTCATTGAACCTGGAGAAAGGCTAGCAGTCTGTAAGCCCCAGTGACCCCCTGTTAGTGCCCACCAACGTGCTGGGGTCGTAGGGACACACAGCCACACCTGGCTGCATAGATCCTCACATGTGTGCAGTAAGCATTCTCACCCACAGAGACATCGCCATAGCCTCTAAACCTTTTCATTACAGAGTTTTCTATTACAAATTATTCCTGAGTTCCCTAAACACTGTCATTGAATTAATGTTCTTCTTTATATACCCAAGAACTTTGTATCTGGTCTTAAACCTGAGGGTAATTTTCTGAAAACAATCACTCTCTTTAAAAATAAATAAATAAATAAATAAATAAATTAGTCAACTGAAAGTTCAGAATGGGTTGGATTTCTTTTGTGCTGAGCAGACAGCAAACCTTTGATGTTTCTTCCCGGCACGCAGACCTCAAACACTCACACTTGTTTAACTTCCTCTTAAAAGACAAGATCTACTTCAGTTACAGAAACTAAGATTTGTTGCTTTTTTTTTTTTTTGTCTTGTTTTGTTTTGTTTGGTTGGTTGGTGTTTTTGTTTTGTTTTTGTTTCTTTTTAGACTAGTGATTAACAGCTTTCTTCTTTGCATCCCGCAGAATGAGTCAGACAGTAAGACAGGACTTGAAAGGATTCTCTGAATTCATCTTCACCATAGTCTCACAGTCTCTGTAAATGAATCTTAGAGAAGTTGGGCATCTCTCTTGCAGTCACAGAGCTGGTGTAAGGAGAGCCAGGGCATGACCCCAGATAACCAGCCTCTCAAGCAAGTGACCTCAGACCTTACACCAAACTCAACTATACTTGTAAGGTGCAGAGTCACTGGAAGAGTCACAGTCCTGCTTCTAAGGTGAACCATACAAGCCCCAGACACAAAACTAACGGCTATTCAGAGATGTTTGAGAATTGGGGGTCAAAGATGACCCATGCCTTCATCTTAGAGCTGGGCTTTGGGATGGACGGTATCTGTGGTCAGTACACAGGGACCCAGAGGGAAGATCCCCAGTACCAGGGCCTTAACACCTCCCAGAATGAGGCCAATGAATGATGTATGCTGTGGATAGAGGTGTGGGACATGCCTGCCTTCAACTAGGGTGTATGGGCTGGGCTGGTGTGTGTTCAGTGTGCTTCACAAATTTCTTAAGCAAATATGGCTGGAACCATAGTTGGTTCAGGGACATAGATAGCCTGTGACCTACAGGACCACTGGCAGCTGACCTGACCGTGGTCCTCAGATTGGCAGCCAGCCCTGAAAGCATAAGTTATGCAGATGGTGTGACCTGCCGTACCCCCTCGGTTACCACTTAACTCCAAGGGTCGTGCTGCCCAGGGGAGGGATGACGTGCAGACGATCGATCGGCAGGTGGGTTTTGACTTGATGAATAAACTGGCATTCTGGTTAAACCAGTCGTTTCTAAGTTCAGTTCCTATGAATAAGTTTCCTCACAGCCAATTCATGTCAGGGCATACAGGTAAAATGTCTGGATCTCTAAATGAGGGGATCCAATGTGAGTGCTGCCCCCATCTCTGTTCCTGTCTGTCCCTCTCCTTGCTCCTCCTCCTTGTCGCAATGATCAGAAGATAGAATTCAATCAGAATCAGGACTGCTGATACTGTGCTGGTTACTGCAGGGTTGGGTCACTGTGTGTGAAGGCCTCTTGTGGACTACTTGCTTTCTTTCTCCATGAAGAACCTGTGTTCCTGGCACATCCTCATTCCAGCCTGTGCTCAGTGGCCTGAATTATGATGCTCGCTCTAGCACACAAAGTTCCCAGAGCCAAACCTCAGAGAGAGGGAAGTAGTCACACTCCCGCTGAACTGAAAGCATTTCCTCTGGTTCAGCCCTGAGGGATGCTGGGCATCCCTGAAGCTACACAGTTCCTTTTGGAAAATGGTGCGCAGGCTGGGAAATTTCATCAAATATGTTCATTCCTGGGTTGTTGGCCACAATACCTGCCCTGACTCTTCCACTGAAGAATTCCCTCCTTCGAGATGAGAAGCACCAGGAGCCATGCCCCTGCAGTCTTGCTGGGAGGAGGGGGGGGGTCAACCTGGCCCTGCTCTGCATGACCCTCAGTGGCTCCATGTGATGGAAGAGGCCCCACACAACCAGAAGGCTTGGTGAGAGCCTGGGCTTTTTCTTTTAATACCTATTACTCGCACAGTGAAGTCATGTTGTGAATAAAGTGATTCTTAACATTAAATAATTTCAATGACATGAATCCAAATACTTAATGTTTCATTTTCTTGTGCTATTTTAGTTTCCTTAGATCAAATGAATAGTTTTAGTCTCAGTGTTATTTACATAATGGACTGTAGGAACTGGCCTGTGACCTATAGGACAGTTAACATTTATTTTAGCATCTACCTACTACCAGCCAATAATGCTGCTCCCATCAAACAATGCAAGCATCTTCAAACATGGTCAAATATTACCTTGAGGTAAAACTGTCTTTAGCTGAGAATCAGAGACTTATGGGTTGACACAGCCACCTAATTTAAGGACTGGGTTTAGTCAGCTATTATAGTGCTTGGAACTTCTCAACCAGTAGCCTTTGTATCAGACTTGTGCTGTGTTGTGTTTTGTTTTGAATATATATATATATATATATATATATATATATATATATCCTCTCCATTTATTTATTCAGAGATTCCAGATGTTGTTGGACAAAGGGCTTGTGATTGATGAGTACAAACTAGCTCCTGTCTGGTAGATGGATCCTGGTGGGCTTTCTGACCACTATCTGGCTAGTTTTCTTAATAAGCAGGGGGTTGAATTACAACAGGCTCCAAGCCTCTTGGAGTTACTTGGGGCCCTAAATCCAGCAGCAAGGCTCAGACTGATGGCAAGATTTCCCTTCTACAGACTTATATTCCCCTGTGGCATTCAGAAACCTGAGCCTTGCAGTCATGAACATTCAACAAGAGCCAACTCACCTCTGTGAATGTGTGCCAGAGACAATGAGGTGACATGGTGCATACAGGAGTTCCAGGCACTGAAGAAGTCCCCCTTCTTGGTCACCACCTGTCAAATGGATGGGAAATGAATAATATTTAGAGAAAAAAGAACTTGAAATTTCCCTTTTTTCTTTTGCTTTCTTGGTTTTGGACTGTGTGTAGTGGGGGATTGAAATTTGTGCCTCATGCATGGTAGACAAGCACTCTCCCATGGACTGAATGACATCACCCAACCCAACCTTGTTCTTTATGTTTTGAAACAGGTCCTCACTAAGTTATCTGTGCTGGACTTAAACTAGTGATCTTCTTGCCCCAGGCTTCTAAGTAGCTAGGCTTACCAGCCTTTACCAACAGACCCAGTTACTATCCAAACTGTCAATACTGCACTAAGCTTGGGTATTGTGAAAAGTCACCAGGAGTCTGCAGGACCTGCAAGAGCAACCTGAGAGTGCAATGAATATCCTGGATGGTGTCCAGGGAGTCCAGTCCCTGTGTGTGTATGTGTGTGTGCATGTGTTGTGTATGTGTGTGTTCGCTGTGTGCACACATGTGTTCATGCAAGCATGGGTGCTTCTGTGTGTGTGTGTGCGTGTGTGTGTGAAGTCCTCATACAGTAGGCATGATGTCTATTCATGCCTGATACTTCAGAGGTGACACATGTTCAAGGAGTAATTTGGAATGGACCCTGTAATCTCAGTTGTTCAAGAGGCTGAAGCACAAGGACTGTAAATTCACAGCTAGCCTCAGCAACTTAGGGAGAAGACCCTGTCTCTCTGCCCTCCTCTATACACAGAAAGAGAGAAAGAAAGAAAGAAAGAAAGAAAGAAAGAAAGAAAGAAAGAAAGAAAGAAAGAAAGAAAGAAAGAGAGAGAAAAGAAAGAGAGAGAAAGAGAGAGAGAAAGAAAGAAAGAAAGAAAGAAAGAAAGAAAGAGAGAGAGAGAGAGAGAAAGAAAGAGGAAGAGAGACAGAGAGAGAGAGAAAGAAAGAAAGAAAGAGAGAGAGAAAGAGAGAAAGAGAGAGAAAGAAAGAAAGAAAAAGAGAGAGAGAGAAAGAGAGACAGAGAGAGAAAGAAAGAAAGAAAGAAAGAAAGAAAGAAAGAAAGAAAGAAAGAAAGAGAGAGAGAGAGAGAGAAAGAAAGAGGGAGGAAGGAAGGAAGGAAGGAAGGAAGGAAGGAAGGAAGGAAGGAAGGAAGGAAGGAAGGAAGAGAAAAGAAGAGAAGACAGGCAATATGACCTGGTGGTGGAGCACTTGCCTGGTATGTGTGAGGGTCAATCCTTAGTACCACAAAACAAAAATAAGAAAGAAATAATTTGAGTGATCCAGGCCCATACATAAACACAGTGAGACTATTTACATGGGACTATTCACTTCCTGGAGATTTAAAATAAAACTAATATTTTAACTAATTCCTTGAGAATCTCATACGATGCATTGGGTTCATATTCAATTCCCTTCTCCCCCACTCCTCCCTGGCCCACCCACTTTCCTCTCTACCCAACTTGATATCTTTTTAAAAAACAAACAAACAACTCTTCAAGTTAAACTTGTGTTGCTCAAATTCTCTAGGGTATAGGGTGTGTCACCAGTCTACCAGGGGTCACCCCCTTAAAGAAGACTCTCCCTCTCCCAGGAGCTATCAACTGCCACTAACTCCCCAGATGGAGGTGGGGTTCCATACCCCATCCCCTCTCCATGCTGTGATCTTGCCTGGCTTGGGCTTGCACCGGCCTCATGCATGCTATCACAACTGCTTTGAGTTCCTAAATGCCCGGTTGTAGGTTGTAGGTTGGCTTGCAGTCACCCACCACTGCTGTCTTTCACCATCTCTTGTCCCCTCATCTGCCATGATCTCAAAGATTTGATGATATAGCTATCCCATTGGAAGCTGACAATTCTTCTTATATATAATATTTTTTATGAAATTTTGAGAATTTTCATTCATGTCCACACCCTAACCCCTCCCAGACTGACTGACACTTCCCCACCCCCAACTTCATGCCCCTCTTTAAATAACCCACCAAGTTTAATTTGTGCTGCCCATATACTCCCAAATGTGGGACATTTACTACAGTGTAGTAAGCTTACCAGGAGCTACCCCCAATAAAGGAGACTGACTTTTCCTCCCCTGAAAGCCATTATCTGACTTGTCCTCAGTCTGGTGTGGGGTTCATGAGCCCCTCTCTCCTCCAGGCTGGAGTGCTGCATGGCTTGACCACACTCAGGTCTGCTGTAAGCAACAATGGCTGCTATGAGTTCATGCAGAGGTCCTGCCACACAGACAGCCCTCCCTCACTTCTGTCCCCCACCTTTAACCACAGCTCCTGAAACTTTGTGGGGATGGGGGTGGTGATACAGATGTTCCACTTGTGGCTGAGCATTCCACAGATGTTTATCCTCTGCACTATGACCAGTTGTGAGTTTCTGTGTTAAACACCAACCACTGTATGAAGAAATGTCTCTTATGAGATATGATAGGTACACTGATACATAGATATATAAACAGTGGATAGTTTGATACTATATATATTTCTCAGAATAAGAGTAGGCTCACCCATGGGTGCCTGAAGACCAAATTGACTGTTTAGATATAATACTTTATGTAATCTCCCCTGTCCCTCCTTGCATCCACTGTCATGGGGTGCATCTTTTTGCTTTCAATGGCTCCCTGTGGGTCTGTAACATCTCACATGTTGGTATCTAGTGGTCTCTGTGTCTGATCCACGTGAGGAGTTAACAGGAGCCACTGGCTGTCTATGTGCATCACTGGCACTGGCACAGAACATCGTCCAACTGAAACCTTGTGGGTCAGATATGCATGGAGCCCAAGGCACATCTTACCTCACCAGAGTAGAAAGTTAAATTTGGCACTTCTGACCTTTCCATTGCGCCTCCTTCTCTCTCTTTGTCTCAAAAGCCAAATGACTTGATATTGAACTTTGAGTGATTCTGTGTGTATGTTCTCAAGGAACTAACTCTCAAATAGAAAGTTACACTTGAGGTCTCCACTTCCCACTTACATCACCCCCAAGCTGACAGGCCTCTCAGACGGAAAGTAACCAGCTTTGTGGTAGCTTTGCCTCTGCAGGGCCTGGAGCTCTCACTGTGTAAGATGCCTCCTCCAACTCTGCTTTGTGTGCTAGTGGAAAAAACAGCCTCTGCCATGTATAATTCAATATGAGGACCCGGGGCGGTGGGCATGGTCAGGAGAGCTATGCATGTCATGTGAGCCTCTAGCTCCACATCTAACAGGGCATCTTATGACAGCTCAGGGCAAGGACAGATTGTGTGTCAGTGCTAATGATCCCTCAATCAGTATCCCCTGAACTGGTGTCACTGTCCAACTGAGAAGGCAGAGGCCAGAGGCCAGTGACTCTCTTAAGCACCTTGTGGGATATTCACAGATTCTGGGAGTTCCTGGAAGTTTCCAAAATCTGGCAACACTAGTCATTATCTTACAGAATAATGCCAGGGCGAGGCTCTCCTGAAGATCACAGGGAGGCAGAAGGAAAGAACAAACCACACAGGTATGCAGATAGGTGCTCTAGACAGAGTCCAGAGCACTATTTAAAAGCAGTATGACACGGGGTGTAAGCTTTTCAGTGGCCAGATAAACAGAAAACAGGGACAGAGAACAGGCTGGAAAAGACTCTGGCGGCTTCTTTGCCTCTTCAAAGATCACAAGAAACTCAGAAAGGCAACTCAAGAGAGCAGTGGGTTCCCAAGGCTCCCAGAGGGTCCCATAGACCTTTCCCCTAATATGTCGGCCTCAGATGGGAGAATGTCCAATGAAAAGCACAATCACAGCACAATCAAGATACAGAGTGGAGGACATAGAGAAAAAGCCTTCCGTGTGGTAAATGATCAGACCTACTCCTCTTTGTTTCTAGAAACTGACCTCAAATGAATTTGAGCAACGTAGCCAGTTAGAAGCATTCCTTATAGTTGACCATTATTAAAAACATCCTCAGCTAGCATCATATTTGATAGTAAAAGAATAAATGCTCTTTCTCCCTCTGGAAAGGGAGACAAAGCTGTCTGCCTTCACCTCTCTCCTTTGCAGAGTGCTGGAGGAGATAGCCAGGGTAATAAGGCAGGAGAAAGAAAGAAAGAAAGAAAGAAAGAAAGAAAGAAAGAAAGAAGGAAGGAAGGAAGGAAGGAAGGAAGGAAGGAAGGAAGGAAGGAAGGAAAGAAAGAAAGAAAGAAAGAAAGAAAGAAAGAAAGAAAGAAAGGAAGGAAGGAAGGAAAGAAAGAAGGAAAGAAAGAAAAAAAGAAAGAAAGAAGGAAGGAAGGAAAGAAAGAAGGAAAGAAAGAAAGAAAGAAAGAAAGAAAGAAAGGAAGGAAGGAAAGAAAGAAGGAAAGAAAGAAGGAAAGAAAGAAAGAAGGAAGGAAGGAAAGAAAGAAGGAAAGAAAGAAAGAAAGAAAGAAAGAAAGAAAGAAAGAAAGGAAGGAAGGAAGGAAGGAAGGAAGGAAAGAAGGAAGGAAGGAAAGAAAGAAAGAAAAAAAGAAAGAAAGAAAGAAAGAAGGAAAGAAAGGAATAAGCAAAACCTTTATATTAAAAAACATGATTGTCTATAAAGAAAATGCCAAGGGATATATAATAAAGATTATAGACCTTTTAGTAAATTAAGCAAAGTCACAAGGTATAAGATTAATACTTAAAAAGTCAACTCCGTGTTTATGTCCCAATAGTGAACAATTAGAAATATGAAATGAAAATCCTATTATAGGGCTGGAGAGACAGTTCAGTGGTTAAGAGGACTTGCTACTCTTTCAGGGGATCTGAATTTCAATCCGCACCCATACTAAAGCTCACAACTGCCTGTGTCTCCAGCTCTGGGAGATCTAACACCCTCTTTTGGCTTCCACAGGAAATGCATGAGTATGGTATACACTTACACACACATATAAATAAAAAATATTTTTTAAAATATTATGGTAACTCCAGAAACATGAAATACTTATAAAATATGTATAAATGCAAACATGAACCCCGCCCCAAATATGGCATACAGAAAATTTTAAATTAATTAATTACTTACACCTCAAATGCTGCCTTCCCTCCTGGTCTCCCCTCACAGAGTTTCTCTCCTTATCCCCTCTCCCCTTTACCTGAGGGGGCACCCCCCCAAGGTATCCCCAACCCTGGTACTTTAGTCTCTGCTGGATTAGGCACACCCTCTCCTACTGAGGTCAGACAAGGCAGTCCTCTGGTACATATGTGCCTGGACCCTTGGACCAGCATATGTATGCTCTCTGGTTGGTGGCTCTGTCTCTGGGAGGTCCCAAGGGTCCAGGTTAGTTGACATTGTTGGTCTTTCTGTAGGGTTGCAATATCCTTGGCATAGAGAAATTTACAAAGGCCCCTAAATGAAAGGAGATATTGCTATGTTCCCAGATGGGAAACCTTGATATTGCTACAATATCATTTGTCATCCTGATGTGCAAAGTCAACACATGCCCATCAAAACTCCAGCCAGCTTTCAGCTTTGGTAAGAACGTGTGAGGACAGAAGCTGTAGGGACAACAGAGAACCTTGAATAGGCAAAGGTGGTTTTGAGAAAGAAAAACCTTGAAAGATTCACATGGTCTGATTTAAAGATAAAGCTACAGTTAGCACAATGGAATATAATTGGGTTAAGGATAGAAATATGGGGGCTGGAGAGATGGCTCAGCAGTTAAGAGCACTGACTGCTCTTCAGAGGTCCTGAGTTCAAATCCCAGCAACCACATAGTGGCTCACAACCATCTGTAATGAGATCTGATGCCCTCTTCTGATGTGTCTGAAACAGCTACTACTTATATGTGTACTTACATAGAATAAATAAATAAATCTTTAAAAAGAAAAGAAATATGGAGGAATGGAGCAATCAGGGAGCCCAGGAATACAGCCACACATCTACAGTCATTAAGGTAATTGAAGACAGGGAAGTGATGTTCTGAAGGAATATTGCCAAAATAAATGCACGAACACATGCAAACCCAAGCAAATTTCAGCTCGTACTGCACACTTTGGGCAAAAGTGATTTGCTGATCTAAATTTTAGAGCTACACTTATAGAAATTTAGGAACCACAGGAGGAAAGTCTTAGCCACACTGGGTTAGACAAAAAGTTCATGAGCTACGATATGGAAAACTTTATTTTAATAAGTCCTTTACTTTTGCAGCACACTGCTATAAAAGGTAACAGAGTAGTGGAAATGTTTGCCAGCCATGTATATGGCAGACTTTTACAAAGCTACCATGTACATATACATATATATGTGTGTGTGTGTGTGTATATATATATATATATCAGCATTACAGATAAGTGGAAAGGAATAACTTATTTTAAAATACACCACGAAAGGGAAACCCACTTAAACACATGGGCAAAACCTTTGAGCAGACACTTCACCCATCTGTATCTGAAATGGAAAATAAACACACAGAGAGGGTTTGAGAAATGCAAATCGAGACCACAGTGGGAAGCCATTTCACACCCACCATGGCAACAGCAAGTAAGACTGGCGATCATAGCGTGAGCAAGAATGGTCAGCTGCTGAGACCACATCGCTGGTAGGGATGCAAGGTGCTGTGGACACTTTGGAAACAGTCTGGTAGTTCCTTTAAAAAAATTTTAGCATGTAGCCACCAGAGAAGCTAGTCATTGCACTCTGAAGTGTTTGCACAGATAAATTGAAACAGTTGTCTAGGGAAAGAGCTGTAAGAAAATGTTTCATTCATAATCACTAAAGTGGTTTCAATGTAACAATTGGTTACTGGGCACACAGATAGAATAGACCTTATACAGAAATCCTACTCTGTAGAGACAAGGAACATCCACAGACACACAGCCACAGCTGCCGGATCCCAGAAGCACTGTGTAAAGTAACAGAAGCCAGAAGCAAAAGGCTTACTATTCAGTTTACAATAAATTATGCAAAACGCAGATGAAAGAAACAGTCCTGTGAGTCTATAGTGAAGAAAAGTTCAGAGTTGTACAGGAACCATATTTGGAAGTAGAGATTGACAGATGACAAATTGGCTTGAGGGGACCTTCTGGAGTGATGGGTGTATTCTGTCTAGATTTGGTGAGAGCTATTTGACCACATGCATTTGTTCAAACTCAGTAATCAAATACCCTAGATTAATAAGTTTAAAATTATATAATATATAAATTCTGTATGTGTATATGCACATATAGAGGATGATTTTCTACAAAATTTTTCTGTCACTGGGATTACACGTGCAGCCTCCGAGGCTGGTGGGAACAGACAATTGTCTGTCTGCAGGGCACTCTGTGGAAGCCACCACTTTCCTGAAAAGACCCCACCCAGGCTGGCACGTGCTTTTTTTTTTTTTCCCTGTTCTTTCCACACCTACAAGCCAGCCACCACACAGCAGTGAGAACAGAGGAAAGCTACAGAGCTTTCTGGCTTCTGGGGGTTGCTATAGGAAATGACCACAGTCTCAGGGGCCTGAGACTCTAGATATTCGGCCTGAAACCAAGGTGTCAGCAGGCCCCACTCCATCCTAAGATACTGTCCTGCCTTGCTTAGCCTCAGGTGGTGGCCGTCTCTGGTCTACCTTGTCTTGTCACTGTGGGGCTCTGATCTTGGTAGCCACTGTCACAGCTTCCTTCCCTGCATCTGCCTCTGTGTATCTCCCCTCTTCTTACAAGGGTACCAGGTATACTGGAGGAAGTCCATGCACCCCAGGATGACTTCCTTGCTGATAACTTGGTTATAGCTACACAGGCCCTTTTTCCAATTAAGTTGGCATTCATGGGTCATGAAGGTTAGGATTTGAACATATCCTTCTGTTGGGAACAGTTTAACTCACAACATGGAAGCAGAGAGGAAAAACAGCAAGAGCCTGGCCAGGCTTTGGCCACAGAGCCACAGCAGGACCCTGGCTGCCCACCTGTTTTCTTGTTCTGAGAGAATGAAAGCACATTTAGATAAAGCTCTGCGGGCCAGCACTGTGGCTGATAGTCTCCTTCTTCTGGGTGTTTCAGGGGCACCTGGGTCCCTTCCTGACCTGACCAGTGGAATGTGGGCACTTTAACCCCGGCACGGTGCCTGGCCCAAGGGAACAGTAGACTGGGTGAGTGGATAGGCATGGTTCCTCCTTGCCAATGTCACCTGACCCAAACATCCCCCTTTTACAATCTCAGCCCTGGACTTTCCCTCAGTATCTCCAAAGTCATGGGGTACTCTCTGCCTTTTTTACCTCCCTGGGAACCCATTTTAAGTCTCCTATGGTGGCTTTCCCACCAGGGCTACAGCAAGTGCCTGGTCCAGGTCTTCTCCTAGCTCGCCTGTGTGCTCTGTGCCCACCATGTTCTTCAGCCAGGCAGATTAGCTCATCCTTCCTCTTGTCAGTTCCTCCTGGTCTATTCCTGGCTGGGTCTCTGTGACGCTCAGAGCTTGCTCACTGTCTGCTGGCCTCTAGCTTCTTGGGCTTACAGCTAATGATTCTCAGCTTACAAAGTTCTCCAGCCAGCAAAACTGACTCGGAGAACGTAAGCCAATGCAATAAATCCTCTCTTTTAATCACATATATGGTTTCTTGGTTCTGTCCCTCTGCAGAACCCTACTGTTTTTTCTTTCTTTCTTTCTTTCTTTCTTTCTTTCTTTCTTTCTTTCTTTCTTTCTTTCTTTCTTTCTTTCTTTCTTTTTTTTTTAGGGGGAAGGGGCAGTCATTTCTGGAGGTAGCAGTTCATCCCCTTTCACTGTGTGGGTTTCTAGGGCTCAGACTCAGATCTTCACAGTAGGCAGCAAGTATCCTTATCCATTAAGCTGTCACACTGACCATAGGAGAGCCCTATTACACAGACTAGATGCCCCAGACTAGATGCCCCTGCCTCTAGAATGCAGCCTCCTGGTTGGAGATGAAGACACCAGAGCATGTTTTCATCTCAGGGCACTCTGTTCTGCCACCCTGCTCTTTCTCCTCCCCTGCGCAGACTGATGCCTGTCCCTGGCTGGGCACCAGCTTCTACTGAACCAGAATCCTCTTTCTCCAAAATGTGGTAAACTTGCCTGGGGTTGGGGGGGGGGGTGTTCTGAAGTGCAGAGTTGGAACTCCCAGCACATGTTCCCAGAGAAACACAGAGTAGATGTCCCAATGGTAGGAAAGGCCTGTCTCGTAAAACACACTAAGCACATTGCATGTGCCAAGCACAGGCATAATGTGATTATCATATGTAAGAAAATATTCTGATTTTACAGAGGAGGATTAGAAGAATCCAGAAACTGTCTCCAAGTCACATTCTGGACCACAGGAGTATCTGGTTTTAAGGAGTGTGACTGGGCACCTTGTCCTTGGTTATCGGAGATGTGGTTAAGACCCACATCCTCACTCACTCAGAAGCAAAGGCGCCATCTTGCCAACAATGCCTGTGAGAGTGTGTGCTCAATAAACGTGGACTCATGTTTAGACATGGAGTCTCATACCTGTAATTTCAGATGAAGCAGCAGGAAGAAAGATTGCTGCAAATTCAAGGACAGCCTTGGCCACACAATGGGTTCCAGGTCAGCCTGACTACAGAGTGAAACAGTAACAAAAGAGGTGAACTTAGATGCACGTATACACACACACACACACACACACACACACACACACACACACACACACAGAGAGAGAGAGAGAGAGAGAGAGAGAGAGAGAGAAAGAGAGAGAGATCTGTGAACAGTTCTATGACACATACTACCCTCTCTTCTTTAAATAGGGTCTCATATATCTAAGGTCCACCTCACCTTGCTATGCAACACAAGATGGCCTTGAGTTTCTTCCACCTCCAGAGTTCTGGGATTACTACAAGCATGTGGCATCACACTTGGTCTCTGCAGCTCTGGGGAATGGCGCAGCACATTGTAAATGCTAGATAAGCACTCAACCCAATGAGCTTCCCATCCCCAACCCTTGTCTGTAGTGGGTGGTTTTGATGCTAAGTTCCTGTTCCCCAATTGGTTCTTGATGGATCAATACAGATGCCAAGGGCCAATTGTTGGGCAGAAAGAAAGAGGAGGAATTTCTGGGTACCCACAGACAAGCTAAGAGATGCAGGAAGAGGAAGAGGAAGGGAGATTTCACCATGCTTCGGGAGGAGAAAAGGTGACTAGTCATGTGAGATCTTGGGCAGAGCGGCCATAGGCCACTTCCCTATGTGGGAGATTAGAAATGCAACTAAGAGCACATTAAGATGTGCTTAACTGAGAGCATTGGGAAGGGCACGCTGGCCACAGGAGAATTGAAGAGGCCAGCAATTGAGCCAATAAAGCAGGATGAAAATAAGGTAATGTGTGTGTTTCATCCATGGATCCAAGGGAACTTCGATGGCACTGGTGGTGTCGACCACCCAGAGCTTAAAGCGGGGTAGCAAAAACTAAACACTACATTGTCCCAGATATTTCAGCTCAAAATTCTCTCTACCAGAATGTCTTCTTTCCCTGATCCCTCCTCCTGGCTTCAAGAATTCCACCTCCTCCTGGAAGCTCCCCAGTATCTTTTCTCAGTGTTTTGGTGTTCTCTTCCACCCTCCCACGCAGTTGGCACAGCCTTGCTGGAATGTTCTTGATGCTAGAGTGTGAGTACTGCTCTGGCTGGCCACATGACCCCAGCACCTAGCACAAGTCTGAGTGTCTGGCCAGGGCTAATGGCTACATGGAAGGATTGGCCATTGTAGATGGGTGCTGAGATCAGAGGAAGACATACAAGGAGGAGGCAGAGGAATAGTTAGAGTGGGTTCAGCAGAGGGGGCCAGCCTCTCCCATCATTGCAGTTATGGTCATGCTAGGGCCTTTATAGCCCATGCTCTCCCACAATCAGAATGAACATGTCCCAAAGAGAAGATGGAGTTTCGCATCCCCAGTGGAGACATCACCACTTCCATCCACCCCCGGAGTCCCGGAGTCCAAGCAGTGGGAACATGCACGTCTTAGATGTGATCAGCTTCAAACGTGTTTCCCCATGGAGATTTAACTGAAGTTGTCAGAACATGAAATCAATACAGTCTTGGCAAAGGGCTTCTACAATTGAATATATTACTTCCTAATTTCCCCTGCTTTCATGTTCAATGAAGAGTCTGCTTTTCATTACCTAGCCATCAGGGATAGAAAATGATTATGGGCAATACATTCTCCTTGGTCATTTAGAGCACTTTTTTTTTTTTTTGAAAGCTCAACTCCTGAAATGGATCTTGATAATTTCCAGTAACAGATCTGTAAATAAATGTTTGCTGCCTGGTCTCTCTCCTAACAGCATCCTCATTTTCAGAGCTCCTCCTTAGCTGCTCTGTTAGAGAAAGAAGTGAAAGAATACAATTACAGGGCTCTGAATACACTGTACAGGCACCAATGTGTGCATCTGGAGTCCAGTCAGCTAGATTGTGTTTCAACAGCCTGCACTCCCCATCCAGCTGAAGACCCAATTGCCTTTAGTGACTGCTACAAGTCCACAGAAGGCAGGAAAAAATGTACATTTATTATGGGAAAGAAATTGTGCCTAGAGATAATTTTTCCCTGAACCTGCAGCCGTTTGCTGGAGAAGGGTCTGGCTGGCACGTAGAGGAATGAGCCAACGAGCAAGAGGCAAGGACGGTGTGTAGAAAACGGGGGTCGGGGATGAATTCAGAGAAGAGGCATCTGGAACAGAATCACTGACCCACTGTGACCTGGGACGTCTTGGGGGTCTTTCCTCTTTGGTGACGCCACCCTGAAAACAAGATGTAAGCTGGAGCCCAGGGTACCTTTGCTTGACATCAACCACACTTGGTTTCTCTGCTGCTGTCTCAGCTGAGGCTCAGTCATCTGAGTTGTGGGCGACTGTGGCCATTATACAGGTCACCCTTGTAGCACTGATGGGGTGGAGGAGGGTCTTCACAGGACACCTGTGTCACAGTCATCTCATGCAGGGAATGTAGAAGATCCTCGGAGCTGTGAGCAGGATGCCTAAGGTGGTGGGTCCACCAACCAGCCCTGTCATGCCTTACTGGTCTCGCTCGAGGCATGGAAATCTGTCTGGTTTGGTTCTCTGACCTCCTTAAAGCCCTAAATGCTCACAGTGCATGGTATACATGAGCCCTGTACACAATATTTTTCAAGGAAGAACATAATTAAAATTAAAATAAAAACACCCATAGCTCTTTCTTCTCCAGCCTTCCTTCCTTTTAAACATACATCCTAAGTTCCGACTCCATGTTTATGTATCTTTCACTGAACTAAGGAACTTACTTTCTTTTTCTTTTCATGTTGCTCAGGTTAGCCTCAGGCTCCCTAAGTAGTCAAGGAATGATCTATCTTTACCTCTTACGTACTGGGATCAAAAATGTGCACCGCCATACTGGTCTCATATGGTGCTGGGGATTGACCGCAGGGCTGCAGGCATATTAGGCAAGCAGTTTGCCTACTAACCACCCCTCCCCCAAAACACACACACACACACACACACACACACACAGGAACCAGTGCTAACATAGGAAAGCCGCAGGAATCCGAGGGGGTCCGCAAGAGCTACCATAAAGAAGTCTAATCCAGCAAGGGGCCTCTCAGCATCTAGAACAGAGGAGTGAATCCGGAGTTAGCGCTGCCTTCCAAGTGAACAGGTCAGATGTGTGCCCTTGCATGGACAGTCTGAGTCTGTTCTCTGAAATTAGTCTGTGTACCGATGCCACATGTCACCCTGTGTTTGGTCTTAAATGCTTTGTCCTCAATGGCACCGGCTGCTTCAGTCTGGCTGGTGGCATCAAGTTTCCCTGCCTGACTGTGGTTTAACTGACATCCCTGCAGGCCGGAAGGTTGTTGCCCCACTGATCCAGCATCAAACCAATGAGCACATGTGCAAGGATTACTTTATTGGTTCAGTTCATCTAGTCCAAGCTCACAGTGGTAGGAACATCACTGAGGACTGTGACCTCAACTGACCACAGGGATCTGTCTACTGCCTTTGGAGAGGGTATCCTTGCATGAGCCAGTTTATCTGTCCCTGTGCCAACCCTGATCTGGGAGATCTCCATGGAACTTTATAGGTCTATGAGGACTGGCCCATCCTCACCAGATCACCAAAGCCCTGTTTCCCAAGGTCTGGCCTCAAATCAAGATGCCAGCAGAATGTCTAGGCTCTTTGGGCTTACTTGTCTGCTGCCAGGACTGGCCCTCCACTGGGCATCTCTTGCAGTCTGACCTGTTACCAGTCTGACTGTGTGGAGTCTATGCTGCTGGGTGGCCTGGGGACCCATTACTATTTTTCTATGTGACATTGAAGTGTCTAACACAGATCCCAGCATAGGATAGACCCTAGTGAATCCTCATCAATGCCATTAATCGAGACAAATAGGGCCATCTGTTGGACCTCACTGTTTCTAACTTATGTAGAAAACTGCAATGACTTTCCGGTATACATCCTAGCCACTGGGATGGCCTGCTTGAGTGAGACCTTCAAGTCCGGTCACTGAGATATAGCACCTGCACTGTTAGATGTGAAACCTGTATCAACCTTGAGTTTGCAGCTCAGTGATATTTTAAGTGTTTGGAGGAGGTGCATGCACATGCATACGTCCATGTGAATGCATGTGGGGGCAGGAGTTCCACGTCAGGATCTTCCCCAGTTGCCCTCCAGTTTGTTTTTGGTTTTTTTTGAAACAGACTCTTTTGCTGAACCTGGAGCTTCCCACTTTGGAAAAACTGACTGCCCAGAAAGGCCCAGAGAGCCTCATTCCTGCCTCCTCAGCACTAAGACTACGGGTGTGTGATACATCAGATCCTGGGACTTGAACTCCGGTCCTCATGGCTGCGTGAGGACTTTAATAACCAAGTCATTTCTCAATACAAAAAAAACCAACACTCATCAGTGATTTCTTTCATATGTGTACATACCCCCTGGAATCATGTCACTCAATCGGGAGACAGAGTTCCCCAGATAACTTCTGTGCTTCCTCATTCAGCACCACCCTCTCCCTCTCTGATTGTGACTGCTGCACTATATCACCGTCAGCTGGCTCTCCTCCTCCTCCTCCACCGTCGCATACATGGGGTATCTGGTATGCACTCTTTCACATCACTAAGCACATCAGTAGAACTCACACATGCTGCGTCACATGATTCACTATGTGAAGCCAACCACAGTTTACTTGTCTAGTTTCATATCTATAAACATTCGGTTTCCAGTTTCCAACTTGGGGTTATTAATAGAGCTGTTAGGAACACTCCTGTATAAGGCTATTTATGAACCATGTAGCATCATTTCTTGGCCATATCTCTAGGGACAGAATTTCTGGATCATAGAATAAGTGTACATTTAACATTACAATAGACTTCCAAACTAGTGTGTGTGTGTGTGTGTGTGTGTGAGTCTCTCTCTCTCTCTCTCTCTGTGTGTGTGTGTGTGAGTCTCTCTCTCTCTCTCTCTCTCTGTGTGTGTGTGTGTGTGTGTGAGTCTCTCTCTCTCTCTCTCTCTCTCTCTCTCTCTCTCTCTCTCTCTCTCTGTGTGTGTGTGTGTGTGTGTAATTGAACCCAGGGCCTTGTGCATGGTAGTGAATGAATGCTCTAACATCACGTTGCATCCTCAGCTTCTGGGATTGCATTTAGAATGTCTTAGTTATGAGACCCAGCGTTGCCCTGCGTTACCCCTGGGGCTGAGTGGCATCTAGCAGTTCAGTTGATATGCGTCAGTGGGTGGGTGTTGGTTCTTCTTTGTGGTTTTGATTTCTAGCTCTCTATGACTAATAAGATTAGGCAAAGTTTCACGTGCTCATTAGCTCCTCTTTTATCTTCTTTTATGAGGTGTCTTTTCAAGTATTTTTGTGAAAACTTTTCTTAGATCATATCTTTTTCATTATTTCATCCTGGGGGTTCTTCACACATTCTGATAAAACCTTTTGCCAGACACAGACAGACACTGCAAGTAATTCCTCCCCTCCCCCAGGTTTAGTGTTTGCCTCTGTCTGTCCTGATGGGTGTCTTTCAGACAATGACAATTTATCAATAGCTAACGTAAGCCATTGGTGCTTTCTGTGTTTCCCTAAGAAATCTTTCTTTACTATGGCTTCCAGTAGATATTGGTGATGCTTTTCTGTTTTCTCTGGAAATTTTACAGTTCCCCTGATTATATTCAAGTCTATGCTGGTCTTTAATAAACATTTGTGCACGGAGTAGGAAACAAACCACAGCTTGCTTCTTTTTCATTCAGAATCTACTTTTTCTTACTATTTAAAGAAAAAATCCTCCTCACTGTTTAATTTATTTCATGTCAGAATTTGAGTGGACAAATATGTGGGCTAAGTGGGCCTGGCAGTGCGCTGCTGGTCTGCCTAACTTCCTGCCAACGTCCTCAGGCCTGGACTAGGACAGTCTCGGCACACGCTTTGAAATCAGTTGGCACCAGCCCTCAGTGACTTCCACTTTTTCCAAGTTCTGTGGGCTATTTTACATCATTTGCATTTCCATATAAACTGTCAAGTGAGTTTGTAAGTTTACAAACACTCTTTCCAAGATTTTGACTGAAGTGGAGCTGACTCTGAAGGGGGCACAGGACATCTCATGGCAACATTAAGTCTCATACACTGACATGATATGTGTCCTGCCATTATTAATATTTCTTGACTTACTCTGTGCATATTATATAGTGTTCTGTGAACTGGTTTCTTATGCTTTGGAATTTTCACTGCTGAATATATATATATATATATATATATATATATATATATATATATGATGCTCATGTTTGTGAGTATACTATAAACTGACTTTTATTTTCCAGTTGCCTACTGAGAGGATGTAGAAACAAGCTTTGTGTTGAATATTGAATTTTACATCTTACAATCATATCCTGCTTTTTGGATCCTGTAGAGTTCTGTTTGATAAGTACTTTTAGGTCTTCTTTTCATGTTCTTAGTTCGCTGACTACTGTGGTGTGTGTGTGTGTGTGTGTGAGTGTGTGTGTGTGTGTGCGCGCACGCGAGTGTGCACACATGTGCGTGTGCCTGATGCAGGATATGTGGTCCAAGAATAGCTTTGTGGAATTGGTTCCCCCATCTACCTTTACAGAGATCTGGGGACTGAACTCAGGCCTCCATGTTTGTGGGTAAAGCTCCTTTACCCACTCAACCACATTGCTAGCATTGATTTAAATCTTCTACCAAAAAATAAAAAGGTCTATTCCACCCGAGAGTCAAGGCAGCTTTATTTCTTGTTACAATCTTTACATCTTCTTCCTTTCTCTCCCCCTCCCCTTCTCTCTTTTTCCCTTTATCTCCCTCTGTCCCTGATTCTCTGCCTCCTCCTGCCAGTTATACTGACAGGACTCTGAAATACATATAGATGTGTCCTTCTCAAAGTGAAGAAAATTCTTTTCTATTCCTACTAAGATTTTCTCTCTTTTTGGTCAGGAGTTTTGTTAAATTTTTTCATGGCTGGGCATGGTGGTGCTCACCTTTAACCCCAGCACTCGGTGAGCAGAGGCCTGGAAATCTCTGTGAGTTCTAGGTCACTCTGGTCTACAGAGTGAGCTGCCTATCTCAGAAACAACAAAAATGTTATCATACACATCATCTCCTTTGGAGGGCTTTGTTTTCTGTTTTTTGGGTTTTGTTTTTGTATTATAGCTTCCATTGTTTATATTATTGGCTAATATTTAACATCAAACCCAAACCTATCTTTTTTTTTTTTTTTTGGTTTTTTGAGACAGGGTTTCTCTGTGTAGCCCTGGCTGTCCTGGCACTCACTTTGTAGACCAGGCTGGCCTCGAACTCAGAAATCCGCCTGCCTCTGCCTCCCGAGTGCTGGGATTAAAGGCGTGCGCCACCACGCCCGGCTCATCAAACCTATCTTACAATTCTGGAATAAATGCCTCTGTTATAATGCGATTTGTTTTTAAAATATATTATTGGCGTCAGTCACTATATGTTGCTGATGTACATTTATGAAGAATGCTCAGCTCTTGCTTTTCTTTGCTCTGCACATACACTGATCCAGTCAGTCTTTTGTTCTTTTTAAAAGCAGGCTGGGGGGGCTGGTGAGATGGCTCAGTGGGTAAGAGCACCCGACTGCTCTTCCGAAGGTCCAGAGTTCGGGTCCCGGCAACCACATGGTGGCTCACAACCATCCGCGGCGAGATCTGGAGCCCTCTTCTGGAGTGTCTGAAGACAGCTGCAGTGTACTTACATATAATGAATAAATAAATCTTAAAAAAAAAAAAAGCAGGCTGGTACTGTGATTGGGATGGGAACAGTCCCTCACAAGCTCCTGTGAAAGGCATGATCCTGGACTTGGGGTATAGTTTTTGGGAGGCGGTAACTTTTAGAGTTGGTGCCTTTGAGAGAAGCAAGCCACTGGAGTGTGCTTTGAGTGGTGTGTTGTCTGTGGCCTCTCCTTTCTCTTCCTTCTGCTTCCTGGCTGCTGAGGGTGAGCACCACACCCTTTAACACAGAGTTCTGACTCACCCCAGGCTTGGAAGAGAATGCCAGTCAGCATGGTCTGAGTCCTCAGAAACTGTGGGCCAAGATCAACCTTCTCCTTGTTACACTGTGTATATTTGTGCCACAGTAACAAAATTCTGGCCAGCAGAAATGGCACTGTTTTGTGCCATTTAAATGAATGACAGATTCAACAATAAAATGACAAAAACCTGCAGCTTTTCTTTTATAGGAATGTTTTCTTAAAAACCAAATTAATTTAATAAACACTTTCGATTTTTTTCATTAGCATTTGTTTGCTTGCTTTGTTTTAAGAGGGTCTTACTATGTAGTAGCCCTAGCTGTCCTGGAACTGATCTGTAGACCAGGCTGGTCTCAGATTCAGAGATCCACCTGCCTCTGCCTCCCATGTGCTGAGATTAAAGGTGTGAGCCATCATTCCTGGCTCCTTTTGTTCAGTCCTTAGTGCAGAAAACAAAAACAAAAACAAAAAAACATTGATGCAAAACATCAAAATCTCATGGAGAAGGGCAGACCTGGTAGGAGCAGAAAACACAAGAAAAGTTGCAGTGACCCTCACACAGCAAAAGCTGCTCATGCACACACATGTAACATGGAGATAACATGTTACCCATCAAACCAAAGGAAAGGAAAGCACAAGAGCAGACTCTGTTCTGTGGATGAGATTAGGAGGAAGTAGACACGGCTGACGTCACCCTCTCCCTCTGAGCAGAGTTTCAGAAATTATGAAATCGTAAATGGGAAATCAAATGTGTAAGAGAGGCTTAGTGAGCTGAGCTGCAACCACAACGCAGATGGCTCTTCAGCACAAGGGGTAAAATCTAAGTCTATATAGTCTACCCTTCATATAAGAAAAAGGCAGCAGGAGCCTGCACTCATGAATACTCATTGTGGGAAAAAAAATACAAGTACCAGCTTAGCAAGGGGAGAAAGGGAGAGATGGAAATGGAGAAATGGAGGAAATGGAGGATGGGAAAGGTGAATGTCCAAGTTTTCCCACATCAGGAGACAATACCTGGAACAAACAAGGGTCTGTTGCTTCTGGGTCATAGTGAAACAGAACATCATGGAGCATGCTCACTCCATGATGAATGGAAAGGAGAGGGAGATGGGGGAGGAAAGGGAGAGGGGGAGGGGGGAGGGAGAGGAGGAGGGGGACAGGGAGAGGGAGGGGGAGAGGGACAGGAAGGGGAGGGGGAGGGAGAGAGGGAGGGGGATAGGGGGAGAGGAGGGAAGAGGGAGGGGGACAGGGAGAGGGAGGGGGACAGGGAGAGGGAGGGGGAGAGGGAGAGGGAAGGGGAGAGGGAGAGGAAGGGGGAGAGGGAGAGGAAGGGGGAGAGGGAGAGGAAGGGGGAGGGAAAGGGAGACTCTTCAAGAATACAGCCCCAGTGACCCAGTTCCTCCAAATAAGACCTACCTCCTAGTTTCCATCATTGATCAATAATGATGGATCAATAATCCATCAATGGATTGCTCTATTGACTAGGTTTGTGTGCTCAGTCCCCTCTCAGGAGCTGCTAGCTAGGAGTCAGGTCTTTAACACTTCAGAATGGGTAGGGATATTTTATTTTCAAACCACAACAGTAAAACAAAACAAAAAGAAGCCAAAGAGATGTAGCTTTCTGTACAGCAATGAGGCTAGGGAACTTCACAGGTTCCCATAGAGACCCTAAAAATAATAATTTTAAAAGTAAATGGAAAAGTGAAATCAGCCACAGTATAGGGAGTTGAAAGAAGATTACACACTGGAACACGTTGGTTTGCTACTCATGGATAGAGAGCCATGCAGAAGAGTGGGAATGACCTAGTCAGAGAAATGTTGGAAATGCTGTTTTGATTTGATGATGTAGGGCTAATGTTACAGAGAAAAATACTGTATTCCAGTTAGTAAATGTGTTCCTCACCAGGAAGAGTTCTGTTAAGTTCTTGACATATGTCTTGGGAACACAGACACAAGCAAGAAGCAACAAATGAAAGAAAGACTTTAAAACGAACCCTATTGTTCATACTGGAGTTGGAGCCATCATTAAAAACTCATGGTTTCTAACGGTTTCTAATACATATGACTTAATATATGTTCATATTTATACGTAACCTATGGCTTTGGAAAGAAAGCAGAGGGAACCCAAGGAGAAGACACTGGATTTTAAATACAATTCTCTCCAGAGCAGCCTGGGCCCCTGATCTAGAGTTGCCAGTAACAAAGAAAAACCATGAAGTAAGAAAATGCTCAAAAAGAAAGAAAAGAAAAAGAAAGAATGAACGGAAGAGGTGTCAGGGTGTCTATGAAAGGGACATGGAGACCAAGCTAAACAAACAGTTCATCATGGCTAAAGCTATGAGCATTTTTTTGGGGGGTGGGATCAAAATCAAGAAGTAATCAACAGTATTGGATTATAGACCAAAGGGTAAAATAATTATTGACGAATCCATTCTGATGTAGTAGGATTTCACTGAATGAATAATTTGGGGAGATACTTTTGTTTCCAAGTAATACATGTATGATGAGATGAGGGAAAGAGAAGCTCCTTCCCAGCCAAGAAGCCAGCACAGCACTTCTGGATGCAAGGAGGAGCATCTCTGGACTGTCCTCAGTCCCCTTGTTCCCCTGGTGACCAACACCATGAAGAAAGCATGGGCTGTCTTGATCCAGGCAGGCAGCCAGTAATGAATGTGCCTGACTATATGATCTCAAAGACTCCTTCCAAGCTCACAGACTCCTGCGGAAATGGCCACCATTCCCATGTAATTATCAGGAGTAAAATTTTCTTTCCTCTTCTTTATTTCGAATTCCTCTTAACCTTCCCAGTCTCTTCTCAGAAAGATAGTTTAGAGCTCTGGGTATGGGAAAGAGGGAATATTATGTGACTATTTCCTCCAAATGGAAATACTCCTTCCTGGAGGGAGGCTCAGAGGCACAGGAACAAACACAACAAGGTGCAGGAAGCTTCTAAAACTTACAGTTCACAAGGTCTCTCCACAGGTTATATAAGCTGGAACAATTGCTAAATAAGAGGAAGATTTCCAGTGGAAGTGTGCAGGGAACTCCAAAGTCATCACCCCTTCTGAGGTAGGCTTTTCAGTGACGCACCTGCCTGTGTCACCCATGCCTTTGAGTGACTCCTCACCTATTGCCTTGTATGTACCTCTCACCCCAAATCACACTGAGTTAGTAGGCTAGACTCAGATGGAATCATTTCTTTGGTTTATCATGGTGTCCTGTCTGGAGTGAACAGTCACTTGCTAATGTCTTTCTAGTAAAGTCGTGCACAGAGAGGGTTGGAAGCGAGGGAGAAAACGTGAGTCCCGATATTAATAAGTTTCTGAGCTCCTGTGGGTGGAGAACGGAGCAAGAGAGAAAAAAGACCAAGTAACAGGATAGTTTTCATGACATAAGTCTTAGTCAGAGTTCTCTAGAGGAACAGAAACAAGGGGATGAATGAATATGAATATTTACATGTATGCATGTGTGTATGCATGTGTGTGTGTGCATGTGTCAAAATTTATTAAGTGGGCCTTAAAATAGCAACGATGGCCATGACAAAGAGGGAGGAGCTAAGCAAATGCTTGAGAGCACTGAAGGCTGAGAGGTGAGCACAGCCCATCGTGGGGCTTCCTGACTTTCTGTTCCTAGAACTCAGCAAACCACTGCCTACCCCTTCCTGGGTGTGACAGCCCTTCCTGGGCCATGTCATCCCTTCCTGAGCATGTCACCCCTTCCTGGGCGTGCCATCCCTTCCTGGGCCATGTCACCTCTTCCCTGTCTCAGGCCTTTCAGTATTTAAACCCTGAGCAACAGAACCTGTTTCACATCCCAGAATTTTTAAGCACTAGACAGCTGAGAGGAAGTTGAAGTTTTGTATAAAGCGGCCCTTGAGTTTAACATAAACTATGAATCTGGGACATGTGACCTCTCATGGCATCTTCTGTCTCTAATGATCTGTGCCTGGAGCAAAGCTCTTGATGTTTCTGTGCCAAGAGACTATTAGGCAAGTACCTGCTCATTCAGGTCACCATACTAGGTTTTTTGTTTGTTTCTAAGAGATTTTATTTTTACTATTTATTATGTGTGTGGGGTGTAAGCATGTGAGCGCAGTGTCTGTGGAGGCCAGAATAGGACAGTAAGTTCCCTGGAGTTTGAGTTGCAGGCTCTTGTGAGCCATCTGACATGGATGCTGGGGATGGAACTCACCCTGAAAGGACAATATGTGATGCACTTTTAGCCATTGAGCTGTCTCTCTAGCCTGTTTGTTCTAAAACTTAACAAGTATAGGCTGGAAAGATGGCTCAGCAGTTACCAGAATATGCTGCTCTTGTAGCAGAAGAGGATCCTTCAGTGGTTCCCAGCACCCACACTGGGTGGATCACAATCACCAGCAATTCCAGGTCTAGGGGATTTGTTGTCTTTGGCCTCCACAGCTACCTGTGCTCACTTGTACTTAACCCCCCACCCACACAAGTATGCATAACTGAAAATAAGAAAAATAAAGCTTTTACGTTTAACAAGCAGACTGCCGGCTACCATTCTGTCCTGTCTGTAGCCTCAAACGGATACAGCCAGCACTGGAGTCTCTGTCTGAGCTGACTGACAGCAATATTTTCCTAGCTCCATCAGCCACCATCTCACCAGTGTTCTTGAAGATCCTTATTGAGGGATGCTCTGAGTGCCCTTTGCCCAGGCATGTGCCACTCATGGGCCATCCAGTCACTACCGACACTTCTCCTTTTCTACAGATGAGAGCTGAGATGAGATCCCCAACCCCAACTCTTGGACCTGAACAAATATATTGTCAGGCTTAAACTTGTAACAAACAGAACAGCTGCCATTGTTTGCAGAAGCTCTGTGGTATTGTTACAATTTAAAGATCCACATTTAAAGCCGCAGGCAGTCAGAATGCTCCGGTTGTACATCAACAACAATAAAAACCGGAGTAATGTAGTTGTCTAAATAGAAAGTGCTACATAGTTATGCTTCTAGTGACCTTATTTTCAGACTTCCCTGATTCTCCATCTCCAAATAAAGAAAAGGAGCAGTTTACTGACTTGGATTTGACAATCTCTCTCGATGCTTCTTTGTTTGCATACTTCTCTTTCCTTTCAACTTGGCCTTGAGGTTGGCCGAGGTCAACCTGCATGAGCTTTCTTAAATCACTCTTTCCCAGTGGATTCCTGTACCCTCTAAAGTAGAGGCACTGTCTTAGTTAGGGTTTCTATTGCTGCCACAAAACACCATATCAGAAAGCAAGTTGAAGAGGAAAGGGTATATTTGGCTTACTTGACCAGATTATCGTCCCTCATTGGAGGAAGTCAGGATAGGAATTCAAGCAGGGCTGGAACCTAGAGGCAGGAGCTGATGCAGAGGCCATAAAGGAGTGCTGCTTACTGGCTTCTTCCCCATGGCTTTCTCAGCTTGCTTTTTTTTATAGAACCTAGGACTACCAGCCCAGGGGTGGCACCACCTACCATGGTGGAGCCCTCTGTCACTGATCACTAATTGAGAAGATGACCTACAGCTGGTTCTCATGGAGGCATTTCTTCAACTGAGGCTCCTTCCTCTCTGATTACTCTAGCTTGTGTCAAGTTGACACACAAAATCAGCCAGTACAGGCACATACTGTAAACTTAACCAACTACCTGTGTCTGGAGGAGTCACAGACCCTAGTATTGCCTAACCCAATAAAGCCTTAAACTATATTCTAAATACTTATCCTTATACCCACAGATAAATGTTGCTCTTTCCCCTGGTGGTGGTTGGAATAAGAATGGCCTCCATAGGCTCATATGTTTGAATGCTTGGTCCCCAGATGATGGTACTATTTGGAAAGGATTGGGAGGTGTGACCTTATTGGAGGAAGTGTGACATTGAAGGTGGACTTTGAGGTTTCAAAAGGCCCACTCCATTCCCAATTATTTCTCTGCCTCACACAGCCTCCTACTTTCAGATAAAGATGTAGGCTCTCGGCTACTGCTCCAGTACCATGCCTGCCTGCCTGCCTGCCTCCCTGCCACCATGTTCTCTACCATGGTGCTTATAGACACGAACCCCAAACTAAACATTTATTTTGTAAGCAGCCTTGGTCATGGTGTTTTATCACGGCAATAGGAAAGGTAACTAAGACAATGCTCTTCATCAAAGGAGCTTCGTTTTGAAAGAAATGGAGGCTGCTACAGAGGTCCACAACTGGTCAGAATGCAAGGATACATGACCAGGGTATGGGCAGCCCCACTTGGTACACATATAACACAGCTTCTACAACTGGGACTACTGAAGGACAGTATATTCTAGACTTGACAGGGATGCTGCACCCATGAAATCTCAACAATATGTCAGCCTAAATAAGACCTGCATAACAACAACAGGAATGGGGGAGAGTTCCACTCCTGGATGAAGAGCTCCACGCATTCAAAAGCTAGAGAGAGAGAGAGAGAGAGAGAGAGAGAGAGAGAGAGAGAGAGAGAGAGAGAGAGAGAGAATACATTTTTTTCCAAGACTTATCTGGCGGGTTATCTGATCCCAGTCCTAAACACATGTACATACAGCAACACTGAATGTATTGTTACATCTGTGTAGCAACAGAAGTTATAAGTATAAAAGGAATGGGGGAAGCAGGAGTTAGAGGGGGGGATAATGGAAATACATTACACTTATGTGTGGAATTCTCAAAAACTAAAGAAACCTCAAAAATTCAAGTAGAGGTGTAGCTAATATGAGGGGATGAGAGGCAGACCATGGAGTAACTCTAGACTAACTAGGACTAGTTCACTTACCTAGGGTCTCATCTCTCTACCTACCCAGCTTCTGACATGTACATTTGAAAGTAAAGTCATTTTCCAAACACACTAATTACTGATAATCTGTCTTCTTGTCTACAGATCCCCCTGCATGTCGGCAGCTTTTCCTGGTGCAATATTCCCAATATGCCAAACCATTTCTCATTGGTATATATTTTCCCCCACAGTGGGGAAATGAGGCAGCAACTATGAACAGCCCTTACAACACAAGTCTGAAAAACCAGAGAAATGAACCCCCAAGGGAGGCCAGGGTGAGTGCTCCGTACTGTCACCAGCAAAGTAGAGGCTTCTCTGAGGGGAGAGAAACACACGATCAAATGACTGCAAGGGGCTGGCTCTGTTGTGTGGATGTTCCTGTTGGAGGAACAGTAGTTGTCCAATGCTCTGAGAAGATTGGTCAACATGGCTACAGTGGAATGTGCTTTTGAAAAAAAATATCCTCAAAGCTTTACCAAAGAACTAGGAAGACACATGTTCCTGAAGCCACCTTGGCTTCCCTCCTCCTTCTCCTCCTTCTCCTCCTCCTCTTCTTCTTCTTCCTCCCCTTCCTCCTCCTCTTCTTCCCCCTCTTCCTCCTCCTCCTCCTTTTTTTAAATCTGAAAGCTCTAAGCCAAGTATTACAGTTGTTTTCAGGAGAATTAGGGACAGTAGATGAACTTTCCCTCCTTTGGCACTAGCTGAGGACTACTGACCAGCCTCTGCTTAGGTCAGCTATTCTAACTACTGAGAAGAATCATTTTATTACGACATGCAGTTAACGTATGGAAGCAAACACAAGCTCACCTGTATCCAGCTGAGTGAAAACCCCGAGGTGAATACAAACTAGAATACAAACTAAAATAATAGATGTCCATATTCTTTCTACTAACCTTGTAGGTTTTTTCTTAATTTCGCTTCAGGCTAAAACTGGATGTGGACTTTCCCCAGGGTAGGAGCCTGTTTGATAATCTTGATGGTCTTCTTTCTGATTAGCCCTAGAAACTGTCTGTGTGCTATGAATATTTAATGGTATTGTCTGTAAACAGGTTACATGGACAGTAGAGACTGACCTAATTAACATGAATGCAGCAGTTAGAGCTTCCACGGCTACTTTACATATTCAATGAAATGCTGGCCATGTAGCACATTTGCATTGTACTCAGCCTTATTATTCCAAATTACAGAAGAGGATGCTGAAGTTTGGCAGCAGCAAATCTTAACCGTCGGGTTCTAAAGTCCTTTCCAATTTTTCGGCACATCCTTTGCCGAAATGTTTATTTGATGTTTGGAAAACACACTCGCATGTGTGAAAGTTTTCTTCTTTCAAAATCAGAGTAGACACTAATGAAAACACTTACTCCTCCTCTGGCAGAAGACAACTGTAAATAGAAAAAATGTTTCTGAATGTTTAGGAAGTTTCAGAGCATCCATACTATGTGAAGAATAGAACTGAGGGCACAAGAATTACTATGAAAACACACCTGCATGTGTAAGGTATTTCTAGACATACCTGCATTGTGAGGGTATCATGTGTGTCTTTGAGGATATTTCTAGAAAGGTCTAACTGAGAAGGAAAGATCTACCCTGAATGCAAGCAGTAGGATCCCATGGGCTGGGTCCCCAGCTAAATACAAGAGAAGAATGTGAAGAGAGCATTTGGTGCAGATGTAACATGACTGGCTGCCTAGAGATTCTGCAGCCATGCCTGCACTGCTGTGATAGACAGGATGCCTGCATGGCTGTGATGGACAGCACTCCTGCACTGCTGTGGAGGACAGGATGCTTGCACTGCTGTGATGGACAGGATGCCTGCACTGTTGTGATGGACAGGATGCCTGCACTGCTGTGGTGGACAGGATGCCTGCACTGCTGTGATGAACAGGATGCTTGCACTGCTGTGATGGACAGCACTCCTGCACTGCTGTGATGGACAGGATGCTTGCACTGCTGTGATGGACAGCACTCCTGCACTGTTGTGATGGACAGGATGCTTGCACTGCTGTGGGACAGCACTATTGCACTGTTGTGATGGACAGCACTCCTGCACTGCTGTGGAGGACAGGATGCCTGCACTGCTGTGATGCACAGGATGCCTGCACTGCTGTGATGCAGAGGATGCCTGCACTGCTGTGATGGACAGCACCCTCACACTGTGAGGCAAGCAACCTTCCGTGAGCTATTCTGGTCCGAAATCTTGTCAGAGCAGTGAAAAAAGCAACTAGTATACAGGCACAGGCTTCCCACACATGGACACATTGGTAAATACAAAATAAATATTTTTCCATTGTGTCTGTGATTACCACTGTGGTGCCCTTTGTTCTGGCATTTTGGGATTTCCCACTGGTTAGATTGTTAGCATTTTCCACCTTTGTCTATTTCCCTCTCTTGCAATTTCATCTTTAGCTCTTTCTTCTATAGTGTTGAAAGCATGGTTCACAGGCTATATTTTCTCCATTCTCAATTGCGCCCTGGGTGCAACTCATCTTCGCCCTGAGTGATAGCCTCCCTCTCTGCAGCTGTACAGAGAGCTTGGACAAAAAGCCCAGAGTATGAGGAGTGACTTAAACTCACCAGATCGTGCCGCTGTGGCCTGGCAGAGCCTCGCCTCACATCTCTACCTGAAAGATGGACTGATTTGCTCATCCCCAGGCCCAGCTTCCAACAAGTCCTTAGGCAGTATGGCACTACTCCATAAGGATGAGTCTCAACTGCTTATGATCTCCAGGACTCTTGTGCATTCAGCCAGTTCCTGGGAGAATGCATATCTCCAGATGCACTGCATTCTCTTCATTCCTATCTCCTGTTAGACCGAGTGACATCACTGTGCCATTGATATAAAGAGAGTGGATTGAAAGAGAGTTCCAGGACTCAGTTCTTGTCCCTTTAGCACCTGGCTCCAGCACAGAGGAGCAAATCTCTCTGTATCCTGGTTCTTAAGCCCTGAGCGCTGACTCAGAGACTGGATGAGTAAAGTTCTCTGGGGTCTTGTTGACCACTTGCCTTAGACCAAATAATGAACCCTGTTGAGCTGGAGTGCTGCCTGAAGCCAACCCACTGGCACTGAGCATGACAGCTATTCCTTCTTGGTATCTATCAATGATGGCATTTTCTTTTTTACATGTGTGTATTTGTGTGTGGGTATTTGTATGTAGGTATGTGTGGGTGAGTGGCTGCCCATGCACATGTGTACACATGCTTGTAGAGGCCAGAGATCAACATGCGGTGTTTTCCCCATCCCTTCTCATTCCCATTCTCTTACTTTTGAGGCAGGGTCTCTCACTAAGCATGGAGCTCACTGGCTGGTTACACAGGTTGGGTGGCAAACACCAGGAGACTCTTGTCTCCACCTCTTTAGTACTGAGCTTACAGGCATACCATACTCACTGGTATGCACTCGTGGTAGTGAGTGCTACTATACTCACTGCGTTCTCCCTCCCTCTGTCTGTTTCTCTGTCTCTGTATGTCTCTCTCTGACTGTCTCTCTGTCTCTGTCTCTCTGTCTCTGTGTGTGTGTGTGTGGAGTGTGTGTGTGTGTGTTGGAGATGGGGTGACTTTCGTCCTCATGCTTGCACAGAAAGCTCCTTAGGAATGGAGCCGTCTCTCCACCTCCTGTATTATGTTTTCACAGAAAATCCATGGATTTCTTAATAAAAAGTGCAACACACCTCAGGCTAGCACAATGCTAACTTTACATATGTTCAATGTACAGATTTTCTCCAGAGGACAATTTTTTTTTTTCATTCCCAATGAAAATCACCTCACTCTGCAGCTTCCATGGCACCAAATGATGCTTACAGGCAGGATTCTAGAACAGCGCACAGAGGGTTAAACAGTACTATCACTCTTCAGGGGCAGGTGAGGTTGCCCTGTAAGGCGGCCTGTGCAGCCCTGAGTGCTCTGCCAGCTTCAGATTGGGCGGATTCATCCCCTACTAAATTAAACACAGGGTTCAGCTATGCCTTACACATTCATCAAAAGGAAACAAACAAACAAACAAACAAACAACAGTATCATTACCTTATAGTAAATTCTGGACACCAAACTCCGCTGAAGAACCCTTTCTCAAAAATTCACTGCTTTCAGCAGAAAGGCAAGACGTCCTACCGTGTCAGTGTTAAACGCCAGGAAACTGGAGGAGAAGAAACAAAACATAGTGACCAGAGTTATTAGTTTGCCCTTAAAAAAAAAAATCACAGCTAAATTGGAGGTGTTGTGGTGGGTGGCACATGCCTTTAATTCCAGCATCTGGGAGGCAGAGGCAGATCATTGTGAGTTCCAAGCCAGCCTGGTCTGCAGGACAGTCAAGGCCACAGACGCTCAAGTGTTCTCTCTCTCTCTCTCTCTCTCTCTCTCACACACACACACACACACCACACACCACACACACACACACACACACACACACACACACACACACACACACACACACACCACTGTCTCAAAACAACAAACAACAAGACCAAAACACTTTAAAGAGCCCCCAAGGATGGTTTATAATGGCTGGTGAGAGCTGGAGATGCGGTCCAGCAGTGCTGAAGAGCACACACTGCTCTTTTAGAGCACCTGAGTTCAGTTCCCAGCACCCACGTCAGGTAGCTAACAACTGCCAGTAACTCTAGCTTCAAATGAGCCAAGGCCTTGGCCTCTACAGGCACTTGCACTCACATACACACACAGAAGCACATGAATTAATATACACATAATTTTAAAATATTAAAAAAATAAAAGAGCCAGACAGATGTCTCAATGAGTAAAAGCACTTGACACAAACCTAATTAATGAGTTTAATCTTTTCATCCTGTAGTAGAAGAATAAAGCTGACCCACAAAAGTTATCCTTGAACCTCCCTCCACACAGGCACCATGGCATATGTCATGTACACACATGTGCGCGTGCGCATGAGCACATACACACACACAGACATATACACACATGTACACGTATACACACACATGCACATACATACATATGTGGTGATGAAGATGATGATGAAGAAGAAGATAGTAATAATAGAAATTATTATTACAGCAGAATGTGTATTTTTAAAACCCCAAATCACTTTCTTCCTATAGGAAGGCATCATGAATATGGCACCCATCCCAGCTCTCACTGGCATTACATGGGCTTCTTTTCAGTACTTCCTAGTGAGTGCTTGGCTCTGGCTTATTCTACATATTTGTCCTTGTGCTATAAAAGGAATATGACTCCCTGATTTTTCTACCAACTATGGCATCTTAAGAGTCAAATATTTTCTATGTAGCTCTTCTTTATTGACAGTTATGCCATTTCTATCAGGTGAAGCTCATAACAACATTCAAGATTTTCGAGTTATTATCTACTATTGAGTTATTGAGAACTGTCTATATTGAATTATTATCTAACATCATAATTAATATACTGTTTAGGAAACCGAAGCTCAGAGGGATGCAGTCACCTTCTAAGAAGGATGGATGTTACATGGAGAGAAGACCTTCAGGTCTTGATGAGTTTTATTCTGGGGGATCCAGATACTGGAGGGAATAAGTGCCCAGCAGGCTGTAGGCAAGCATAGGGGAAACAGATCATGTTTCCCCTCAGGAGGTAGCCATTGATACCTTTCCCATTTGGCAAAGGGGGGAACTGAAGCATGGGGTGTCAAGAGGCATAAACACCGATAGTCAAATGGCTCCTACCCTGGGTTTTTTTCTCACACAAGTCTGACTTGGTGCTGATTTTGTGTTTCTTTCCCACGGATCTCCTGATAACCTAGATCACAGGATACAGGAGTACTCAGGAGACAGCTCTGCTTCAGTTCCTGGGATCCACATGTTGCAAAGAGTGAACAGACATCTGTAAGTGTCCTCTGACCTACACACACACACACACACACACACACACACACACACACGTAGATAATGTAATTTTTTAAAAAGTGTGTTTTATTAGTTTGCCTCTCTGTTGGTGTGATAATCAGTGATTGAAACAACCTGGGAAGGAAAGAATTTACTTAACCTATAGTTCCTGATTATTTCCATCACTGTGGGAAGGCAGGGCAGGAACTCAAGGTAGAAACCTGGTGGCAGGAACTGAAGCAGAGGCCATGGAGAAACATTGCTTACTGGCGTATTCTGTACAGTTTGCTCAGCCTGCTTCTTCATATAACCTAAGACCACATGCCTAGGGTAGCACCACCCTGCAGTGGGATGGGCCCTCCCACACCAATCATCAATCAAGAAGCTCACCCGCAGACAGGCCAATCTGATGGAGGCCTTTTCTCAATTGATTTTCACTCTTCCTAGATGACCCTAGGCTATGTCAAGTTGACTAAAAGCTAACCAGTCCATAGGATTCTAATTCATAAATGGTTTCCCCATAGCTCACGTTCCTGTTTTCCTACATCTTGGGAAAGGGAAGAATTGCGAGACCCCAATAACTCAGGTTCCCACTAATTAAACCTTAAAAGTCCAGTTAGCTGATGCTCATTCTAAGCAGAAGGGCACTCATTCTTCATGAGCTGGAAGGGCAAAGTGCTCAACGAGCTGTTACCTTCCTCAAAGACAAAGGTGGTGGTGGGGTGGGGGTGGGGGAGCTTACACACCAGTTCCTGGGAAATCACAATCACTATATATCAATGCTCATTCTGAACCTAGCTTCAGAAAGCTGAGTTCCTCACTTGGTTTAGTTCATGACAGGGGTAAGGAACTTGCGTGGTTTTTTTTTTGTTTGTTTGTTTTTTTATATGACTTAATCATCCAGTGGCTAGTCTATGAAGCCTGGAATTGTGAATGTTTGTGTTGGAAACTGCTGTTCTATCTTGGGATGTTTGCCACACTTCAGTGTATATTCCCGTTAGGCTGTGCACTGTGTGTGCAGGGCCTCACCCACACATCCGTGTCCCCTATGAGCACAAGGAAGTCACCCAAAAGTAGAAAGCCTTGAAACTTGGACCACTGCCAGGAGGGACCTCGAATAACTGCCTGTTTTACAAGGAAGCCACAATGACTAAAGAAGGAAAACTAGATTCAAGGTAAATGCAGATCCCCGGTCATCAGAGAAACGCAAATGAAAACTGGAGTGCAATGGCATGCTACACCCAGCTGTCTGTCTAAAATTAAATATATTGTGTCAAATGTTGCCAAGGACGTGGTAGAGAAGCCAGACCACTCATATCTACCCAGGAAAGTGTCAAATGGTCAAACCGGCTCCGGCACTCCCACAGTCTCTCATAAAACAAGCACATACGTTATGACTAGCAATTCCATGTCTCCTATATGCCCAAGAGAAATCAAGAGCAACGTTCATAAAAAAGCCTATATAAGACTATTCATAGCTGCCCTACTCACCGGAGCGAAAAGCTAGAAACATCCCAGGTGTCCATCAGTTATAAGAGAATGGAGAACAAATCACAGAATATCCATAAAATACCACTCAGTAATAAAAAGGGGAGAAAGTAATACTTATGACACCACGAATAAATCTCAAAAAGCATTATATTGAATTATTGAGGCAGCTACAAAAGAGTATAGACAGTATGTTCCATTTACATAAAACCCTAGAATGGGAAACTCTAGGCTTTGGTGGAAAAATATCAGAATAACATGTATGCACTTGCCAAAACTCAACAAGTGTACATTTAAGTTCTGTGCAAGAGATCATAAGAAGATTCTACATAAGAAGAAAAGGAATTGTCCCCACAGGTTGAACTTGAGTAAACACTGCTATTTCAGAGTGTACTTTAAGATGCACACAGAGATAAGCTGATGCAATGATGCCCACACTGTATAACAATCCCAGAAGCTCACAATGGAGCTGAAAACTTACCATTGCCTATGGGTACCCTGGCCATTATAAGAGCCCACAACACAAGAGCAGGGTGTGGTGGTACACAACTTGAATCCCCGTACTTGGGAGGCAGAGGAGGGCAGATCTCTCAGTTTGAGGCTAGTCTGGCTTACAGACTGGGTTTCAGGACAGCCAGGGCTCTGAAGAGAAACAAAGACGCTCACAACACATCACAGGACTTGCTTGTTTGCACAGATGCTGCTGTGAACATATTTACTGTGCTGCCTGCCAGCTCATGTAAAAGTACAGCATAAGTAAATAGGTATAAAGTTTAATGCTATATAATGATAATAAACAACTGTATTATACCCTTATGCATTTACAAGGCTATAATTTATCATTATTTTAGTATATAATAAATAGCTGTTAAAATATTTACTGTTAAACAATGTGCCATGTTCCAACAGTGATGGCCACATAAACCCACGGTGGCACCATGTCCTGTAATTTCACCAAGAGTCCAAGCTGAACACTGATCTATACCATCCAGTTTTGTGACATATACTCCATAATATTCCCACTACAAAACAGCCTGGGGACTCAAATCTCATCCCTGTTGTCAAGTGGCACATGATGGTGTACATGTGATAGAAATTTTTAGCAGGAACAGTAAGTAAGTGGCATGTTCATGGTAGATTTTCTGTGAAAGGTGAATACATGAGTGTTCACCCTCGAATCCTTCCCACTTGGTTGTATATCTGAGCATTTTCACAGTTAGATATGGATAACCCCACACTGGGAGGCAGAATCTTCTCTCCCTGGTATCCAGATGCCTCTAGACTGATATATGCGTGAGGGTAACGTTGGCAGGCTCACCTGCAGGATGGTGAGAGGCAGAGCTTCCTGGGACAGTCCGGGTATAACCTCTGCTCAGACCCTCCTCTTTTCTGTGAGTCTGCCCTCCTCCCTGACAACCTACAGCTGTACCTCCCAGCCTAGTCTCATGAAGCCTTTCTGAACCAGGCCTGGTTCCTCTACAGTCCAAAGGAACAAGAGCCTTAGGTAACCCCATACTAGCTGCCTGCTTAGAGAAACTTCAGAGAATTGGGGAGTTCTCAGCCCTTCTTACTGTGTGCTCTCCCCCAACACTCCTGGGTACTTCCCTTGGACATTGTCATTAAGACTTAATTCATCCTATTCAAATAGAGTATGAGTCCCATGGAAACAAAGTTCAGCTACTGCTAAGTCGTCATACTGATGTGCAGAACCATGTCTGGCACATAGGGAGTTCTGGACATGTGTTGGTGGCAATAGCTCTCCTTTACAGAAAAAAACAAAGTGTGGGATTTAAGTGACTAACTACCAACATACAGAATGAGTAAATCCTGGCTATGGGAGAGAGATGAACTATTCTAGAGGATGTTTCAGTTTCTTTTCTATTGCTATGAAGAGACACCATGACCAAGACAACTTATGGGAGAGAAAGTTTATTTGAGGTTTATAGTTTCAGGGGTTTAGAGTTCCAGGACCATCATGGTGGGGAGCATGGCAGCAGGCAGGCAGGCATGGTGCTGAGAGCTTACATCTTGAGACACAACTACCAGACAGAGAAAGCTAATTAGGAATGGCATGGGCTTTTGAAACCCCAAAGCCCACCCCCAGTGACAATTCCTTCGACAAAGCCACGCCTCCTAATCCTTCCCAAACAGTTGCATCAAGCATTCACACATATAAGCCTATGGGGCCATTCTCATTCAAACCACCACAGAGGTGAAAAACTTAGACAAAAAAAATAAGTGGGCTAGTGCTTTCCAAATATTTACAGTTGGAATACTGCCTCGGCACATCTCAAATCTATCCTGGAAATTTTGCAGGGGATATAAATTTGCATATGTTGAGAGCTTGCCATGTTCCAGTGACAAAAATACATCTAGCTCTGCTCTCTGAAAAGGAAACAAAGAGGGAATGATTTGCAGCAGGCTGTGAACATGGGAGGATGAAAGGGATACTGTTGGGGACTGCACTCTCCTCTCAGCTCTGTTAGAAAAACAGTGAACCAGTCAGCCGGGGGCTCTCTCAAATCCCCAGCAGTGGTGTTCCAATGCTAAAAGAAAGTCACTGCTGGTTTCCTAAAGTGTGTGAGGACAAAGTGAGGCACAAAAAGTAAGAGAGACTTCAGTAAAGCAACTCAAACTCTAAAATAAAGCACAGTTTGGATAAACAGGACATTAAGGAGCAAGGATGAAAAGAGACTGGCTGCAAATCTGTGCATTTTTCTTTATCCCAATGGTTATGAGAAGTTTAATACATAGTTTATTGTATATTCTGTGTGGTTTTAGATTTATTTTCTATGTATGATGTTTTGCCTACACGTATGTATGTTCACCATGTGTGTGCCTGGTACCCTCAATGGCCAAAAAGAGACACTGTATATAGTAATAACAAATAAATTATATATATATGTGTGTGTGTGTATGTGTGTGTGTGTGTGTGTGTGTGTGTAAATAATAAATAAAAAACTGGAATAAATTTTAAAAATGGAGTTATAGGTAGGTAATACCCACCATGTGGGTGCTGGGAATTGAATCCAGGTCCTTTGCAAGAGAAGCAAATAGTCTTAACTCCTGAGCCATATCTCTAGTTCCCTTCTCCATGTTTTTAGTCGAGATTATAAGATTGCATTTTCTAATAGTTTTTTTTAAATTAATTCAATATATTTGGGTTATAGAGAACAATAATCAATTTCTAAGTAAAAGTGATTATTTTAAAAATACTATGAGCTCTCCCAAAGTAGAATTAAAAAAAATAACATTTATGGGCATAGTAAAACAGAAAAGTGGTGTCTTGATTTCATTTCCTGTTGCTGTCATAAAACACCTGGACAAAAGCAACTTAAGGGAGAAAGGTTTACAACCCCAGGTTATAGCCCATCCCTTCCAGAAAGTCACAGCTTCAGGAATCAGTGTCAGGCAGCTTGTCACATGACATGGAAGCTAACAGCAGAGGGCAATCACCCAATGCTCGCTCACCAGTACTCAGCTGCTCGCTGTTCATTCGGTCTGGGACCCAGACCATGAAATGGTGCTGTGCACATTTGGGGTGGATCTTTCCACATGAGTCAGCCTAATAAGACAATCTCTCACAGGCATGGCCACAGGTGTACCTAATCTGGACAGCCTGTGGTTGAGAGTCCTTCTGAGGTGATTCTATATTGTGTCGAGTTGACAAAGAAAATTAACCACCACAGCGAGGTTCATTTGAGGAGAGACAGAGGGAACAGTGGTTGTCTGAAACACAGTAGGCCAGATGAAGCTCTGGGGAGACTGAACCACAGCAATAAAGCACCGGGACGCCACAAGAGGTGAACAGAGGACAAGGGAGGTAGCTGGAGGGGACTGATGGAGGAAAAGCTTTAGCCATCCTAAAGCCATTGGGTTAAATCCAGGTTTTGAATATTCTCCCAAGCTCAGATCATTTTCAAATCACATATTGACTTCTCCCACCAAATAAAAAGTTCTCCCCAAACAGTTCAACAATAAAACCATGCTGTAAGTCTAAAGCAGAGAAGTATACACATAAGAACAACAAGCTAGATGGTTCCATGGGTAAAAACTAATGATCCAGGTTCTAGCCCCAGAATTCATAGGACAGAAGTCAAGAACCAACTCCTGCAAGTTTTCCTCTGACCTTACACATGTGCTGTGGCACACATGTACATGCTCACACAGATACACACACACACACACACACACACACACAATAAATGTAAGAAATTTAACAAAGGCCTATCAGATTAAAAGAATAAAGAAAAAAATCACTTGATAAAATTTATAATGTAGCAATAACAAATGTGCACTAAAATAACAAATTGAAAATTTTAGGAAATTGTATCTTTCAGAAAAATCATTTTTTCTTAAATTTTACTATACTTATTAGTGTGTGATGGTATGTATGTACATGTGCACATGTGTATGTGACTGTGCTGCACAGATGTGTGCATGCATGTGAGTCTCTGAATGCATGCACATGTGTGCATATTTGTGTATACATGTGTATGTGTACAGGGTCCAAGGAGACCATAAGAGGGTGTCAGATTCTCCTGAGCTAGAGTTAAGATACTTGGGAGCCTGATATAAAGTCACAAGCTTACTTAAAACATGATGAGGTGTTTTTGTTTTTTGGGGGAAGGGTTTTTTTTTTTTTTTTTTTTTTTTTTTGAGAATGAATTTTTAAATTTGACTGCATGGTTCTCAAGTGTGAACATTGTAGATGACAGTGTGGTCCAAAGAAGCCGAAATCATCATGCTACTGGTAGCAATTGTAGCATGAAACCTTTCCGGAGCTATCTACTGATGTTAAACATGGGCACACTGCATAAAAGAGCAGCTCCACACCTATGTAACGGACCCTAGGGGAGTGTTTTTCAAACAACAGATTACAAGTCAATAATCAGCCATGAGATCCGCTCAAAGGCTTGAGATCAATGTCCTTGCATTTTCTGTCTAACACCAGAGAACACTGTGAGTCCAGCATAGGTCAGGCTACTGCGTGGAGTGACTTCGGTTGCAGAGATGGCGGGCTCACTCTGTGGATGTCTGTGGCACTGGAGAATGTACATTTGCTTCACGTTGGAATCCCCTCCCCGTGTTCCTCAGAAAACATGAACGAAGTGTTTTACCAATTTACACAAAATATTGACTACAACTCAAATATCAATCAAAGCTGGAGATTTAAATAATACAATCAAATTGTGGCATTTATGAATGTAATGAAGCTTCCTGCCTACGTATCTATCTTAGGTAAAACAAAACAAAAAACAAACAGGTGACAACAGAAAAATACATAATACTCCAGATACCGAGTCTTTCCAATAGAGGTTAAAGACAATATACTAAAAATAAGTTTAAAAAACAATCTAGGCATAGATTCCTCAAACTGGACAGGCTGTGGTCAGATCTCACCCCTGCCACTCGTATACTATGTAACTTTAAGAAAAATACTTGATTTTTGTCCCCCAATTTCTCTACCTGTAAAATGGAAGTAAGAAAGAACCTACTTTATATGGTTTTCAGATTTAAACTCACAGAGTAAATAATAAAAAAGAAACTTGAAAGGGCCGGAGTCAAAAATATTTGAGATCTTAAGTTGGATGGCAGACACAGCACTAATTTTACGTAGTCCCTACTGCTTTTGTACACATAGATACTAAATTTGTCAAACAAGTACAAGTTAACCTGTGTCAAGGCTCTAGAACCAGGCTCAGAGTAAACCCCTTAAGGAGAGAGGATGCTGTCTTGGGTGGTGTACTGGCTAGTTTTGTGTCAACTTGACACAGCTGGAGTTATCACAGAGAAAGGAGCTTCAGTTGAGGAAATGCCTCCATGAGATCCAACTGTAAGGCATTTTCTCAATTACTGATCAAGGGGGAAAGGCCCCTTGTGGGTGGGACCATCTCTGGGCTGGTAGTCTTAGGTTCTATAAGAGAGCAGGCTGAGCAAGCCAGTAAGGAACATCCCTCCATGGCTTCTACATCAGCTCCTGCTTCCTGACCTGCTTGAGTTCCAGTACTGACTTCCTTTGGTGATGAACAGCAGTATGGAAATGTAAGCCGAAGAAACACTTTCCTTCCCAACTTGCTTCTTAGTCATGATGTTTGTGCAGGAATAGAAACCCTGACTAAGACAGGCGGTATGTACCTGGTTCTCAGCTTGTCCCCGGCAGTTGCGGTCCAGTTTTGGATCACACCCAAGAGCGGGTTTTTCTTATGCTGCTTGCTGTACTGGGCCAGCAGTTCCTGGGCCACAACCTGCACAGAGTTAATCATGCATTAGTCACATCTCACAAGTGCCAGACCTGCCAGTGTCCTCAAAAGCCACAACAGATTAAGTTCAATTGCCATTAACAAATTCTGTGGCAAGAAAGAAGCCTAAGACCCCATCCTTCTGGGAGCCTCCACGTTCTGTGGTGGAATTGTGGCATTTACCAGGCCACTTTGATCCCTCCACATTGCTGAATCCCAACTCTGAAGAACTCCTTTCTCCCCTGGCTTCTGTCAGCCTCTCACATCAGCCTTGAGACCAACCATCTTGGTACATGCACCACCTGCTCTGGAGCCTGTGACCATGACACTCAACTAAGGTGACCATGAGCAGTCAGTCACATATCATAGCACCTGGAGCCCCGCTTCATGCTAATGAGGCATCTCAATAGCCTTAGCCTTCAGCCAATGACCTATCCCTTCCTGGATATTCATACCCCCCAAATTATATAATCCCTGGTTTACCCCAGTAAAGCATATGCATTCACATCCACTCCCAATAAAGAAATATGAACAAGTTAAGATCATCTCAGACGGCTGCTTCATTAGAGCTTGCCACAGGAAAGGCCTTCTCCTGAAAGAGCCACAATTTCTGAGCAAGGCCTTCTCTCTTCTTCTGCCCCTCCAGTACTCAGCACTTGTTCCCACGGTGATCATAATCCTGCTAGTCCCAGACCCAGCTTTTCCCTTCCAGTCTGGTGTACAGCGGTGCTGATGCCTCAAAGGGAAATGTGAACTACAGACTCCCGTTCTAGACATTGCCCTGCACCACTGAGCCGGTGTATTGCTGGCATTCAGACACAGCCAGCAAAGAGGCAGAACAGGGACCACAGGTTAAGCCTTTGGGGGAATACTATTGAAATACTCAAACAAAGCAATCTATCAATATCTACCCCTCCCATAACTTTAAAATTATAATTTTGTTTCAAAACACTGAATATTGTTGCAGATCTGCTCAAAGATATCTGTGGATCACCTACAAAAGAGGCTTGGCAGAGAGTGCACAGCCAGCACTAGATGTATGAGTGATGTAACTTGGCCCAACCTGCACTGACCAAGCCCTTGTAGCAAGAGTGAGCACAAGCAAACCCAGCTGAACCATGAACCATGTTGCCTAAGCCCTGCTGACAGGGTCACGCACTAACAAATGCTTATCAGGGCACTAGCCCAATGGGCTGAGTCATCTTTTTTTCAGCTATTAGTTTTAGAACATTTTCTTCATTACTTCACAGTAGCATACATGATCTCTCTCTCTCTCTCTCTCTCTCTCTCTCTCTCTCTCTCTCTCTCTCGCATGTGTGTGTGTGTATGTATACAGCTTTGCTTTTTTTTTCATGAGTCTGGGAATCAAATTTCAGGTCCTCATGTCCATATGACAAAAACTTTACCAAAAGAGCCATCTCTGCAGTCCTAAACCCAATATATGATACTTCCTTTACTTTAATTAAAGAAAAGCTTACTAAGTTTCGCAGGCTGGTCTCAGATCCACAATCCTCTGGGCTCAGCCTGCTGAGTACCTTGATTACAAGACTGCTCCCAGGCCCTGCATCTCTGAAATACTTCTACATGGGTTAAATGCATGTGACCTATGCTGTCATTCACAACGTATCAAGTGATACTTTGACTTTCATTGGGACATATAAATCTACTTATCTGCTTAATGCCTGTATAATATTGTTTAGACAAATCATAACTAATTAAATATTTCCACTCAGTAGGATATTTAGGATAGTTCAGTGGTGTTTTGTGTGTGTGTACATGTTGTATAGATACACTCACTCATATATAGGAGCGTAGAGGGCAGAAGTCAATTTCTCTCTACACTTTTTTTTTTCTGTGACAGGTTTCTCATTGAACCAGGAGTCTGTCATTTTAGCTAGGCTGACTGGCCAGTGAGCCCCAGGGATCTGCCTGTCTCCACTCCCCCACTGCTGGCGTTAAAGATGCATACAGCCACACCTAGCTTTTATATGGGTGCTGGGGATATAAACATAGGTCCTTCATGCTTACTTAGCAGGCATTTTGCACATTGAATTGTGTCCCTAGCCCTTAATTTTTATACCAACATATTCAGACAGATAGCACTTTCCTTTTCTGATCTCGGAGACTAAGTCCTCCTGCAAATAAACACAGGGTTCTTAGAGAAAGCCATACTACTCCTGAGAGCGATGCTGACAGATCTCAGAGCATTGGTGGGGCGGGGTCTGGGGGAACTTTGTGAGAACTGGAATGTAAAATAGCAGGTGTGAAGTGCATATGACAACCTCAGTCAGCAGAGGACTAAGCTACCTGCAAACATTCTACAAAAGGCCATGTTCAAACACTGGTAAGCTGTTAAAAACCCAGATTCTGATTCATTAACATCAAAGCTGTTGGGTTCTCTGGTGCCAGACTCTGGAAAGGTCAAGCTGCCTGGTGAGGGACTGAAGGCAGAGGTGATTTAGGTCAGCACCAGTGACTCAGCCATTCTCTCCTTTCTTAATTGATGACACTCTGGGATGTTTCCAGCTGTAACTGGTGCTTAAGCCTGGGCTGTAGTCTGCATTTGAGGCTGCCATAGAAATTCTGTATAGAGATGCAGCCATTGCTATGTCTTACTGAGATTTTTATTTTGCTTATTATAAACAGACTTCAGGGCCATCAAGATGGCTCAGTTGGTAAAGGCTATTGAACTGATTCCAGTTCCCTGCAGGGTGGAAGGAAAAGACCAGTTGTTACAAGTTGTCCTCTGACCTCTAAATTTTCTTGCAGGGAACTGAGGAAGCCCTGTGCTGTTGACCCAGGAACAACTGTGCTGAGGACCCCACAGCCTCAGGTCCATGGGAAAATGGTAAAGCCTTCCCTGCCAGGGTGGGGCTCAGCAAAATATAAAAACCTTCCTTTGGGGTGTGAGTGCAAGTGTTGATAGTGTCTGAGGACTGCTCTCCTTTGTAGCAGAATTTTCCCTGTCCAATTAATTTAAATATTAATACAACAGGAAGCCTGTGATTGGACAGGGAAAAAGGAGGCGGAGCTAAGAGTTTCAGAGGCAGGGATGGGGGAGGACAGGGGAAGAAAGGAAGGAGGAGAAGGAGGAAGATGGAGGATGAACAGAACCATTTAGATTCCGAGTGGCTTTAAATAGCCACGGGTATTTATAATATAGGGATAGATTATCATATAGGGATAGAATAATTGGGATAACTTGTCTAATCGAGGTGGGTAGCTTGTATCATTACCAATTGTCTCTGAAATTATTGTTTGGGCATCTTGTGAATTGAGAATTTATTGACATGTAAATCGGACTGATTAATTATAAGCTTCTAGAGTTTTGATTTACTGGGTTAAGAGGAATTGTGACCCCCAACCACAGCGGGTAGATGGCTGAGAAGGTATGGTCAGCTCTGAGGCAGATGAAGTGGAGCTGGGAAGACTGAGATAGGTCCTTGCATGGGGCTAGCATAGAGGCAGTGAGACCATGGGCAGAGAGTAGCTGGGTGTAGCTCGGGAACTTGGTGTCCTCTTTTTTAATACTTCCCGCAACACTCCTTCAGAGACCACTTCTATTGAGATTAGACAAATCTGCCTCCTCGATCCAGTTATGTACAATCAACACAGACTCCTTGACTATTTGTATGCAATAACCCTGCCTCCCTGTTCAACTCTATACAATAAGCACACTGAGTTTCTGCGGTGCAGTTTCTCTAGCAGACAGCCCAGTCCACCTGGACCCAGGATGTCTGTGTCTATTATTTCTTTATTCACCCACATCTCCTCATCAGGCCAAGTCCCTGGAGCTGTGCAAGGATGTGACATTTTATCTTGGTTCCTTGAAGTGTTGTCTTGAAATTTTAAATTTATATCTTTAGGGACTGGAGAGATGGCTCAGTGGTTAAGAGCACTGGCTGCTCTTCCGAAGGACACTGGCAGGTTCGCAGCACCCACACGGCAGATTGACAACCTTTTGTAACTCCAGTTCCAGGGCATTTGACACCCTCTTTTGGTCTCCTTAGGTATTGGTATATACATGATGTATAGACATACATGCAAGCAAAAACCCATATACATAAAATAAAAACAAACAGATATTAAAAAAATAAAGTTATGTCTTTAGATGGACCACATGGGCCAAGATTTTATCTTAGGGTCATAGAGGGAGAAACACAGTGCAGAGCACAAGTGTGTTCACCCCAATGGGTTTGCTAATCACTGTATGATGGGATCAAGTGACACGGATATTTTCATAGTGATTATAACTATATAAAGTAAGTGTGAAAATCAAACACTGCCAACAGTAAGGGAAGCAACTAACTCCAACCAGAGGTAAAATTAAAATTAAAATTAAAATTAAAATTAAAATGGCCCCACAGGCAAGTTCAGCTTCCCCAATGTATCATCAAGACAAACATTTACAGTTTTGTAAATGTATTTAATTTATGATTGTTCCAACTAGTCTCCCTCTAGCTTCAAAACCAGTATCATTGCACCCATTAGTCAAGTGCTGTTTCTGATTCCCACCCACTGCACCACTCCCTGGGTTTATGGCCACCTCAGCACAGAGTCCATGCTGGCTGCTCTGTGGTCTCTCCATTGCAGGGAACATAGCTAACAGAAGGGCAGATGTCTTTGTCCTTCACCAGGCAGACAAGGAACAACAGACTGGGGAGTAGACAAGTCATTGTCCTGTTGAGGGAACAGGCAAGTTCTGTTCCTGTCTTCACTCCCCTCTCCAGTGTCTCGGTGACATCCTCTAACTGTCGCAGCTTAAGCCTTCCTGATTTAAGCAACTTAAATTGAGGATATTAAGTCACCCTAATTAGAATAAAATTAGAATGATATAATAATCAACTTCTCCCTGCTAAATTTAAGAGAGACGAGAGAAACTGCCCCCCTGGATAGTGCCACAGAAACAGGTAGCCCACTTGGGATCTTCGATCCTTTTCTAGGTCATGACAAATGCGCATGCTTTCCAAACGGGTTATTTTGGGCTGCTCATGCCTCCTTGGCAAAAGAGTCCAGGTGTTAGAAGACTTTCTTATCCCAGTGGCAAACAGACAGCCAAACAACATCATGTGAGGATTTGTTTGGACTCACAGTTTCATAGCGTGGAAGGCAGTGTAGGATAGAGCCACAGGCAACATGATGGCCAGAAAGCAGAGGCAGGGGGTATGTCACTAGCTGACTTTCTCCTTTCCTTTCTTTTCCTTTCCTTTCTTCCCTTTCCCTTCTCTTCCCTTTCCCCTTCCCTTCACTTTCCCCATCCCCTTCCCTCCCTTTCCCCTTCCCTTTTCCCCTTCCCTTTCCCTTTTCCCCCTTTCCTTCCTTTCCCTTCCCTTCCCCTTCCCTTTTCCCTCCCCTCCCCTTCCCTTTTCCCTCCCCTCCCCTCCCCTCCGCTCCCCTCCCCTCCCTTTCCCTTCCCTCTTCCCTTCCCTTCTTTTCCCTTCCCTTCCCTTCCCTTCCCTTCCCTTCCCTTCCCTTCCCTTCCCTTCCCTTCCCTTCCCTTCCCTTCTTCCCTTCCCTTCCCTTCCCTTCCCTTCCCTTCCCTTCCCTTCCCTTCCCTTCCCTTCCCTTCCCTTCCCTTCCCTTCCCTTTCCCCTCCCCTCCCCTCTTCCCCCTCCCCTTCCCTTCCCTCTTCCGTTCCCTTTCCCCTTTCCCTTCCCTTCCCTTTCCCTTCCCTTTCTCTCTCTCTCTCTCTCTCTCTCTCTCTCTCTCTCTCTCTCTCTCTCTCTCTCTCTCTCTCTCTCCTTCTTTCTGTTACTCCAACTGGACTAGAGGATGGTACATTCAAGGGTCTGGCAGGGATATGTCATGAGCTGGCTTTCTCCTTTCTTTCTGTCAGTCTGTCCAGGCTCCTGGCCTGGAGACGGTACATTCAAGGGTTGTCACTCTTGGTTACTGCTTACAGCCACACCCAGGTGTGTTTGATAATCTTCCAGATGCTTCTCAAGTCCAATGTAGTAGGCAGTCAAGACTGATCCTTGGATTAGTGATAGAAGTTCTCAGCCAGTAAGATTTGGGGGCTACAGTCTCTAGATCCAATACTGTATCAGACAAAATAACAGGTGGCCAAGATGGGGCAGATACCTTAGCTAAGCATGCAGCTAAGGTGAGCTTTTCCACCTGTGAGATATGTTCCTGATGATAATATACCATGTTTTATATTTTCCTCACCTTATACTATTAGTGTGATTTCCCACTTTAGAACCATCCCTGATTCACAAGAAGTTACAAAAGGGTGGTAGGACAGAGAGATTCTCTCACCAACACCTCCACCCCTGAATGGACCTCAGGTATAGCACAAGTGCATCTCAAATCCAGGAAATTCTGCAACATTTATTCAGCAGAATTTTCTTTATAGTAGAGATTTCATTATTTAAAATATATTCTTTCATACATTAAAAAAAAATTCAAGCAGTTACTTAGTTCTTTATCCAAGTCTGGTGTTATCCTTATACCAAATCTCCTTAAGGGAGGCTGTGATACAATTTCTGTCTAAGGACTGTGTCTGTGGCAATTTATACAGGTCTCTGGTTCTACATGTGAGTACCCTATTTTCTTGCTTACCCAAGAGTCCTTTCTTAGAACTTGGGAGTGACTGCATAGTCAGCAAAGATATCATTTTTTTTTCTTAAAACAAAAACAAAAAACTCCAAAACAACAACAAAAACCAGGATCCATTTGCAAGAGGAATTAAGCTAATCTGTAGCCAACATTGAAGACTTTGAGTGTGAGGAACTGTACAGAAACACACACATATAATAAATATCTCGCGCATCCTGGAACATAGAATGTGTAACACCAATATAAGGCTTTGGGTTTTGTTTTTGTTTTTGTTTTTTTTTGTGTGTGTGTTTGTGTTTTTAGGTCAAATCGTTTTTCAAGGCATCTGTGAATCAACTTTGCATTTCCACATGCTAAAGATTTCACTGATTCTTGCCAGGTACAGCGAACTTGGAGTAAAAAGTCTTACTGGGAAGGTTTGCTGCCAAGACAGAAACATTTGAGCCAATTAGAATAGAAAATATGAGTCTAAGGAGAAACTTGTAGATAACCCCATAGGGAGAAGGGAGGGACAGGCTGGCGGCAGGCGTGCGGCAGGCGGGTGGTGGGGCCGCAGAGGGGTCTGCAAGGCGGAAGTGCTTGTGGCTTCAGGGGCCCACATCATGCTGCAAGCACAAAGTTAAAAGGAGTGAGGAGAAAACAGAAAACCAAGTGGGGTTCTTCTGCTCTTCTGCGAGTGGCCCGGTGCTACTGCCTCGGTGTCACCCGCTAAAGCTGGCCCCGGCCCTGGGAGTTTCAGTTGGGCTTGCCATGGACAATGCAGGATACCTAGTTAACACAGACACCAAATATTGCAGGGTACGAATGCTAAAATGTCATTTGTTCTTACTCCAAATGCACACGGAACTGAACACCCCACATTTTCCTCTGCTGGAGCAGCTATACTGTGCTCCTAAAGGTCAGCTCCGGGGTCACGTCGGTGCGTGAAGGTCAACACAGGGCAAGTAGGTGTTACTCTCCATCAGACTCCGTGACAGTTCACTTCTCTTAGATTCCGGATAACCCACCCAGGCAAAGGTTCCTGGTGAGAAGAGAGAAGGTGGAGAGAGCCCAGGGAAACGTGGTGAGAGTAGGAAGAAAGGGGTGGAAGGAGGGAGCTGAGCAGAGACCCATTCAAGTTATTTGAAGTTAACATGTAAACCAACCAGCGTGACAGTCTGAGTAACTCCTGGCCCTTACACATGTACTTGACTTTTTAAGCAGAGGGAGGTGGGTGTTTAGGTCACATTTCAAATGAATGAGAGTGATGTGGGTTTTGTTATTTTTAGCTAAATCTAAGCCCAATTTACCGTATTATCTCTGTCTCATCCCAATTAAACAAGTTGCATCTTAAAGGCGCCCTCCCTCCAGTCCACCATATTTATGAAGCACATGCTATGTGCATGGTACATACTGCTTATGTTTAGTACTGGCTATAGAGATGAATGAGGCACACGTGTGTCTCTTGGGAGCTTCTGTGTGAACTTAAGAGGCCAGTGTGTGCACACTGGACTGGTGATTACACCGGCAAGGTCATGACACACCAGCAAGGACATGACAGGCCCAGAAGCTCAAGGGGAAGGAGTAGAACCTTTCACTGTAAGGAGTAGTGGGTACTTCAAAGGGGAGGGAAGAGTTGATCAGATCAGAAAAACAGCCTGCCTGCCTCCCTCCCTCTCCCTCCCTTGATTCTTTATGCTACACTTACAATGGCAACAGCTTTTTGCTCTGAGCACCTTCCCCAGGCTCTGTTCTAAACTCTTTAGACAGAAAACTCATTTAACAGGTATTGATTGTCTAGTTAAAACAACTGAAGCAGGGTTGCTAGGGTCTCAGAGCCAGGAAGTACAAGGGTTAGGACTTAAAACCCAAAACTCATGTTTTAATAATTCTATACCCCAAAATGCCTACTATGGGACAGGCATAGTGGTAGGGTCCAGGGTTCATACAGAGCAGGTGACTACTGGGCAGATGGCAGAGACATAGCTCCATGGCAGGCATGGAAGTGACAGGTGACATCACAACACTATAGGCATAGAGAGGCAGTACCCACTCACACTTAGTACCATCAGGACAGGGCAGGAAATAGGACTTCCAGGACTGTGGAAGGAAGAATGCCTCAGAAGACAGAGAGGCTGCTGGGAAAGCCCTTGGCTGTTCCCTACTGGGGCTTCTGATGCAGACTCTGTAAGTGCTCCATGGCAGTTATGATTTGATGCCTCCATGTGGGCAGGTCTGTTGGGAAGTGCTGTATGGCAGTAGGGGACAGACAGACAGGTAGGCAGGCAGGCAGGCCCTTTCCTTCCTTCTCCCTCTCCCTCTTCGGTTCCTCACATGCATGGCAGTACAGTCTGAGCCCCACCACAACATGCAGGTCCTATTTTAACTATTACAGCAGGGCCACACACAACTCCCCTTCATGGTATGTGCTTGGACTGTTCCTTGCCAGAGAACTGCATTAACTAATGACTGGTGACCAACCCAGCTCACTGTATAAAAACCAAAGCCATCTTGGGTGTAGGGGGACAAACATGGGGCTTATATGTACAGGATGGCCACAGTACATTATAATTGCATTCATGCTGTGACCTAGGTGTCTATGGCAACACAGAACATAATACACACACATACAATCCTAGGTATATTGCAGGTGATGCCCCCCACTCTCTAGGCAAAGGCCAAGCCAGAGATTTCACAGTGTGAATAAAACAGAGCCCAGCTGTCTATCCTAAGTGAGCATCATTCCTCCAGTACTCCCCACCCCACCCCAATTCTGCAGCTTCTTATAGTTACACGCAATCCAGGGAACTTGCAGATGGTAGAGGCCATCTCTTGGGAATATCATGGACCTAAGGACAGTAACTTGTGAAGCTCAATCCTGGTCCTTTGCCCTCCCCAAGGAACCACCAACCTTTTCCATTAGTACCCAGAGCTATTGTTCAGAGCAGAAACATCCTGGAGAATTGTTTGGGAGCCAAGGGCCTGTGCCTACTATGTGGATGGCTCACATCCCTCCTGGTAGATAAGCTTGGTTTGATACCACCATGTCAGCCATTCCACATTAAAAATACTGTGCTTGCCATTTGAAAAACTGAAAATTCTGGAACACTTGAACCCATATTCCCCAGGACAACTACCAGTGAGAGCTAAGTAGCAGCTTTAGGTCCTGGGAAGAGGAAAAAGGACCTCAGATTATCTAAATCCTTACCATGCTCTGAGCACCCTGGGACTGCTGCAGTTGTTAAAGGACCCACCTGGCCCTGAAGGTAGAGATTACTGCTTAATTATCTTCTGATGACTCAGAAACTGGTGGGAGTATGGTCCTTCCTGCCCCGAGTTCTGCCAGTTCTGTTATTGCCCAAAAGAACCCACTTTGTGTGTCCAGCCAGTTCACCCTGTGCCATGGAGGCCAGTTCAGGAGCAGGTCTGCTCTGCAAACAGCTGATGCAATGCCTTCACACCCCACGGATCTTCAGTTTGGGTCCAAACCCTTTCCTATTGAGAGGTCTGCGCAGCCAAATCTCCAAGTTCAGATGTGTGCACTATGACTGGCCAAAAAGACCATAGAGAAGTCCAGCTGGAGGATTCATGGAGGGTTGGGGGCAGGGTGCTTCCTAAGGCTCTGTCCTTCTCCAGATTTGAGGTGGCTGCTTTGAGACCCAGGAACAACTACAGGGTCAGTTCAGTGAAGCCAACTTCCGGGAAGAAGGGTAGGTCTTGAGAGCAGATGGGCTATAGAGCTGGCCTGAGGTCACCATGGAGAATGACAGGTGTGCTGACAGTTTAGCCACATTTCCAAGAACCATGTACTGACCCATAGCCCCACCAACAACTAGTTAAGACCAAATTCTCCAAAGCAAATGAGAGCCCCTCCCAAACCACTGTTTCCCTATCCTCACCCCCACCACATCTCAAATGTCTCCTGTGGGTCTGTCCCTCGCCTTCATCAGGTTCCTGTGTTCGTGTCCATGGCCATGTGTCAGTCCCCTCCTCAGACTCAGGGCCTGGCCATGACCACAGCTCCAACATTACATGTGTACAATTTTTATTACTGAAAATGAAAAGCAAACAAGACTTAATATCTGTGACTAAATAAATAAACGCCAGGGAGGTTGCTAAAAAACGAATCCTTTCAAGTTTTCTTCAACTTGAGTAATGTGGAAACCTTCCTGAAGGGGGGAAAAAAGTCCCTTGCAATGTTGACTTAGCTTGTTTCAAATTATGTTACTTAAACGTGCTCAAATATAAAACTAGATATAAACACCTTATGTTTATAGATCTGTCCAACTATAAACGATAAAATTAAATACAAGCCACATTACAAGCACCAGTGAATCTCACATCAGCGGCTCTAATAGCAAGGCATAGAACACATTGTGGCAGGAACTTGGCCCTCCTAGATGTGGCAGAACCCCACACAATTTGCTCTTGGCTCTGCTGACTGGGGAAGAGGCCCCTCACCTCACCCTTTCTATAGCAGCACACCATGCACCCCACCCCCCTTGGCTTTTGCTAAGCACAAACACTTTTATTTTTTCACTAACACTGAGCCTACATGTTTTCTCCCCTCACTGGTTTCTAGTGACAAAGGTTGGGGCTTGGTACAAATTCTCCAGTCCTCCCTTATTCACAGGGCACTGTCTGAAGTCTCAGTTACCCATGGTTAAGTCTGCAGAAAAGATTAAGTCAAAGATTCCAGAGGACAGTCTTAAGTTTTGATAATAGCTCTTACAGTATATCACTACTATTGTGCTATTATTATTTTTAGCTGAACCTAATGTATAAATGAAATCTCATCACAGATGTGTGTGTCCAGGAACAAGCAGCATAGCCAAGGTTTGGTTCCCCGTGTACTACCTCATGACTTCAGGCACTGACTAAGTGTCTCAAGATGTTCACCCCATGGATCAGGGGAGGTCTTGTAGATGGGAGGGAACCACTATACAAAGACAAAGGCTGGATGGACGCTCATGTGAGTTCCTAGTTGTAGGGTTGTTATTCTAACAGTTGACATACCCTACTTGGACTATTCTGTTTATATTATCATCAAAATTAAAATACACAATTAACACATTCTTGTCAAAGACCCACCAGCATCACTTGGACAACAATGCTAAAGTCAACCTCACTGTGAAACTGTTACAGTCTGTGCAGAAAATGAAGGGATTTCTCTGGAGAACAGAGAAGCAAAGATAAAAGAGTGGCTTGGATTTGGAAGGCTTCCTTCCTCCAAGAGTGCACACATGTGAGCCCTTGAAGGGAGCTTTAAATATTTAGATGATGAAACATCTGGTTTTGAAAACTGGGTGCCAGCTTTGTGCATGGGTCAATGGACTTGGAAAGAGAGAAACAACGCTTATTCAAACTACCTTGGTCAGCTTTTTAAAAATTGCTCCAAAGTCTCTCCACTTTCCAGAGAGGATGATCACATTTGGAATTGCTTGGGATCAACCCTAACCCCAAATTAATCTTGGAGATAATCCTTCTATGTGTCCGTGCCACTACCCTAGCTTGGGCTCCATCATTGTTCTGAAGTGTGTACCTTGATCCCAGGCACAGTTTTGGCTGCCCTATTCCATCATGGCCCTCACCACCTCCATTAACCAGCTGTGTGGCCTCATTTTACATATCTCTTATTCCATACCTCTTATCTACTCCCAAGTTTCTATTGTTATTATGCTACGTGTAATGCTAGGATGCCTTCTATTTGTAGGTTTTAGGGAAGGCTCTTGAACTATCTTCCCACCCTACCCCCAGCTCTGTAGGTCAGGCAGACCCTTGGCTTTCCAGCAGGCAGGCAGCTGATCTCCCAGGAAAACAGGAGGTATGACTCACAGCAGTGGCCACTTAGCCGAGATCCTGTTACCAACCAGATCTCATCCCTTCAGATGCACTATGTGATTGAGCTGATTCCACCTGCATTTCTGATTTTGGGCACATGCTTGCCCTGATGTTGGGTCCCTCAACATCACCTACTAGCCGTTGAACTCAAACAAAGTCGGGGTCTGTGAGATTGCTTTCTGGTTCATTACAGTGTTCTCTCTAGAACAGAGGGGAGACTCAAAAACTTCAGACCAAGGTACAGCCCTTGCTGTCAACTTCAGGATGGCCTCAAGGATTGTATTCCAGTTCATTGTGTCTTACTTACCTGGGGAAATTTTCAAATTCTTTCTGCTATGGGAGAAGAGTAAGGCTAAAAGATGGATAGATTAGATAGATAGATAGGTAGATAGACACAGAGATAGTGGATATATAGATAAAAGACAGATGATAGATAGGAGATAGGTAAATAGATGAGAGATGATAGGTAAGAGATAGGTGATAGATTATTAATAGATAAATGATGGAATATATATATATATATACACACACACACACACACACACACACACACATATATATGGCACTCCTTATTACTTTTTATGCTTCAAGGGAAAACTATCTTTAAATTTTTTCTTGATTTTTAAGAATATTTTATTTCTGAAATCTATCCACCCCTTCATTTCTATCTCTAATCCTCCATGTTTCCCCAACATGTGCCTTGCCAAATTCATGTCTTTCTTTTCTGGGTTTGGTTTTGTGTGTGTGCTTTGATTTTGTTTTTGTTTTTGATAACCTGCTAAGTCCAGTTTGTACTGCCCATATGTGCATAAAAGTGGGGCCATCCACTGGAGAATGAGAAACCCACCTGAAGCCACACCCTCTAAAAGGAACGATTCCACACTACCCATAGCCAGAAATAGCTCCCCCTTTAGTGGTGGGGCTAGAGACCATTTGTCCCATCTATGCTGAAGTTTTAGCTGGCTCTATCTCGAATAGGCTTTGTGCAGGCTTTGTGTAGGCAAGCATAGCTGCTATGAGTTCCTGACCATGATAGTCATGTCCAGAGAGGGACTATAGTTCAAGTATACTTGAGTCTTAAAAATTCAAAATGACATAAAATAAACTAAAAGTATTTTGTAAAATGTAAAAGGCTTCTACTCAATGCTTTGCAGAAATGACAATTCTTCAATAGTTTTTGTCAAACCAGTAGAAGTATGTAGGTGCTAAAGTCAAATAGATTTTTGTGTGCTCTTCAGTGTGCTTCATTGTAGCCTGTTTGTCCTGGTGTCTCGATGAAATTCTCTCTCTCTCTCACTCTCTCTCTCCCTCTGTTCAAGAAGAAGCATACATTTTTCCCTATGACATTACTAAGTTCTTCCTGTTTCTTACTCATGCTCCAATGCTCTTTGTTAAACAGAAACCACTTCCTGTTTGAAGCCATCCTTTTGATCCCACAGCTTTCCTGTGCTCTCTTGGACTAGATGTGTCCTGAGCTTGCTGCATTACTGCTGTCTGGGAATTTCTTTATAGAGTCCTCTTGGGCTGGCTCAGGAAGCCATTGTTTTATAAGTTCTTCTGTGTGCCCAGCTACCTACTTTCCTCGTTTACTTAAGAGGCTGCTGTGTTTTCTGTGACCTTGTGGTGTCTCTGTCAGTGGCAGATGTCTGGATTTATTTTACCCTGGCTTTCTTTCTGCATATACCACACTGTTGTGTTACTTATGAAATTAGGTATAGTGATAGATACCTCAAGATTTCTTGCACATGAATTTCAGTGTGGTTTTGTTTGGTTTTTGTTTGTTTTGGGGTTTGGTTTTGTTTTGTCTTTAGAGTTCTTTGGACTACATTGGTGGAGATTTCTATGAACCTGTAAATTCTTTGAGCTCTATGGACATTTAACAGTACTAATTATTCCAGCACACCAGCAGGACCATTCTTTCTTTCTTCATTTTCATTCATTGGCATTAGCGATTTCTTTGGTAAAAGGTCTTTCTTTGGTTCAATTGTTATTCCTGTGTACTTTATTTTTATGTTTTTGGCTATTTTAATAAGCCTGCTTTCATGACTTCTTTTTCAGAAATATTATCATTTGTACATTAGACCCATAAAATGCTAGAGCTTTGCGTGTTGGTTTTATATCATGAGCTTTACTGAGTTTGTCAGTCCTGTTACACCTTTGATGGTGTCCTTGGGCCTTTCTGTACAAGGAACATCATCTACAAATGGGGATAGGGTAGCCCCTGGCTCGCTCCCATACAAAAATCAACACAAACTGGATCAAAGATTTAAATGTAAGCCTCAGAAGCTGTGAAGGTACAGAATAAACTATAAGGGGAGCACTCTAGAATGCAAAAGGAACAAGCACCAACATAACAGATGGCCGGCAGAATGAGAGAGGACATTTACCAGTGGACAAAGGGTTAGCATCTAGAACGGTATAAGAAACTCACAGGATGAGCCAAGCAACTCAACTTTAAAACCGACACTTCTTAGAAGAAATAGTAGCAGTCAACAAATACATGAAACACTCAAAATCGTTAGCCATAGGGAAAGACAAATAAACTATAGTTGATTTCGCACCATTCAGAGTAGCTGATAGTAAAACAAAACAGGAAAAATCCTGGTGGATGGTAAAGAAAAAAAAGCCATCTACACACAGGCTCTACAGACCACAAGGCTCTTCAAAAAGCCAAAAATAGAATGACCATATGATCTAACTATCCCCTGTCTGGGTATTTATCCAGTAATGAAGCCAGCATACCAAAGAAACACTGTATGCCTGTGTTTACTGCAGCACCATTCATAATAGCTAACCATGGAATCAACCTCTGTGTCCATCAATAGACAAGTGGACAAAGAAAATGAGTTTTATGTATACAGTGGGGTTCAGCTATAAAAGAAAGTGAAACCCTGTTATTTATAGCATAGACCACTTCAGCCAGGGAAGGAAAACTGCTGTCCCTAGCCAGTGGGGCAAAAGCCTGTCCTCAACCCTGTGCTGAATGAATCTGAAGTCTAGGCTCCAGAGGAATAATCTAGAGGAAAGCAGCCCTGAGCTACAGCAAGCCACTTCTCTCTTGCTTGGAGAAATCTGTGTTCTTGTGGATCAGAGGACTCGCAGCAGGCATTGCCAGGCTTCTCACCTATGAACAGACAGCCTTCTAATCAGCAGCTCCTATACAGAGTCTCTAGAAACACAAGTCACTCCAGCCAGGTAGCACCAGAATGCCACCCCCAACCCCCTCCCCACCCCAGCTGGGGCTTTAAGCAAGTTCCCTGGGGCTCATTTGCATGTTTTGCATATTTGCACTTCAGGGTAATAAACAATATATGCAAAGTCTCTGGATGCCATTATTTAGGAAATGTGCCAGGGTGGATTAGGCAGGGATCTGTCTCCGTGTATATCTAATGAGGCAAAAGCAAGTTCTAATGGGATTTCATGGATTCAGATCATAATTGGATTTGGTGGAGGGTGTAATTGAATTTCATCAAGAGCCTAAAACCTCTGCCCTAGAAAATATCGGAAGGGTCAGGAAACCTACCATCTTGCTCAAAGGGAAATGGGAAAGTGCTGCAGGACACTCTGAAGCACATATTAGCTGTGCAACAGCCACCTGACATCTGTAGAACTGGGAGTGTCATCTTTAAGTAAGTGAGCTGAAAACTCTGTGGGTGATACCAGACGCTGGAGAGGGGTCAGCCAGCCAGCTTGCATCAGTCAACCTACCCCAGAAAGACACCTGCGGCATGCCCTGCTGTGTGCCACAGTTTCCAAGCTGAGTGGTCTCCAGAGGCCATCCCTAGGTAATGTCTGGGGAGGTGGTGCTGGCTGGCTGCATTGGCCAAAGCACAGCTCCTTTAGAATGTGAGAATTGCCCAATTGTGAGGCGAATGCTCTCTCCACTGGGTCCTATTTAGATGCTGCTAATTGAAATAGGGAAATTTTAGGAAACTGGGGAACAGAAATAACTCCCCACTCCTAGAAATCAATCAGAGAACATAGTTTCATTTTACCCATTTTTTTCTTGTATGAATTATGCTTTTGATGTCAAGTCTATGACTTTTTCCAGTGTTAGAGGACTTGTGAGTTTTCCCATTTTTATTTTGTGTTGAGACAAGTCTCTTGTAGCTTAGGTTGTCCTCTAACTTACTACTTAAGCTAAGGATGACTTTGAACTTCTGACCCTCCTGTCTCCATGTCTCTCCTGAGCACAGGTGTTCACACTGTGCCTGTGCCCGTGAGACTCCAAGTGTTCACACTGTGCCCATGCTAGGATTAGATCTAGAGCTTCGGGCATACCAGGTGAGAACTCTACCAACTAAGCTACATTTCCAGTCATTAATTTTCTTTTAAAACTCTTCTACATTTTATCATTTATATTTATTTAGGTCTTCTTTTAGGAAAACTTGTGATTTTGACCATATAAACCTTATACATGTTCTGCTAGATTTATACCAAGATATTACATTTTCCTTTGAAAAACTATAAATGCTACATTTTAAATTTGAGTTTCTAGCTTGCTCATTATTAGTATGTAGAAGAGAAATTAGTTTTTGTATGTCCTGAGATCTTGCTGAACTCAGCAAATTATTGTAGACTTTCTGTAATTTTTTCAGTGTTTACAAACCTGTAATCTACAAAGGTGTTGTCTACTCCTTTAAGGCTCCATGCCTTCATTTTTCTTGCCTTATTGCATTGCCTATGGTTTCCCTTGATACAGTGATGTTCTGTGTCACAGTGACAGAGAAAGTTCTTTCCGTTCTCCTTGACCTCGAAATTCTCCCATCATTCACCATTAATCGTGTTTGGTGTGATATTTGTAGATTCTTTTTATTATGTGTAAGACATACCCCCTTTCCAGTTTGCTGCAAGTTTTATCACAAAGGGCAGTTGAATATTGTCGATTGCTCTTTCTTTTTTTTTTTTTTTTTTAGATATTTTCTTTATTTACGTTTCAAATGTTATCCCCTTTCCTAATTTCCCCTCTGAAAAATCCCCTATCCCCTCCCCCCTCCCCCTGCTCCCCAACCCACCCACTCCCATTCCTGGTCCTGGTATTCCCCTGATCTGGGGCATAGAGCTTTCACAGGACCTAGGGCCTCTCCTCCGATGACCAACTAGACCATCCTCTGCTACATATGAAGCTAGAGCCATGAGTCCCACCATGGTTTTTTGTTTTTGTTTTTTGTTTTTGTTTTTTGTTGTGTTTTGTTTTTGATTGGTGGTATAGTTCCAAGGAGCTCTGTGGGTACTGGTTACTTCATATTGATGTTCCTCCTATGCGGCTTTAGACCTCCTCAGCTCCCTGAATACTTTCTCTGGCTCCTTCATTGGGGACCTTGTGCTCTGTCCAATGGATGACTGTGAGCATCCACTTCTGTATTTGCCAGGCTCTGGTAGAGCCTCGCAGGAGACAGCTATATCAGGCTCCTGTCAGCAGGCTCTTGTTGGCATCTGCCTAGTGTCTGGGTTTGGTGATTGTTTATGGGATAGATCCCCAAGTGGGGCAGTCTCTAGATGGTCGTTCCTTCAGGCTCTGCTCCAAACTTTGTCTCTGTAACTCTTTCCATGGGTATTTTGTTCCCCATTTTAAGAAGGGATGAAGTATCCACACTTTGGTCTTCCTTCTTCTTGAGTTTTATGTGTTTTGCAAATTGTATCTTGGGTATTCCAAGCTTCTGGGCTAATATCCACTTATCAGTGAGTGCATATCATGTGTATTCTTTTGTGACTGGATTCCATCCATTTGCCTAAGAATTTCATAAATTCACTGTTTTTTGTTTTTTTTTTTTTTTTTTTTTTTTTACAGTTAAGTATACTCCATTGTGTAAATGTACCACCTTTTCAGTATCCATTCTTATGTTGAGGGACATCTGGGTTCTTTCCAGCTTCTGGCTATTACAAATAAGGCTGCTATGAACATAGTGGAGCATGCGTCCTTATAACAAGTTGGAACATCTTCTGGGTATATGCCCAGGGGAGGTATTTCTCCTCTATAAGTTTCAGTGTCTCTGGTTTTATGTGGAGTTCCTTGATCCACTTAGACTTGAGCTTTGTACAAGGAGATAAGAATGGATCAATTCGGGGAGCAGGGCAGGGGGAAGGGTATAGGGAACTTTCGGGATAGCATTTGAAATGTATATAAAGAAAATATCTAATAAAAAATAAAAAAGAAAGATTTTTAGAAAAAGAAAAAAAAATAAAGAAAGAATGGATCAATTCGCATTCTTCTACATGATAACCGCCAGTTGTGCCAGCACCATTTGTTGAAAATGCTGTCTTTTTTCGACTGGATGGTTTTAGCTCCCTTGTCAAATATCAAGTGGCCATAGGTGTGTGGGTTCATTTCTGGGTCTTCAATTCTATTCCATTGATCTACCTGTATGTCATTGTACCTGTATCATGCAGTTTTGTTTTGTTTTTTTTATCACAATTGCTCTGTAGTATAGCTTGAGGTCAGGCATGGTGATTCCACTAGAGGTTCTTTTATTGTTGAGAATAGTTTTTGCTATCCTAGGTTTTTTGTTATCCCAGATGAATTTGCAAATTGCCACCTCTAACTCCATAAAGAATTGAGTTGGAATTTTGATGGGGATTGCCTTGAATCTGTAGATTGCTTTTGGCAAGATGGCCATTTTTACTATATTAATCCTGCCAATCCATGAGCATGAGAGATCTTTCCATCTTCTGAGATCTTCTTCGATTTCTTCCTTCAAAGACTTGAAGTTCTTATCATACAGATCTTTCACTTCTTTAGTTAGAGTCACACCAAGGTATTTTGTATTGTTTGTGACTATTGTGAAGGGTGTTGTTTCCCTAATTTCTTTCTCAGCCTGTTTATCCTTTGGGTAGAGAAAGGCCACTGATTTGTTTGAGTTAATTTTATATCAGCTATTGCACTGAAGCTGATTATCAGGTTTAGGAGTTCTCTGGTGGAAATTTTAGGGTCACATATATATACTATCATATCATCTGCAAATAGTGATATTTTGACTTCTTCCTTTCCAATTTGTATCCCCTTGATCTCCTTTTGTTGTTGAATTGCTCTGGCTAGGACTTTGAGTACTATACTGAATAGGTAGGGAGAAAGTGGGCAGCCTTGTCTAGTCCCTAATTTTAATGGGATTGCTTCCAGTTTCTCTCCATTTAGTTTGATATTGGCTACTGGTTTGCTGTATATTGCTTTTATTATGTTTAGGTATGGGCCTTGAATTCCTGATCTTTCCATGACTTTTATCATGAAGGGGTGTTGGATTTTGTCAAATGCTTTCTCAGCAACTAACAAGATGATCATGTGATTTTTGTCTTTGAGTTTGTTTATATAGTGGATTACGTTGGTGGATTTCCATATATAAACCATCCCTGCATCCCAAGGATGAAGCCTACTTGATCATGATGGATGATCGTTTTGATGTGTTCTTGGATTCAGTTTGCAAGAATTTTACTGAGTATTTTTGCATTCATATTCATAAGGGAAATTGGCCTGTAGTTCTCTTTCTTTGTTGGGTCTTTATGTGGTTTAGGTATCAGAGTAATTGTGGCTTCATAGAATGAATTGGGTAGAGTACCTTCTGTTTCTATTTTGTGATATAGTTTGAGAAGAATTGGAATTAGGTCTTCTTTGAAGGTCTGATAGAACTCTGCACTAAACCCATCTGGTCCTGGGCTTTTTTTTTTTTTGGTTGGGAGACCATTAATGACTTCTTCTATTTCTTTAGCGGATATGGGGTTGTTTAGATAGTTAATCTGATCCTGATTTAATTTTGGTACTTGGTATCTGTCTAGAAAATTGTCCATTTCATCCATGTTTTCCAGTTTTGTTAAGTATAGCCTTTTGTAGTAGGATCTGATGATGCTTTGGATTTCCTCAGGTTCTGTTGTTATGTCTCCCTTTTCATTTCTGATTTAGTTAATTAGGATACTGTCCCTGTTCCCTTTAGTGAGTCTGGCTAAGGGTTTATATATTTTGTTGATTTTCTCAAAATAAACAGCTCCTGGTTTGGTTGATTCTTTGTAAAGTTCTTTCTGTTTCTATTTGGTTGATTTCAGCCCTGAATTTGATTATTTCCTGCTGTCTACTCCTCTTGGGTGAATTTGCTTTTTTTTTTGTTCTAGAGCTTTTAGGTGTGTTGTCAAGCTGCTAGTGTGTGCTCTCTCTAGTTCATTTTTGGCAGCACTCAGAGCTATGAGTTTTCCTCTTAGGACTACTTTCACTGTGTCCCATAAGTTGGGGTATGTTGTGGCTTCATTTTCATTAAACTCTAAAAAGTCTTTAATTTCTTTCTTTATTTTTTCCTTGACCAAGTTATCATTGAGTAGAGTGTTGTTCAGCTTCCACGTGTATGTGGGATTTCTATTATTTATGTTGTTATTGAAGATCAGCCTTAGTCTATGGTGATATGATAAGAAACGGGATAATTTCAATATTTTTGTGTCTGTTGAGACCTGTTTTGTGACAATTTTGTGGTCAATTTTGGAGAAAGTACCATGAGGTGCTGAGAAGAAAGTATATCCTTTTGTTTTAGGATAAAATATTCTGTAGATATCTGTTAAATACATTTGTTTCATTACTTCTGTTAGTTTCACTGTGTAAAGTTTAGTTTCTGTTTCCAGGATCTGTCCATTGACGAGAGTAGGGTGTTAAAGTCTCCCACTATTATTGTGTGCAGTGCAATGTGTGCTTTGAGCTTTACTAAAGTTTCTTTAATGAATGTGGATGCCCTTGTGTTTGGAGCATAGATATTCAGAATTGAGAGTTCATCTTGGAAGATTTTACCTTTGACAAGTATGAAGTGCCCCTCTTTTTTTTTTCTTTTTTTCTTTTTTTAAACTTTGGGTTGGAAGTCGATATTATTCGATATTAGAATGGCTACTCCGGCTTGTTTCTTCAGACCATTTGCTTGGAAAATTGTTTTCCAGCCTTCTACTCTGAGGTAGTGTCTGTCTTTGTCCCTGAGGTGGGTTTCCTGTATGCAGCAAAATGTTGGGTCCTGTTTATATAGCCAGTCTGTTAGTCTATGTCTTTTTATTGGAGAATTGAGTCCACTGATATTAAGAGATATTAAGGAAAAGTAATTGTTACTTCCTGTTATTTTTGTTGTTAGATTTGGGATTCTGTTCTTGCGGCTATCTTCATTTATGTTTGTTGAAGAATTACTTTCTTGCTTTTTCTAGGGTGTCATTTCCCTCCTTGTGTTGAAGTTTTCCCTTTATTATCCTTTGAAGGGCTGGATTCGTGGAAAGATATTGTGTAATCAGGAGTTTTGTCATGGAATACTTTGGTTTCTCCATCTACGGTAATTGAGAGTTTTGCTGGGTATAGTAGCCTGGGCTGGCATTTGTGTTCTCTTAGGGTCTGTATAACATCTGCCCAGGATCTTCTGGCTTTCATAGTCTCTGAGAAGTCTGGTGTAATTCTGATAGGTCTGCCTTTATATGTTACTTGACCTTTTTCCCTTACTGCTTCTAATATTCTATCTTTATTTAGTGCATTTGTTGTTCTGATTATTATGTGACAGGAGGAATTTCTTTTCTGGTCCAGTCTATTTGGTGTTCTGTAGGCTTCTTGTATGTTCATGGGCATCTCTCTCTTTAGGTTAGGGACGTTTTCTCCTATAATTTTGTTGAAGATATTTACTGGCCCTTTAAGTTGAAAATCTTCATTCTCATCTATACCTATTATCCTTAGGTTTGGTCTTCTCATTGTGTCCTGGATTTTATGGATGTTTTGAGTTAGGATCTTTTTGCATTTTCTTTCATTGTTGTGTCCATGTTTTCTTCTGCACCTGAGATTCTCTCTTCCATCTCTTGTATTCTGTTGCTGATGCCCGAATCTATGGTTTCTGGTTTCTTTCCTAGGATTTCTATTTTCAGAGTTGTCTCCCTTTGTGATTTCTGTATTGTTTCTGCTTCCATTTTTAGATCCTGGATGGTTTTGTTCAATTCTTTCACCTGTTTCGTAGTGTTTTCCTGTAACTCTTTAAGGGATTTTTGTATTTCCTCTTTAAGGGCTTCTTGCTGTTTACCTGTGTTCTCCTGTATTTCTTTAATGGAGTTATTTATTTCCTTCTTAAAGTCCTCCATCATCATCATGAAAAGTGACTTTAGAATCAGATCTTGCTTTTCTGGTGTGATGGTGTATCCAGGACTTACTATGGTGGGAGAGTTTGGTTCTGATGATGCCAAGTAACCTTGGTTTCTATTGCATCTGTTCTTATGCTTGCCTCCTGCCATCTCCATCTGATTATCTCAAGTGGTTGTTGCCCTCAATATATCTGACTGGAGCCTGTCCTTCCTATAATCCTGGTTGATTCAGGACTCCTCAGATTCCAGCTTTCTCTGTGATTCTGTGATTCTGGGATCCTGTGAACCTGAGTTCTTGGCAGTCAAGTTTCCTCTGAGACCCTGAGATCCTGGTGTGACCAAGCTCCTGGTATCTTGGGATCCTGAAATCCTAAGATCATGGGCATGTTACAGCTCCTGGAAATGGTGTCTCCTCTGGGGACAGTGGGGCTGTCTAGTGTGCTCAAATCCAAGGTATAGCAGCACTGATCAGAAGGAACTCGAGCCGCTGGTCAGGCAGAGCTCCTGCGTCCTTGCTTCTGTTGTCACAGGCCTGTCATGTTTGGTTTGGAACAGATGTTGTGTTCCACTCACCAGTGATCCTAAGACCCTGGGCGAGCTAGGGTGCCTGCAGCGTGGAGAGTCTTCTGGGGATGTGGGACCATCCGCTGAGTTTGTGCCCAAGGTTGCCTGGAGCTGGCACCGACTGGAAGGGCTCAATTGCTCTTTCTGTGTAAACTAATATGATCATTTGGCCTCTCTCCTTTATTTCACTGATAAAGAGAATTGCACTGATCTCATTTTTGAGTTTTAAAACATCTTTGCACATCAGGAACAAATCCCACTAGGTTGTAGTATATACTTCATTTACACATTGCTTGATTTAATTTATTAACATTTTGCTGAGACTTTTGCTGTCTAAGCTGATGAGCGGCATTGGTCTGTGGTTTTGACTCCTTTATACTGTCTGTCTGTTGGGTATCAGGATAATTCCAGCCTCCTAATATAAGTTGTGAAAATAAGAATTCTCTCATTTTCCAGAAGAAATTTTGTAAAATTTCTTAATTGACCATTGGAGTTTCTAGTCAAGCTCAGGCCTACAAATTATTTCTCAGGGGTTTTTAAATCATTACTAAAAATTTAATTTCTGTAACAGTATAGAACTACTTGAGTACTCTATTTTAACTTTAATAAATTTGAACAGTTGGTGGCTTTTGAAGAATTTGTCCTTTCTTCCTGAGCTGTCAGATTCACAAAGCTTCTCCCTTATTGGTCTTTCAATGGCTGCAAATTCCCTGACAACACATCCTCTGTCATTCCTGGTGCTGGTGACTGGGTCTTTCTGATTTCCTGTCTTTGTTTTTTATCTTAGCTTATTTTCTACTGCTGTGATAAACATCATTAGCAAAAACAATGTGGGGAAGAAAGGGCTGATTTTTTTCTTCTTTACAGCTTATAGTCCATCACGAAGGAAAGTAAGTCAGGGCAGGACTAAGAGGCAGGAACTGATGCAGAGATCATGAAGGAACATTGCTTAAAGGCTTGCTCCTCTTGGCTTGCTCAGCCTGCTTTCTTAATATAACTCAAGACCATCTGCTCAGGCATGGCCCCACCCCCAGTTGTCTGGGCACATTTCACAAAAATGCCCCAGGGACTTGCCTCATTTCCCTTGTGGGATCACTCTATCTGTGCCTCACTGCCACTCAGTCCTATATTTTTTTAAGTTCCTCTGAGATTTGACTTTTGATCTAAGTATGTCACAGTACACAATAATATAGTATTTAGCCATATGTAAGAATTAAATCAGTTTTTTGGGGGTTAGGAAAATGGGTTATGTTGTTTACTAAAATTAGATGGACACATAAAGGTAAGTATTCTATATTTTCTCTCAAATGTAAAAACTATATTCTATTGATCAGTCACCAAGTTCACTGATTCCACTCTGGGTCTTCTCATATTACAGAGATTATTCTGTAACCCTGTTATTTCAGTTACTGTTATTTTCAGTTCTATAAGTGACATTTAATCCTTTAAATTATTTTTTTATTTCTTTTCAGGGATTCTTTTTGCTTTGTTTTTGTTTGGAAGACATTTCATTATCACAGAAGCATTTTTTTTTAATGGTGGTCAGTTTTAAATCCTTGTCATAAAATTCAGCATCTGATTCTTTTCCTTCATCATCTGTTGCTATTTCTAATTTCCTTCATTATTTCCCTGGCCTGTCATAGGATGAGTGAGGCTCTTTTTTTTTATTCTTGTATCCAGGTTATTCAGATGTTATAATGAGATCCTGTTTCATTCTGAGTTTCCAAAGATTCTGTGTAAGTATGTTCCTCTTTCCTCTGTATTTGTCCAATATTGTCCTAACAAAAATGGGCCACTAATTTATCCTGCCTGGGCATGGGAAAGAGGAGGCAGAATGCCAAGTTGTCCTGTTTTCTGCCACCTCATTAAGTTCCTTGTTGATGCTGGATGAAGATAGGGGCTTAGCCTCTCTGCTTCTCACTAAGGCCAGGGAAGGAGAGAGTTGAGTTCTGCTTCCCAACATTTCACTCTTCTGAGACCAAGTGACGCTGGGGCTCAACTCCCCATCAACTGCTTTGAGGGAGGAGAGGGAGGAGAGGGAGGAGAACTGTGGTTGGAATCTAAAAATACCACCCAAGGACATGTGCTCAAGGCTTGTTTGCCACTTGGGAGGCTTTAGAAGTGATCGGTCCATGAGGACTCTGAACAAATCAATGAATTAGTTCTTTGATGGGTCCCTAATTTGATAGGCTATTGAAGATAAAGTGAACTCTAACAGAAGGGAGTGGATCCTTGGAGCCTCTATCTTGTACCCTGCACGAAGCCAAGAGTCAATGAACTAAAACCTCTGACTGTGAGTCAGTAGAAATCATTCCTACTTTACATTCTGCTTCTTGGGCATTTTGTCACGATGATGGAAAGCTGAGAGATGACTATTGTGTCTCCTAGCTCTTATTCCCACAGCTGACAGCAGGGTGGACGTCACTTTACATCACCTGATTGGTAGATAGAGAGGCTCCATACATAATAGGCTACTTGGAATGAAGATCTAGAGTATTCTCTGCTTCTGTTGAGAGGAATACAGAACGTTAATTTCCTGTATGACACAGGGTAGGTACATTTTATGCTGTCTACTCCCTAGAGTCATGGGACATATACAACAGCTCCATTGGAACCCACTGAAATGATTAGTGAGTGGAATTAGAAGGATTAGTGTGGTAGTTTGAATATGCTTGGCCAGGGAGTGAGTGGCATTATTTAGGTGTGGCCTTGTTGGAGGAAGTGTGTTACTGTGGGTGTGGCTTCCTCCTATTTACCTGAGGACAATCTGCTCCTAGCTTCCTTTGGATCAAGATGTAGAATTCTCAGTTCCTCCTGCACCATATCTGCCTAAACGCTGTTATGTTCCCACCTTGATGGTAATAGACTGAACCTCTGAACCTATAAGACAGCCCTAACTAAAAGTTGTCCTTTATAAGAGTTGCCTTGGTCATGGTGTCTGTTCACAGCAGTAAAACCCTAACTAAAACAGAAATTGGGACCAGGTCCTGGGATATTGCTGTGTTTGCTTTTGTTTGGAGGAATGGGGATTTTCCAACTTTCTAAAGCTACTGAATGCTTTAAGTAGGGCTTAATGGGCCATACTAGTAGAAGCTTGGAAGACTTTCTGGAGGTGTTTTGAACTGTGGCAACCTAGCTCAAGAGGTGTCGGGGGCGGGGTGGGGGGAGATTTTAGTATGTGGCCTAGAGACTGTTTTGTGACATTTTGGTGAAGAATGTGGTTGCGTGTTGCCATTGTCTGGAGTCTGCCTGAAGCTAAGGTGAAGAGATTTAGATTACTTGCTTTGACAAAGAAAATCTCTAAACAGCCTGGTATTAATTCTATTGTGTGGTTACTAACGTTCATTCTTAATGAAGAATGACAAGCTGTGAATACAATTTATGGTTCAAAGAGTAAAGGGGCACCAGGAAGTGGAAAGAAGCTAACTTCTGTGTTCAAGGACATTAAATGGAATTAAGGGAGTGGTGACCTTGGGGCAAGATCCCACCCCGCTACACTTATGCGTTTGCAGTTGAAGAAGGAATAGTTATATCTAAGCATTATTATGACAAGGCTACTGTTTCCATTTGGACTTTTGATCTGAAATGAACTACAATCCAGAAATGGAGAGCACAACTGTCATCCAGATCTTGAGGCTGGAAGACACAGGTTTTTGATCTAGATCTTGAGCAAGAGTGGCCATGTAAAGCTTAGGTCCAGACATGGCGGTACACACTTTTAATCCCAGGAGACAGAGGCAAGCAGATCTCTTGAGTTCAAGGCCAGCCTGGTACAGAGCAAGTTCCAAGTAGAAAAAGCTTAAGTCTAGGCATGGTGATATATTCCTTTAATCCCAGAACTCAGGAGACTCAGAAGAACTCAGAGAGTTAAAGGTCAGTTTACAGAGCAAGTTTCAGGACAGCCAAGCTTAGACAGTTGAAGGAGCTGAAAAACAGAAAGCTGGTGATAATGTAATAGAACAAGGGGCCATGTTCCAGTTTCAGTCCACAGCTTCGGCCATGCGGCTCTGACTTTAGAGTCAAGAACAGAAGTGGCTACTGGAACAATTAATGCTGGTTAGCTGAATCTAAGAAATTAGTGGTGATTAAGAAGAGACCAGCATCACTGAGGTGAAATCTAGGAAGTGATTTCTGAGAGCACAAAGAAGCTGTGTTCCAAAGATAGCCAAGGTTATACCTGTGGTACAGCTAGACTTTGTAAGGTATGAGAGTCACACAGGTGGTGGTTTTGAAGACATAAAGGTGTAATGGAGAGCAGCTGAGGCTTGACACTGTGAGAGGCCAGGGAAGGCCATTGGTAAAGGTGCAGCCTCAGTTGCAATTGATAGTCCAGGACTCAAGGGGTCATGCAAAGAAATTGAGGCTTGGCACCATGAAGGGAGTTTATGAGAGGCTATTGGTGAAGTCTAGTTGCAGCAGACGATCCCAGTATATCGGAGATTCCAGTACCATGGGATGACCACCAAGAACAGCAGCAGCAGTGGAGTAGACTTAACCAGAGCCTAGAGTGCTAAAGAGGTCAGAACTGGAGAAGTGACCCAAACGAACCGTTTTAAGAATACAGAAGATTGTGTACTGATCGCAGACACTGGAACAAGAAGCTCTGAAGTTAAAGTAGTCTTGGAAAACTCAAGATGTTAGAGATGACAGAGTTGTGAGATACCTGCTAAGGAAATCTGCCAATAGGGAGTGGAATCAGTCCAAGAGAAAAAAATTTGTTGCAGTCAGCAAAGATGAAAGGAGTTGGACATTAGACATGGAGATGAAGAATTTGAAGTTTACCCCTTTGGTCCAGTATTTTCTTACTATGACATTTTGGAATGGTAATGTATATCCTGTGATGTTGGAAGTATGTGATCTGCTTTTTAATTTTGATTTCTTAAAGGATTACAGTTAAGAGACTGCATGAATTTCAGAAGAGACTTTGAACTTTGGAGTTTTAATATTGTAGAGACTATGATAGACTATGAAGTTTTTGAAGTTGTACTAAAGGTATTGTTGCATTATGCTATGCCTAGGTATGGTGTCCATAGACTCAAGCCTTTGGGAGCCTGGGAGTGGAATGTGGTGGTTTGAATATGCTTGGCTAGGGAGTGGCATTGTTAGGAGGTGTGGCCTTGTTAGAGGACGTGTGTCACTGTGGGAGTGGGTTTTGAGACTCTCCTCTTAGCTGCCTGAGGACAGTTTGCTCCTGACTTCCTTTGGATTAAGATGTAGAACTCTTAGCTCCTCCAGCACCACATCTGCATGGATGCTGCCATTCTCCCAAATGGTGATAATGGATTGAACCTCTAAACCTGCAAGCCAGTCCCAATGAAATGTTGTCCTTATAAAAGTTGCCTTGGTCATGATGTCTGTCCATAGCAGAAAAACCCTGACTAATATAGTTAGGGTCTCATTTCCTTGTGCCTAACTGAGTCAAAGCAGACATTGTCAAGTTTTTCCACTCTTAGGCCACTGTGTTTCTGGTTCTTAAGCTATGGGAACAGCCTTCATTTTGGAATGTATTTTGTCCATGCTTCTTAGAAACCTGAACAAGTACTTGCCTTTTCATTTCTCTAGTTCTAAGGCCCCTAGGAGGCTAGAATCTTTATTATCCCTTTCAGCCCCATCCTGTTTGTTTGCTGGGTATTTCCAGGATGTGGAATTATGAAGAGGGATAACTGGAGAAGAGGTGGTGATTCCACTGACAGACCACAAGCCCCACTATTTGTCTGTTGGTTTTGTTCCTTTTGTTTTGTTGCAGATGCATGTATGTGCAAGTGCACACGTGCGTGTGGAGGCCTGAGGTTGATGTCAAGTGTCTTTCATTTTTGCTCTCCACTGTCTATATTGAGGCAGGTTCTTTCACTGAACCCAGAGCTTTCCCTTTTGTCTAGTTTGGCCAGCCTGCTTGTCCCATGGAAGTCAGATCTGTCTCCCGTGTGCTGGGACTACAGGCAGCTGTCACAACTGCCCAGCTTTTTATATGGATTCCGGGGTTCTGAACCTGAGTGACCACAGCTGTGTAGCAAGCATTTTATGCCCTGAGTCGTCCAGCCTCTGTTACTCTCTTAAAAACACAACAATTATATCTTGTGTGTAATTTCATATCATTTTCCTTACCATACGTTTTACATTTCTGTTAGAAGCAGAACTGCTTGCAAGTACAATTTTAAAGGTGATATATAATTCCCCACTGAGTGGTCAGAGTACGATTTACATAATCATTTTGCTATTGATACTTATTGCTATAATAAATTATGTAGTGGTGAGAATGTATTGCTTCAGTGTTTTTTTTATTCCATATTTATGATTATTAGGGTAGAGTCCTGGGGTAGAATTACACATAGTCCCATAGCAACATGTAAAGCCTCTTCTACTTTCGCCAACAATGAGTCCCAATTTGTCCTAATATGCATTTCTGTGTTGACTGGCCACCCCATACTTTTGAGTTTAGCATTCTGTTTTTCACGTTTTATCTTCAGGGCCTGAATACTCCATTGGAATAGCTTTGCTAGCATAAAAATCTGACTTAGTACATGCTAGTGGTTTTCTGAAACTACAAAGACATATTTAAACATCAAAGATGACCTAAAAGACAAATACCCCAATCCCCTGTTCAACTGCCTAACAGGAAAACACCTGCCAATTAAACGAAGGTATCAGATAAAGATAAAACGTACAAAACACTTCAGATTTTTTGGATAATTCTTGGTCTTGAAAAGTGTGTTGTTTAAAATGAATAACTGTGTCCTAACCCTTACCTGAAGCATGACCACATTGTCACCTTCAAAAGGTTACAAACACATCTGTGTCACATATCAGGCCTGAGATTCTGGTTTCCATCATGTAACCCTGTTGCAGAGGAAGAGGAGGAGAGAAGGGAGAGAAAGAAAAAAAAAGGTGTTTTAATTTGCAATGACATCATTACATGGGAAAATTAGTTCCCTTAAAATTAAAAGCACAGATCAATGAAGAAGAAAAAAGTAACAATGCATCTCTTACTCAGAATAATTTCAATATATCACATTAGCTTTGAGGTCACACATACAATTTTGGGTATTGTCTTCATTGTTGATAAAACATTGACAAATGGTTATTTCATTTTTAACCAGAAGATTTCAACTAATCACACCAATATTCTTTGGTGGTTTTCAAACTCTTCAGAATTCTACCATTGGCTTACTCCTGCAAGAGAACAATGCCTCCCTCCACCCTGAAACTCCCCCCTCTAAACGCTGAAGAGTACTGGAAGGCAGGTTAAGAATCCTACATTGACATTGCACATCTTCTTACCAACGGCTCTGCTCTGTCAACTCACACTTCCTAGCTTCCTCCTCCTGTCTTCCCCTGCCTCCTTCCTTCTCTTCCTTTCCCTCCTCTCCTCCCTTCCCTTCTTCCTCTTCCTCTACTTCCTCTTCCTCTTTTTCACTTCTTAAAATCCTATTTCTAAGGTAGCAATTCACAGTTACCCAAGTGTTGTCTGTCTCCTCCCATAAAGAACTGGCCCTGGAGCACGTAGGTTCAGGTCCAGGCCAATGTGAGGGGGGTATGGCATATCTCTGGCCTGGGAGCTTTCCCCCTGCCAAGGCCTCTCTGCCTCTCCTCTGTCCTGCTTCCCTTTCTCATCTGGTTTGTTTCCTTTCTCACACTTCTCACTTCCTCAGCTGATTTCCTCTTTTTTTTTTTTTTTAAATTTCAGATTTCTGGCTTATCTGGATTCCCCCTTATTTATCTTACATCCTCACTTCCCCTTTCCCATCCCCCATACTGGCCATACCCGCCATACAGGATAACCCCCTTTCTCCGTTCTCAGTTCTCACTTCCCTTTTCCCACCCGCTGTACCCTCTGTGTCCACTGTACCGGATTTCCCCCTCTCTCAGTTCTCAGTTCTCACTTCCCTTTTCCCATGGCTCACACCTGGCTTCCTTGCCTCCCCCATATGCTTTACATTTCTCACTTCCCTTCTCCCACCAGCCACACCCGCCCTAAGCGATGTACCAAATTTCCCCCTCTCTCAGTTCTCACTTCCCTTTTCCCACCCGCTGTACCCTCTGTGTCCTCTGTACCGGATCTCCCCCTCTCTCAGTTCTCAGTTCTTACTTCCCTTTTCCCATGGCTCACACCCAGATTTCTCTTCACCCTTAGACGCTTTACATTTCTCACTTCCTTTTTTGTATAAGTCAAAGTTCCCACTTGTCTGGGCTCCCCTATCTGTTCATTTACTTTACAACTCCCCAGCACACACACACACTCTTCTTTCGTTTCCTCTTCCCATTTGTTTCAAGAGTCTTGTTTCCTGTTTTTCTCCTTTTCTCACCTCTCTTATTTGATTCCTCCCTTTCCTTTCTTACTTCCTTTTTTTTTTCTTTTTTTATTTCAATTTCCTTCCTTTTAAAAATTGTTTGGTGTGTGTGTGTGTGTGTGTGTGTGTACACCACAGCAGGTGCCCACAGAAGCCAGAAGAGACTAGATCCCACGGAGCTGGAGTTGCAGGCAGCTGTGAGGCACCCAACATGGGTGCTGAGAACCAAGCTGTACCCTTTACAAGAACAATGTGCTGAACAGTGAGCCACCGCCCCAGCCCTAAAAACATTAACCAAACCAAACAACAACTCCCTACCCTCAGTGGGACCTCATTCTTTCTTTCTTAAAAATGCATTTACTTTTATTTTATGTATATGACTGCTTAGCCTGAATGTCCACATGTGCACCATATGCATGCCTGGTACCCAGGGAAGCCAGAAGAGGGCATTGGATCCCCTTGAAAGGAGTTACAGGCAGTTATAAGTCACCATGTGAGCGCTGGGAACCAAATTCCAGTCCTCTACAAGAGCAGCAAATGCTCTTAACCACTGTGTCATCCCTCCAGTTCCTTAAACACACTTCTAAAATTGGCAGATAGCATATGATTTTATCATGTACAACATATTCTTAAGTATATACACACAGTGATACAATGCTAATTAACAAACACACCACCTCCCGTGGTTATTACTCCCATGGTAAAACCATATAACACCCACACTCTTTACATTTTTGAAGAATACAATGTATCATTATTAACTAATCTCTTAAAAATTCACTTCCTTTTTCTAGCTGTAATTCTATACCTTTAACTCCTGGTCTGTGGGTTTGGCTGGGGAGAGGGGGCCTTCTACAAGGATTTCAGTGTTACAGCTCTTTTAGACAGAATTTATTGAAATGGCTTGCACACGTATTTTACTTGGGGTGAATAAGGGCTATATAAACCTTGGAGAGTGGGAAGGGATTTTCAGGGTGAGTATGCATTTCCTGAGGGTTAAGGTACTAGGAACCTCTCTGTGGTGTTTTGAATATGCTTGGTCCAGGGAGTGGCACTATTTGGAGGTGTGGCCTTGTTGGAATAGGTGTAGCCTTGTTGGAGGAAGTGTGTCACTGTGGGTGTGGGCTTTAAGATCCTCATTCTAGCAGCTAGAGAAAGTACCCAAGGAGCTGAAGGGGTCTGCAACCCTATAGGTGGAGCAACAATATGAACCAACTAGTACTTCCAGAGCTCGTGTCTCTAGCTGCATATGGGAAGAGAGGCCCCTTGGTCTTGCAAACTTTATATGCCCTAGTACAGGGGAACTCCAGGGCCAAGAAGTGGGAGTGGGTGGGTAGGGGAACAGGGCGGGGGGAGGGGAGGGTATAGGGGATTTTCTGGATAGCATTTGAAATGTTAATGAAGAAAATATCTAATAAAAATTGAAAGAAAAAAAAAGATCCTCATCCTAGCTGCCTGGAAGCCAGTCTTCTCCTAGCAGCCTTCAGATGACGATGTAGAACTCTCAGCTTCTCCTGCACCATGTCTGCCTGCACACTGCCATGCTCCCACCTTGATAATGGACGGAACCTCTGAACCTATAAGCCAGCCCCAATTAAATGTTGTCCTTTATAAGAGTTGCCTTGGTCATGGTGCCTGTTTGTAGAAGTAAAACCCTAACTAAGACATCCTCACTGCATGAGAAGCATTCCAGGTGTTTGCCAGGCAATTTCTTGGGAGAAAATAAGTTGAACTTGTAATTTCACCAAAGGCTATGTGGCATCCCTAAGGTAGAGAATGTGGGGGTTGGGCTCCCCAAATAAGGTCAGACAGGGAGGAGGAATTTTCACTGGGAAAGGGAGTCCTCCATTTTGGGTGGAGCTCAAGGAACTGTCCAATCATGGTAGACTATGACCTTAATAGCAGGGTTTCCCAAAAATGCCTTGCTACCCCTCCCCATTAACTACCCCCAAGCTCTAGTAGGTACCATTCCACCCTCCACTTCCACGATACAAACTTTTTAGATTCTGCATGAGTCAGGTCATGCAGTGTTTATCTTTCTGTACCTGGATCATTATGCTCAACACAATGTCCTTCAGGTTTGTCTACAGTGTCATAAAATATCAGGATTGCATTCATTCTATGGACACACACATACACAAAGAAAATGCAGTATGTGTGTGTATGTGTATATACATTTGTGCATACAAAGATAAATGTTTAAATGATAAATGTCCCCCATAGGCTTTATAAGGGAACACTTGGTCCCAGTTGGCAGCATTTTGGGGAAGATTATAGAACATTTAGGTCCTAAAGTTTAGGAGGTGAGGTGGTCACTGGAGGTGGGCTTTGAAGTATGGCTATTATAAAAAATTATAAAATTATTAAAAAGTGGCATTGTCATTAGATGTGATCCGAGAGGATCTCTTGGTCCTTTTTCTATTACAATACAATATCTAAGACTGAGTAATTTATGTGTAATATTATATATGCACACATATATACAAACATACTTCATTCATTCATTGATGAATACATTGATTGTATACCTTGACTGTTACAAATAGTGACATAATCAAAATGGAGTGCAGACATACCTTCAATATAGTGGTTTTCTTTATTTTGGGCATATGCACAGTAGTGGGATTTCTAGATGACATTATGACACTACTTTTAGCTTTTTGAGCAACCTCTATTCTGTTTTCCTTAACGACTGCACTCATTTATTTACTTTCCTAGCAACAACATACAGAGGTCCCTCCCTTCCCACATCCTAACCAACACTTGTTATCTTCCAGCATTTTCCATAATAGTCATTCTTCAAAGCCCACTCCCAGTGACCACTTCACCTCCTAAACTTTAGGACATAATGGCTCTATAATTTTCCTAAACAGTGCCACCAACTGGGACCAAGTGTTCTCATATAGAAGCCTATGGGGGACATTTATTGTTTAGACAACAGCATCCAGCTGTCAGCTTGTTGCAGTGATTCTGCTGTTCCTGCCTCCTGGGCCCAGGGATTATAGGTGGCCAGGGCAACTGCCTGGCTTTCAAAGGAGTTCTGAAGATGCCAACTCCAGTCTTCTTGCTTGTGTGCCAAGTGATTCATCTACTGAGCCATCTTAGCCCTCATTTGCTATATTTAATTAGGGTTCTTATTTATTTATTGCTATTCATCTAAGCATTGGACATCTTTTCTCTTTGTGAAAATGTAATTCTTAAATATTTCCCCCATTCCACAGGTTATCTCTCTGTTGTTTCCTCTACCACACAGACATTCCCTAATTTGACAGGATCAGTTTGGCCTGCATTTGGTTGGGAGTGTCCTGAAACATCCTTGCTTAGGTGAATATCTTATATTTTCTATTATATGGTTTTATTGTTTGAGGGTCTCACTTTTAAGCTCTCTATCAATTTTGACCTAGGTTTTGTGTATAGTTAAAGATGAGGAACTAATTCAAGTATGTGTGTGTGTGTGTGCGTGTGTGTGTGTGTGTGTGTGTGTGTGTGTGTGTGTGTGTGTGTAGTTTCTCTTGGCTGACGAAGCTGCCCTCACTTCCATGGGTCCTTCACACATTTGTCACAAATCATTTAGCTGTAAGCACCTAAGTCTATTTCTGGGCTCTCCACTCTGCTCTGTTGTCTCTGTCTGGTTCGACGTGAGAGCCTTGCTGTTTGGTTACTATGGATCTGGAGTCATATAGTGGGGCTCACTGAGCTGTTGGTAACTTTGATTAAAGTTGCTTTGATTATTCAGGTTGTTTCTATGCCATACGAATGTGTTGTGTTCATTGCATTTCTACAAAGAACAGGGTTAAAATTTGGGCCTCACACTCTGGGTCCTGCGGACATTTTAACAATATTAATGATATTAATTATTCCAATTCAAGAGTATGAGCTTCATTTCCAGCTTTCTGTCTTCTTCAATTGCTTTTTACCAATGTTCTGCTGTTTTGTTTTGTTGTAGAGGTTTTTTTTTTTTTTTACCACTTTAGTTAAATGTATTCCTAGTCATTTTTGGTAGCTATTATATTTGAGATTGCTTTCTTTATTTTTCAGATAGCTTTGCATCAATATGTAGAAATGCTACTAATTTTGTGTGTTGATTTTATGTCCTGGGGCTCTATTAAATTCATTTGCAACTCTGTGAAATATTTATTGAGTATTCCATTAAAGGTTTTTGTTTTTAACCACAAGCCTGTCATCAGCAAACAGGATCAGTTTAACTTCCTTCTTTCCAGTCTTTTTCTTGTTTAATTGTTCAAGTTAAGTCTTCTATGCTATGCTGACTAAAAATAGTAAGAACAGGGTGCCTTCTTTTATTCCAGATCATAGAGGAAAATCTTTTTAACTCTCCCCTTTACAGTTGTTAACTATGAGTCTGACACATTGATTTCATTGAGTAGAAGTAATTTTCCTTCTATGCCTAAATTTGTTGATTTTTTTATCTTGAAGGGATGCTGAATTTTGACAAGCACTGTCTCCTTTGCATTTATGACAATGACCTGTGCTGTTTCTGTGTATTCTGGTGATGTGATATCACATTTATTGATTGGCATCCACCCAACTAGCCTTGCATCCTTGTAATGATGAAATGAATACCACTTGGTCATAGTATATGATCTTTTGATGTACTCTTTGCTTCAGTTTATTCTATAGAGGATATTTTCGTCTATAGATGTATCATGCATACCCATGTGTCCACACATACACACACACACATCATGAATACATATTGGTATTTGTAGTTTGTATCTATACATCAATAACATGATTGTGAATCAATCTTTTGGTTCCTGAGGGATTCCTACTCTTACAGCACCTTAGGGCTTTATTATAGAGCAAAAATTTTCTTCCTTCTATTTGGGCATCCCAAGTGGGGCATTTGTTTCTCTATTCCTGGTGGGGTTTATAAGGGGAATGGGAATGAAAAAGGGAGTAGGGGAAAGAAAAAGTCATCCTCCAAAAGTAAGTAAAATTTTCCGTTAGCTGACTTCACTCTTAATAAAACAACAGCGAATGAAGGGAAGAAATGTGGACTAAACGCACGCCCCAGAAGCCTCAGTGGGTAACGCAGCCCAGAATCTCATCTGTGAGAAGAGGGAACACGTTGGGTGGATGTGCTACCCTCTCTCGGCCCTCTGGGTTACATCGAGCAGCTCAGCAGCTAATTGTGAATGCCACTGGGGTTATGTCCCATTTCATAGAGAACCCATGAAACAGATTTTATGATTCAAGCTCTGCATTTTGAAAGTTTAATATTTTCCTGCTGTTCTCAACATCTCTGAATTTTTTTTTACTGGATGATTACATTTAATAAATGTATCAGAACAAATTAGAAACAGGCCTTTGTCCCTCTTTTTAAACAAACTGAGGGTAAATTTTGTTAATTTAAAGAAGAAACAGATGCAATCAATCTTAACTTACTCATTAAGAAAGGGCCAATGAAACACACAAAGGAATAGAGCTCCTCAGCCAGGGGAGCTGTCTTAGAACTGTGTTAATATTGTTTCTGCATGCCTCCATCATTCACTCCTAGGCCAGAGGAAAGAGTGTGGAGATTGACCGTAACTCTTCTGGAGACAGCCACATCTGGGCTGAGTCTTCTGAATCCAGAGCGGGTCTCACAGAGTTGATGATGAGCTGGCCCACTGAGCTGGCTCTGCCCTCCATGTGTTGAGGCCTCTTGTTATGGAATTGCATTCTCAGAACTTAGGAACTGGCAAGGGCCAGAGGATATTCCTTCTTGAATTCTGTCCCCAAATGCCTGCCTTGTGTTGTGGATACCAGGCTGTCTATAATGAATCAGACTTTTCCCTGCCCTCAAGAAAGACAGAAATCAGTGGGTAGACTAATAAAATAAAATTTATCATTAAAAATCTGTGGTAATGGGACTGGGGCAACAGATAGCCCCAGTAAAGTAATTGTTGTGCATATGCTCAGACCCAGGTTAGATCCCCAGAACCCACAGAAACAAACAAAATAGCAGGGTGTGTTTGTACTGCCCCCACTGGGAAAGCAGAGACAGGTGAATCCTTGTCCTACTTGGCAAATGCCAGGCAAGTGAGAGATGCTATGTTAATAAGACAAAGGTGGACAGTGCCAGAGGAACAACATCCAAGGATGTTCTCTGGCCTCCATCATATACATAGGCACAGACAGACAGACAAACAGACAGACAGACACACACACACACACACACACACCCTGCAAGCATAGAAGATCTGGTGTGAGTCAGGGACAGTAAGAGAAAGGTGAGCAGGTGACATGTACCTAGAGTCTTAACTACTCAAAAGAGAGAAGCAGGAGGATAACTTGAGCCTAGAACTCAAAGTATATAAGCTAACTCCAATATTTCAATAGACAAACTGTTTTCCAAAACAGTCTCCCTGCTCCCCTGCTCCTCTGCACCCTGAGACTACCAGTGTGCAATGGCCAATTGTGGATAGGGGACCCTCAAAGGAACACATTCAAATTTGTATTAAAGTGAGAGTCAGTGTGACTTCCCAGTGGACTGGTCTCAATGGTCGTGGGACATAGGGAGTCTAGAGATGTGAAAAGTCTGGCATGGAAACAGTTCTTACCTTGGGAAAGGATTTAAAACTCCACAAAGAAGTGCAATCTAAGTGGAAAGGAAGACTCCAAGCAACCTCAAGAGGTTAGACAGAAGGAGACTGGCAGAGGAGATAACAGGACAGAGAGAAGCTGGCTGCACAGCACAGAATACAGAGAGAAAGGGACACCCATGAAAAGGAACTCTACAATCAAGAATGCTACTATGGTCTAGAGTTGGTAAGTACCCTTTGAACTGAGTCACTGGGAATACATGGAGACTTAAGAAAAACAAGCCAGAGGAGAGAAAGGCAGATTTGCTCGGGATATTCATCTCTGCCAATGCAGCAGCACAGATACGGTTGTCAAAATTGTTCTAGTAGGAATTATCACAAATATGCTAGAGAAATGTCTTTGAAATGGACAAATCAGGCTGTCAGCAATACTCAAAGATAAACAAAGGTCAGACCTGACTTCAGAGAGGGCAGCCAGTGCTAGGCCAAGCAGCAGGTTCAAAAGAGTCAACTGGAATGAGCTAGCCTTCTGAAGACCACCACTTATGATGATAAACTACCCCCTCCATCCATGCCCACCCAAGACGATGGGGGATTTGTGAGCTGTACTCCAGCAGAGGTGGAGTAGAGTATGTTCTCTGAAATTCCAAACCATAGCTCTAGGGCCTGAACCATACCCCTACCTTAGAGCACATTAGGGATGAAGGGAGCTACTATCTACAAATCAAAGATTTAATTCACCAGGAAGATAAGGTAACCCTAACTGTGTGATCATCTAATAACATAACTTCAATGTGATCAGAATCTGAGGTTAACATAGTTATAGGCGCCATTAGCCAAAAATCTTGGGCTTGATCACCTAGGAGACTGCACCAGAAAATAGCATCCATGCCTTTGAGGTGGATCCTGAAACTGACCACACGCAATGCCACAGTGTAGGTCATGACAAAGTTTTGAAAGTCTGTGCTATACTGGCTGTGTTCTCTTACCGTGGAGGAATTAAACCGGAAAAAAAAAAGAATAAAGAATATTCATTCTTATTATATCAACAAAAAGAGTAACTGAGATAATGACGGCTTATGCAATGGTTAGTCCTAATCTGAATGGTCTGGATTTGAACCTGAGACCTATCTACTCAGCTGTTCTGTGGTGTTGAGAAAATTAATGAAATGCCCAGTGCCCTGTGTTTCACATACCCAATATGGGGGTCATACTAGCTCTACCTTGTATGGCTGTTGTCAGCATTAATGTAAGTAATGCCAAGTGCAAATATGATGGCTCATAACACAAATTAAAGATTTAATGACATTCAAACATTTCTTACCATCTTTAAGTATCAGCCATTAGGAAATTAAAAAACACTCGAGAAACATATGAGTCAGTAAGCCATAGTGGAAGTTAAAATATACTTCGAATTAATAAAGTTTTCTACATTAAATCACAACTAATAATGTCAAAGCAGTATTTCAGAAGGGAAGTTGTAGCATTAAATGTTTATAATAAGAGAGACGTTAAGGAAATTAATAACCCTTAAATTAAGACACTGGAAGAGGGCTGGGAAAGCAACTCAATGGGTGATGGGAACCAGGATTTGGATCCCAGAGCCACACTGCATGCATACCCACTAAGCTGTAACTGGCTGTAATCCAAATCCTGGGTTACAGGTGAGCCGAAATGCTTTTATGTGGGTTCTTAGAATCCTGAAGAGACAGGGAAGCCCCAACAAACTGCCTAGCCAGACTAGCTGAAACAGCCCTGTTAGTCTTGGGCCTCCACATGCATGTACACATGTGTACACACCATACATACATATGCAAAAAACCTTAACTACAAAAAGTTTTCGGAAGATACTGTAAGTAGGAAAATAAACTCCAGAAGATGGAAAGAAATACAATAATAAAAATCTACAGACCACAAGGGAGCTAAAACCATCCAGTGGAAGAAAGACAGCATTTTCAACAAATGGTGCTGGCACAACTGGTTGTTATCATGTAGAAGAATGCGAATCGATCCATTCCTATCTCCTTGTACTAAGGTCAAGTCTAAGTGGATCAAGGAACTTCACATAAAACCAGAGACACTGAAACTTATAGAGGAGAAAGTGGGGAAAAGCCTTGAAGATATGGGCACAGGGGAAAAATTCTTGAATAGAACAGCAATGGCTTGTGCTGTAAGATCGAGAATTGACAAGTGGGACCTCATGAAACTGCAAAGCTTCTGCAAGGCAAAAGACACCATCAATAAGACAAAAAAACCACCAACAGATTGGGAAAGGATCTTTACCTATCCTAAATCAGATAAGGGTCTAATATCCAATATATATAAGGAACTCAAGAAGGTGGACTCCAGAAAGTCAAATAACCCCATTAAAAATGGGGCTCAGAATTGAACAAAGAATTCTCACCTGAAGAATACCAAATGGCAGAGAAGCACCTGAAAAAATGTTCAACATCCTTAATCATCAGGGAAATGCAAATCAAAACAACCCTGAGATTCCACCTCACACCAGTCAGAATGGCTAAGATCAAAAATTCAGGTGACAGCAGATGCTGGCGGGGATGTGGAGAAAGAGGAACACTCCTCCATTGTTGGTGGGATTGCAAGCTTGTACAACCACTCTGGAAATCAGTCTGGCGGTTCCTCAGAAAATTGGACATAGTACTACCGGAGGATCCAGCAATACCTCTTCTGGGCATATATCCAGAAGATGTCCCAACCGGTAAGAAGGACACATGCTCCACTATGTTCATAGCAGCCCTATTTATAATAGCCAGAAGCTGGAAAGAACCCAGATGTCCCTCAACAGAGGAATGGATACAGAAATTATGGTACATTTACACAATGGAGTACTACTCAGCTATTAAAAAGAATGAATTTATGAAATTCCTAGCCAAATGGATGGACCTGGAGGGCATCATCTTGAGTGAGGTAACACAATCACAAAGGAACTCACACAATATGTATTCACTGATAAGTGGATATTAGCCCAAAACTTAGGATACCCAAGATATAAGATACAATTTGCTAAACGCATGAAACTCAAGAAGAATGAAGACCAAAATGTGGACACTGTGCCCCTTCTTAGAATAGGGAACAAAACACCCAGGGAAGGAGTTACAGAGACAAAGTTCGGAGCTGTGATGAAAGGATGGACCATCTAGAGACTGCCGTATCCAGGGATCCATCCCATAATCAGCTTCTAAACGCTGACACCATTGCATACACTAGCAAGATTTTGCTGGAAGGACCCAAAGATAGCTGTCTCTTGTGAGACTATGCAGGGGCCTAGCAAACACAGGAGTGGATGCTCACAGTCAGCTATTGGATGTATCACAGGGCTCCCAATGGAGAAGCTAGAGAAAGTACCCAAGGAGCTAAAGGGATCTGCAACCCTATAGTTGGAACAACAAGATGAACTAACCAGTACCCCAGAGCTCTTGTCTCTAGATGCATATGTATCGAAAGATGGCCTAGTCGGCCATCACTGGAAAGAGAGGCCCATTGGACTTGCAAACTTTATATGCCCCAATATAGGGGAATGCCAGGGCCAAAAGAATGGGAATGGGAGGGTAGGGAAGTGGGGGGCGGTATGGGGGACTTTTGGGATAGCATTGGAAATGTAATTGAGGAAAATATGTAATAAAAAAAAAAGTCAAAAAAAAAATCTACAGACCAGGAAAACCAGATGCACTGAAGAGAACAGAGAGATTATCACCTAAATAATAAATGCAAGGTAAGTTCAGAGGATAAGAAAAACAAATGTCTGTAGGAATGACAGAGGAGTCAGAATTACAAATACATCAGGATTTAAAAGGAGAATGGGAGTTGTGAATGTTCTGCCAGCAAAAATGTGAAACTGGAAAGAAATGAAAATTAGAGAAAAACAGAAATTATCAAAACAGACCTCCAAAAAGAAAATCACTTATAGCCACTGAAGAAACAAAGCTGTGTTCTCATGTGTTCTTAGAAAGAACCCACAAGGCACAAATTCCGTAGACAGTCCCACAACACCCAGAGGAAGCTCCACTCCCAGGCGCTCTAACATGCCCAGGATCACAGGATCACATGATCCCTGGAGCTTGGTCACACCAGGATCTCAGGGTCCCAGAGGCAGCTTGACTCCTAGGAACTCTGACACACCCAGGATCTCAGGATCACAGGATCCCAGAATCACAGGATCACAGGATTACAGCGACAACTGGACTCTGAGGAGTTCTAACACAAGGATTACAAGAAGGACAGGCTCCAGTCAGATATAGCCAAGGCAGGTAGCACTAGAGATAACCAGATGGCGGGAGATAAGTGTAAGAACATAAGCAACAGAAATCAAGGTTACTTGGCATCATCAAAACCCAATTCTCTTGTTGGTGGGATTGCAAGCTTGTACAACCACTCTGGAAATCAGTCTGGCGGTTCCTCAGAAAATTGGACATAGTACTACCGGAGGATCCCGCAATACCTTTCCTGGGCATATATCCAGATGTTCCAACCGGTAAGAAGGACACATGCTCCACTATGTTCATAGCAGCCTTATTTATAATAGCCAGAAGCTGGAAAGAACCCAGATGCCCCTCAACAGAGGAATGGATACAGAAAATGGGGTGCATTTATACAATGGAGTACTACTCAGCTATTAAAAAGAATGAATTTATGAAATTCCTAGGCAAATGGATGGACCTGGAGGGTATCATCCTGAGTGAGGTAACCCAATCACAAAAGAACTCACACAATATGTACTCACTGATAAGTGGATATTAGCACAGGAACTTAGAATACCCAAGATATAAGATACAATTTGCTAAACACATGAAACTCAAGAAGAACAAAGACCAAAGTGTGGACACTTTGCCCCTTCTTAGAATTGGGAACAAAACACCCATGGAAGGAGTTACAGAGACACAGTTTGGAGCTGAGACGAAAGGATGGACCATCTAGAGACTACCATATCCGGGGATCCATCCCATAATCAGCCCCAAACGCTGACATCATTGCATACACTAGCAAGATTTTGCTGAAAGGACCCAGATATAGCTGTCTCTTGTGAGACTATGCTGGGGCCTAGCAAACACAGAAGTGGATGCCCACAGTCAGCTATTGGATGGATCACAGGACCCCCAAAGGAGGAGGTAGAGAAAGTACCCAAGGAGCTAAAGGAATCTGCAATCCTATAGGTGGAACAACAATATGAACTAACCAGTACCCCCCGGAGCTCGTGTCTCTAGCTGCATATGAATCAGAAGATGGCCTAGCCTGCCATCAGTGGAAAGAGAGGCCCATTGGTCATGCAAACTTTATATGCCTCAGTACAGGGGAACGCCAGGGCCAAGAAGTGGGAGTGGGTGGGTGGGGGAGTATGGGGGGGGACTTTTGGGATAGCATTGGAAATGTAAATGAAATAAATACCCAATTAAAAAAAAAAGAATTGGGAACAAAACACCCATGGAAAGAGTTACAGAGACACAGTTTGGAGCTGAGATGAAAGGATGGACCATCTAGAGACTGCCATATCCAGGGATCCATCCCATAATCAGCCCCAAACACTGACATCATTGCATACACTAGCAAGATTTTGCTAAAAGGACCCAGATATAGCTGTCTCTTGTGAGACTATGCCAGGGCCTAGCAAACACAGAAGTGGATGCCCACAGTCAGCTATTGGATGGATCACAGGGCCCCCAATGGAGGAGCTAGAGAAAGTAACCAAGGAGCTAGAGGGATCTGCAACCCTATAGGTGGAACAACAATATGAAATACCCAGTACCCCCTGGAGCTCATGTCTCTAGCTGCATATGTATCAGAAGATGGCCTAGTTGGCCATCAGTAGAAAGAGAGGCCCATTGGTCGTGCAAACTTTATCTGCCTCAGTACAGGGGAACGCCAGGGCCAAGAAGTGGGAGTGGGTGGGTGGGGGAGTATGGGGGGGACTTTTGGGATAGCATTGGAAATGTAAATGAAATAAATACCTAATAAAAAAATAAAATTAAAAAAAAAACAATTTTCCCACCATAGCAAATCCTGGATACACCATCACACTGGAAAATCAAGATTTGGGTCTAAAAATCACTTCTCATGACAATGATAGAAGACTTTAAGAAGGACATAAATAACTCCCTTAAAGAAATACAGAAGAACAGAGGTAAACAGGGGGAAGCCCCTACAGAGGAAACACAAAAATCCCTTAAAGAATTACAGGAAAACACATTCAAACAGGTAAAGGAAACAAACAAAACCATCCAAGATCTAAAGATGGAAATAGAAATAATAAAGAAATCACAAAGGGAAACAACCCTGGAGTTAGAAAATCTAGGAAAGAGATCAGGAGTCATAGACGCAAGCATCACCAACAGAATATAAGAGATAGAAGAGAGAATCTCAGGAGCAGAAGATATCATAGAAAACATTGACACAACAGTCAAAGAAAATGCAAGAAGCAAAAGCCTCCTAACCCAAATCATCCAGGAAATCCAGGACACAATGAGAAGACCAAACCTAAGGATAATAGATATAGAAGAGAGTGAAGATTCCCAACTTAAAGGGCCAGTAAATATCTTCAACTAAACTATAGAAGAAAAGAAAGAGATGCCCATGAACATACAAGAAGCCTACAGAACACCAAATAGACTGGACCAGAAAAAAAATTCCTCCTGTCACATAATAATCAAAACACCAAATGCACTAAACCAAGAAAGAAGATTAAAAGCAGTAAGGGGGAAAGGTCAAGTAATATATAAAGGCAGACCTATCAGAATTACACCAGACTTCTTGCCAGAGACTATGAAAGCCAGGAGATCCTAGACAGATGTCACACAGACCCTAAGAGAACATAAATGCCAGCCCAGACTACTATATCCAGCAAAACTTTCAATTACCATAGAAGGAGAAAACAAGATATTCCATGACAAACCAAATTTACACAATCTCTTTCCAAAATCCAGCCCTATAAATGATAATAGATGGAAAACACCAACACAAGAAGGGAAACTACACTCTAGAAAAAGCAAGAAAGTTATCTTTCAACAAACCCAAAAGAAGATAGCCACACAAACATAATTCCACCTCTAACAACAAAAATCACAGGAAGGAACAATCACTTTTCCTTAGTGTCTCTTAACATCAATGGGCTCAATTCCCCCAAAAAGATATAGACTAACAGACTGGATATGTAAACAGGATGCAGCATTTTGCTGCATACAGGAAACGCACCTCAGTGACAAAGATAGACACTACCTCAGAGTAAAAGGTTGGAAAACAATTTTCCAAGCAAATGGTCCCAAGAAACAAGCTGGAGTAGCCATTATAATATTGAATAAAATTGACTTTCAACCAAAAGTTATCAAAAAGAATAAGGGAGGACACTTCATACTGGTCAAAGGAAAAATCTACCAAGATGAATTCTCAATTCTCAACATCTATGCTCCAAATGCAAGGGCATCCACATTCATAAAAGCAACTTTACAAAAGCTCAAAGCACACATTGCACCCCACACAATAATAGTGGAAGACTTCAACACCTCACTCTCAACAATGGATAGTTCATGGAAACAGAAATTAATAGAGACACAGTGAAACTAACAGAAGTTATGAACCACATGGATCTAACAGATATTTATAGAACATTTTATCCTAAAGCAAAAGAATATACCTTCTTCTCAGCACCTCAAGGTACCTTCTCCAAAACTGACCATGTAATCACGAAATAGGCCTCAACAAATACAAGAAGATTGAAATAATCCCATGCACCCTAACCGATCACCACAGACTAAGGCTGGTCTTCAATAACAACAAAAACAATGGAAAACACACATATACATGGAAGCTGAACAACACTCTACTCAATGATAACTTGGTCAAGGAAGAAATAAAGAAAGAAATTAAAGACTTTTTAGAATTTAATGAAAATGAAGATACATCATACCAAAACTTGTAGGACACAATGAAAGCAGTGGTAAGAGGAAAACTCATAGCTCTAAGTGCCTTCAAAAAAGAAACTGGAGAGAGGATACACTAGCAGTTTGACAGCACACCTGAAAGCTCTAGAACAAAAAGAAGCAAATACACTCAAGAGGAGTAGATGGCAGGAAGTAATCAAACTCGGTTCAAACCAACCAAATAGAAACAAAAAGAACTACAGAAAGAATCAACAAAACCAGGAGCTGGTTCTTTGAGAAAATCAACAAGATAGATAAGCCCTTAGCCAGAGTTACCAGAGGGCACAGAGACAGTATCCAAATTAATAAAATCAGAAATGAGAATGAAGACATAACAATGGAAACTGTGGAAATTAAAACAGCCATCAGATTCTACTACAAAAGCTTATAGTCAACAAAATTGGAAAATCTGGATGAAATGGACAATTTTCTAGACACATAACAGGTGCCAAAGTTAAAACAGGATCAGATAAACCATCTAAGTCCCATAATCCCCAAAGAAATAGAAGCAGTCATTTATAATCTTGCAACCAAAAAAAAAAAAAGCCCAGGACCAGATGAGTTTAGTGGAGAACTCTATCAAACCTTCAAAGAAGACCTAATACCAATAATCTTTAAACTATTCTACAAAATAGAAACAGAAGGAACACTACCTAATTTGTTCTATGAGGCCACAATTACACTTATACCTAAATCACACAAAGACCACACAAAGAAAGAGAACTTCAGACCAATCTCTCTTATGAACATTGGTGCAAAAAAAACTCAATAAACTTCTTGCCAACCGAATCCAAGAACATCAAAACGATCATTCACCATGATCAAGTAAGCTTCAACCTATGTATGCAGGGGTGGTTCAATATACAGAAATCCCTCAATGTAATCCACTACATAAACAAACTCAAAGGAAGAAACCACATGATCATTTCATTAGATGCTGTAAAAAGCATTTGACAAAATTCAGCATCCCTTCAGGTTAAAAGTCTTGGAAAGATCAGGAATTCAAGGCCCATACCTAAACATAGTAAAAGTAATGTACAGCAAACCAGTAGTCAACATCAAACTAAATGGAGAGAAACTTGAAGCAATCCCACTAAAATCAGGGACTAGACAAGGCTGCCCTCTTTCTTCCTATCTATTCAATATAATACTTGAAGTTCTAGTTAGACCAATTAGACAACAAAAGGAGGTCAAAGCGATACAAATTGGAAAGGAAGAAGTCAAAGTATCACTATTTGTAGATGATATGATCGTATACTTAAGTGACTCCAAAAATTCCACCAGAGAACTCCTAAAGCTGATAAACAACTTCAGTAAAGTGGCTGGATATAAAATTAACTCAAAAAAAAAAATCAGTAGCCTTCCTCTAGTCAAAGGATAAACAGTCTAAGAAAGAAATTACGGAAATGACACCCTTCAAAATAGTCATAAATAATATTACATACTTTAGTGTGACTCTAACCAAGCAAGTGAAAGATTTGTATGACAAGAACTTCAAGTCTCTGAAGAAAGAAATCAAAGAAGATCTCAGAAGATGGAAAGATCTCCCATGCTTATGGATTGGCAGGATTAATATAGTAAAAATGGCTATCTTGCCGAAAGTAATCTACAGATTCAATGCAATCCCCATCAAAATTCCAAGATAATTCTTCATAGAGTTTGAAAGAGCAATTTGCAAATTCATCCTGGAATAACAAAAATTCCAGGATAGCAAAAACTATTCTCAACAATAAAAGAACTTTTGGCAGAATCATCATCCCTGACTTCAAACTGTACTACAGAGCAATCGTGATTAAAAACTGCATGGTATTGGTACAGGTAGATCAATGGAATAGAATTGAAGACCCAGAAATGAACCCACACACCTATGGTCACTTGATATTTAACAAAGGAGCTAAAACCATTCAGTGGAAAAGAGACAGCATTTTTAACAAATGGTGCTGGTTCAACGTTCAGCATGTAGAAAAATGCAAATTGACCCATTCTTTCCTCCTTGTACAAAGCTCAAGTCCAAGTGGATCAAGGAACTCCACATAAAACCAGAGACACTGAAACTAATAGAGGAGAAAGTGGGGAAGAGCCTCGAACACATGGGCACAAGGGACATTTTCCTGAGCAGAACACCAATAGCTTATGCTCTAAGATCAAGAATCAACAAGTGGGACCTTATAAAATTGTAAAGCTTCTGTAAGGCAAAGGACACTGTCAATAGGACAAAAGGGCAACCAACAGATTGGGAAAGGATCTTTACTAATCCTACATCCAGTTTGAGTGCTAATATCCAATATATACAAAGAACTCAAGTAGTTAGACTCCCAAGAATTAAATAACCCTAATAAAAACGGGGTACAGGTGAAACATACAAACCAAAGGATGTCTTCTGCTTTGTGGTACACACTACTAAGAACACTGTTTTAAATGGCTTTTGAAGATGACAGTGCTTTGCTGGTTGATACTATAAAAAAACAAACAAAAAACAACAACAATAACAACAACAACAACAAAAACAGGGTACAGAGCTAAACAAAGAATTTTCAACTGAGAAATATCGAATGGCTGAGAAGCACCTAAAGAAATATTCAACATCCTTAGTCATCAGGGAAATGCAAATCAAAACAACCCTGAGATTTCGCCTCACATCAGTCAGGATGGCTAAAATAAAAAACTCAAGTGACAGCAGATGCTGGAGAGGATGTGGAGAAAGAGGAACACTCCTCCATTGCTGGTGGGATTGCAAGCTGGTACAACTGCTCTGGAAATCAGTTTGGTGGTTTCTCAGAAAATTGGGCATAGTAACACCTACAGACCCAGCTATACCACTCCTGGGCATATAGCCAGAAGATGTTCCAACATGTAATAAGGACATATGCTCCAATATGTTTATAGCATCCTTATTTATAATAGCCAGAAGCTGGAAAGAACCCAGATGTCCTTCAACAGAGGAATGGATACAGAAAATGTGATACATTTACACAATGGAGTACTACTCAGCTATTAAAAATGATAAATTCATGAAATTCTTAGGCAAATGGATGGAACTAGAAAATATCATCCTGACTGAGGTAACCGGATCACAAAAGAACACATATGGTATGCACTCACTGACAAGTGGATATTAGCCCAAATGCTCCAAATACCCAAGATACAATTCACTGACCACATGAAGCTCAAGAAGAAGGAAAACCAAAGTGTGGGTGTTTCGGTACTTCTTAGAAGGGGAACAAAGTACTCACAGAAGCAAATATGGAGACAAAGTGTAGAACACAGACTGAAGGAAAGGCCATTCAGAAACTGTTCCACCTGGGGATTCATTCCATATACAGTTACCAAACCCAGACACTATTGTGGATGCCAAGAAGTACATGCTGAAAGGAGCCTGATATGACTGTCTCCTGAGAGGCCCTGCCAGAGCCTTATAAATAAAGAAGCAGATGCTTGCAGCCAACCATTGGACTGAGTGAGTCCCCAATAGAGGAGTTAGAGAAAGAACTAAAGAAGTTGAAGGGGTTTGCAATCCCATAGGAAGAACAACAATATCAACCATCCAGACCCCCAGAGCTCCCAGGGACTCAGCTATCAACCAAGGAGTACACAAGGCTCCAGCTGCATATGTAGCAGATGATGGCCTTGTCAGGAATCAATGGGAAGAGAGGTCCTTGGTCCTATGAAGGCTCGATAGATGCCCCAGTGTAGGGGAATAGGGGGCAGGGAGGTGGGTGTGTGGGGGTGGGTGGAGGAACACCCTCATAGAATCAGGGGGAGGGAGGATGGGATAGAGGGTTTCCAGGTGGGGGGGGGAAACTTGGAAAGGGGATAACATTTGAAATGTAAATAAATAAAATATCCAATAAAAATGAAAGGAAAGGAAGGAAGGAAGGAAGGAAGGAAGGAAGGAAGGAAGGAAGGAAGGAAGGAAGGAAGGAAGGAAGGGATCTACAATGACCAACCACATGACCCTTAACTGCTGTGCCAGATAGTCAAAGGACAGCTCACTTTACTCAGCTCCATGCAACGTTTTCCAGATAACAGAAGAAAAAGAGCAATGCTCTGAAGTAAATCAGTAAAGATGATATGATATTTTTGCATGTGTACATATTTGTGCACATGTGTGCATGTCTGTGTGTGTGTGTGTGTGTATGTGTGTGTGTGTGTGTGTGTGTGTGTGTGTGTGTGTGTGTGTGTGTGTGTGTAGTCCAAAGATGATATCAGGTGTCTTCCTCAGTTTCTCTCAACCTTGTATCTTGAGGTAGGGTCTCTCCCTTGAGCCCAGAGCTTCCTGATTTGGCTTGTCTATGGGCCCCTGTGCCTGTCTCCTGGGGTCTGGGGCTACAGTTGGCATTATATCTACCTGGCTTTTATGTGATCCTAGTGGTCAGTTTCCTGCTTGTCCTTTGTTTACCCTCTTAGCCATCTCCCTAGCCCTGAGAGCAGTATTGATATCCAATCAAGATAGGAGTAGTGCCAGAAAAGAACAAACACATGCTAACCTCACTCACAATTGACATTAAGAAACTCTATTAATATAATCCACTATGTTACAGATTCCAAAGAGAAAAGAATATTATCATCACAAAAAATGCAGATAAATAATTCCACGTGCCCAGATTTAAAAACTAACCTATAATACAAAACCCACATATATATGCATAAACCAGGAGTAAAACAGATTATGTGAGTTTATTTCCTAGGTTGGGATAAGACACCATAACAAAAAACAACTTACAGGAGAAAGGATTTGCTTCTGATTTCAGCTCCAGTGGGATAGAGCCCTTCCTAGTGGGAAGCACACAGTGGCTGGTGCAGGAAGCCAGCTGCACCCATTGCGTCAACACACAGGGAGCAGCGAGCATAGCAAGTGGAACCATAAAAGTCGGTATCTTCCCAAAGAGCACCAACAGCTAGGGAGCAAGTGTTCAAACAGATGAACCTACAGGGACTGTTCCGTACTCAGACCATAACATGGACCGTTCTTAACAAACAGCAAAGTTCCCTCACCAACACCTTAAGCACACCCTCCTTAAAGTCAAGAATAAAACATGAATGCGGGTACTTAATCTTCAACTATCACACAGCAAATCCTTACCACTTCCATGGTCAAAGACAAAGAAATAAAAGCGAAAATCATAAAGGAAGAAGCAAAGCCATCATTCTCAAAGGTAACACAATCATAGTCCTAGAAAAAGCCGGAAAACTATAAACCAATTATGAATGTGGAAAACTATAAACCAATTATGAATGTGTGGACTCTCTACCCTTCCTGGCTTTTCTCATGAGACCAGAATTTCTGCCCTCCCTCCCTCCCTCCCTCCCTCCCTCCCTCCCTCCCTCCCTCCCTCCCTCCCTCCCTCTCTCCCTCCCTCTCTCCCTCCCTCTCTCCCTCCCTCCCCCATGCCCTCCTATTTGCCCTCTCTGCTTCTGCTTTCTTTCTCCCTCCCCTCCTAAGATGTATTCTTCCTTCTGCCTTGAGTATGCTGGTAATGGGCCTCTCTTACTTTCACCATTAGAAGTTTAGCTTACATGATCACCACTCAGAAGTCAATTCATGAAGCCTTATTGCTCCACCCATTTGGTTCTGCCTTGGCGCGTGTGCGAGCGTGCACGTGTGTGTGTGTGTGTGTGTGTGTGTGTGTGTGTGTGTGTGTGTGTGTGTTTGTGTGTGTTTGTGTGTGTCCATCCTTTTAGGGAGTTATCTTACAAGAGGAAAAGGAGTGAAAAAGACAACTACACAACAGATTCTGAGTCTGGCAAGGCAGCTCAGGTTCCATGCCAGACTCGTCCTTTATCCACTGTGGGTCTGGATGCTCTCTACTCTGTCTGACATTTATAATCAACTTACTTTCTTCCCTAAGAAGTTTGGGCTGAGATTTTTAGAGGCATGTTGCCAATGAAATTAATTATCCTTGGATCACTGTAGCAATTTCTCTTTCCTTTATCAGTGACAAGGGTCAGTTTTACTGCCTGTTACTGCACACTCTAATTTGCCTAGCACGACCGGACCCAGGAACATAAGACTGTCCCAGAGATAACATGGAGACTGTCACATACAGGGATGATATTTCTCCTCAGTGACTTCAACATCACAACAAAATACAAACAGGCTTGTTTTAAAAACATGTAATATGCTAAGTAGGAATGAAGTATAAAACACTAATTAATACAAAGCCCAGAGGCACAAAGTTCCCTGGCCTCCCTACATACATAATCAGAAAGGCAAAATCCTAAATCAGGGACAGCATCCTTGGGTTTGGAAGGTCTCGTATCTATTTTTAAATTTAAAACCACACTAACTTATGTATCTACTAATCTTGTTCATTTTATCCTACGGAACCTACCCCTGCATGGAGTCCTCCTCCCTGGGAACACATATGCCCACATGCAGGGGCCCATCCTAAGAAATTGGCCCCACCTATGAGCCACTCTGCCATTCACATACACACACATACAAAAACACATACACATACACGTACACAAACACATGTATAAAAACACATACATAAACACAAACACATATACATACATGTACACAAACATATACATGTATAGAAACACATACATAAACACAAACACATACACAAACATACATATATACAAACATATACACAAATACATACATGTACACAAATGTACATAAACACATACATATACGTATATACAAACACATAGACATAATACAGACATATACACATATACACACAAACGCATACACGTACACAAATACATACACATGCACAAACATATACATACACACAAACACAATACATACACATATACAAACAAATTCATACATACATGTACATATACAAGTATATGAGACAGGTTCACTGTGTAGCCCAGGATACTAGCCTTGGACTGGTGGATCTTCTTGCCTCTGTTTCTTGAACCAGGATTACACGTGTATATCACCATACCTGTTTGAGGTAAAGGTCTTGTTTAGGACACCTGCCTCCTTTCACTAGATCTGAAGAAATGACGTCTTACACCTTGTTGTTCCAGCCATAACTAAGTTACAAAATAACAAAGTCCCTGCACCTTAGACAGCCACAAGGCCTCAGGTACTTGACCTTTTAGGGGCTAAAACACATGAAACTGAAGAAGAACGAAGACCAAGGTGTGGACACTTTGCCCCTTCTAAAATTGGAAACAATCACCCATGGAAGGAGTTACAGAGACAAAATTTGGAGGTGAGACAAAAGGATGGACCATCTAGAGATTGTCATATCCAGGGATCCATCCCATAATTAGCCTCCAAACGATGACACTGTTGCATACACTAGCAAGCGTTTGCTGAAAGGACCCAGATATAGCTGTCTCTTGTGAGACTATGCCGGGGCCTAGCAAACACATAAGTGGATGCTCACAGTCAGCTATTGGATGGATCACAGGGCCCCCAATGGAGGAGCTAGAGAAAGTATCCAAGGAGCTAAAGAGATCTGCAACCCTGTAGGTGCAACAACATTATGAACTAACCAGTACCCCGGAGCTCTTGACTCTAGCTGCATATGTATCAAAAGATGGCCTAGTCGGCCATCACTGGAAAGAGAGGCCCATTGGTCATGCAAACTTTATATGCTCCAGTACAGGGGAACGCCAGGGCCAAAAAGTGGGAATGGGTGGGTAGGGGAGTGGGGGGGAGGGATGGGGGACTTTTGGGATAGCATTGGAAATGTAATTGAGGAAAATACATAATAAAAAAAATATTTAAAAAAAAAAGAAGAAGAAAGAAAACTTAAAGCAGGCAAAACCGGAAAGTTGTGGGCCAGTGAGATGGCTCAGCAGATAAAAGAACCTGGTGCAAACTTGATGACCTAAGTTCCATGCTCAGATTCCAGAGTGAAAGGACAGAACTGACCCCAGATCATTGTCCTTGGGCCTCCACACGCACGGTACTTGTGCCTGCACTCACGTGGTGTGTGGTGCGCATGTATTATTAGTAACTTCACTTAAACATTAAAACTTCTTCTGAAAAGCAAGAGTTGTTTCCTCTCATCTTGGAATCATGCTGAAAAATATCTAAATCATGAGGTGATGTTTATTGTGTTGTTTTTTAAAATAAAATATCAAGACAGGCAAACTCATTATTGTCTGTGTAATTCTCAGAATGGCAGTAGAGAATCTATAATGAGGCCTACTAGGTTTTCATTCAGAGCTCTGGTATAATGGGACTCTTCTAGAAGAAGCTCAATCCTTAGAGAGGGAATGTCTGACAGATAGGCTTGAGGGCAGAGAGTTGGTCAGCGATCTTGATGAGTTCCAGAAGAGTAGGAAAGATGCCGAGTTGTCAGAGGCTAACAAAGGTGTAAGTGGCGACCACGATAATGTCAACACTTGAACCCTAAACAACCCTTCTCTGAACATTTTGTTTCCCCCATTGAACCCTGAGTAAGGGACTTCTTCCTCCTGCCTCCCAGTTGCCTGAATTATGGGGAATTCTAGCATACCCTAACTCTATCAGACCCTAACCCTTTAGCAGACCCTAACCTTACAGCAGACCCTAACCCTGCAGCAGACCCTAACCCTGTAGCAGACCCTAACCCTGCAGCAGACCCTAACCCTGCAGCAGACCCTAACTCTACTACAGCAGACACCAACCCTTTAGCAGACCCTAACCCTTAAACAGACCCTGACCCTATAACAGTAGATCTTAATACTGCAACAGGCTCTAACCCTACAGCAGACCCCAACCCTAGTATAGCAGACCCCAACTCTGCAGCAGACCCTAGCCCTGCAATAGGCTCTAACCCCGCACACAAATGCAGTTCCAGCCAGCCTGACTTTGAGAGCCAGAATCCTTCAGCAGCACCCCTCTCAACACATGACCCAGGCACCAGCCAGGATTGTTCTTGGCCCTGTTGCTTCTTCACAATTTGGTCAGGAAGCCAAACAGTCTCTGTCATCACAGATCGGAGGCAAGCTGACCTACTTGCCTTTCACAGAAATCTGAAGGATTTAAATAAATGCTATCCTATAGATAACACATCTATAGGACCTGAAAGAATGGGTAACCATCAAGCAATTGTCCCTCCCTGTGCTAGCCTGTTTGCCCACACAAAGCTTGCACTGCTGGGTGACAGGGTGACCTCTGTGTTCCTGGTGAGCTTAGACTTCTTCTCAGGGCTGTCTATATTCTTGGATTTTTAAGCCGATTTTTTTTTAACTCTTCAAAATTTTCTGAGGCACTAGCAGGTACTACTAGGTGTTCTTAGCCACCTGTATTCAAAGAGCCTCGATCCTCCCTCTGCAGAGGATCTGAAACCTGAGCCAAGTGCCAACACACAAGGCCTGCTCATAGCTGAAACCAACCAGGCTCCTTCAGGAGTGGAGCAGGGCTTACACTCTAGAGCCCAGGCTTCTAGACATCTCTGGCCTTCCTTGAGATCTGTTCTGTTTATGTCAGGCCTTGGATCTGTTCCAAGGTTAGTTGATGCCAGATAAGTGAGGTGGTGTTGAATGTCCCTGAGGAGTTAGCCTTAGGATGAAGTCTACTGAATAAGCAGCAGCCATGGTCCACACTCCCCTCTTTTTTTTTTTTTTTTTTCTTTTAGTTTACAGGCATCATCTCAGTGTTTTGTTATGCAACCACTGGATGTAATCACTCGGGCTTCATCCAGCTGCACTGTATCCCCGAACAGCAAACAGCAGCTCCGTGTGAGACATGAAAGGCAGGGTCAAGGCCTGCTTTCTGATAACCTCATCATTATGCTGGATCGCACATCTCCTCTGAGACTTTGGCTTGCTCAGTTTTGTTCTTTTATTTCTTTATTCTGCTTTTCCCTGTGCTGTTCTGTGTGGGATTCTGGAACATGCAGAGGAGAAATGAAACATCGAGGGGCAGAATAAGCAGTCTCCATGGGTGGAAGTAGGTCATAAATCCTGCTGGGGAGACGGCTCTCAAAGACAGCACAGGCTTAGTACCTTCTGGGGCCAAGACAAAGAGGTACAAGATGTGGCTATGGGTATGTTTAGAGTTTAGTTACCGCCAAGGGCTCTGACCTTGTAAGGAGACAGCTAGACCCATGAGTTGTGTCCAAATTCCAAGCTTGTTTCAGTAGACCCTGAGACTTTGGACTCAGCTTCCATAGTCCAAAACCTTACCCTGAGAACCCCAGTCAGGTGGCTCCCACTTGTGTCCAGTAAGTTGCGATGAAGAACAGAAGAAAGAAAAGGGAAAAGTTGGGGTTCATCTGTTATATCATCCATAAAAGGGAAAGGAGGGAGAATCAAGCACTATTGTTGCTTGATGGCCATAGAGCAGTAGTTCCAGAACTTATTGCAAGTACCTGAATTTTGGATGTTCAAGTCCTTTATATAAAATGGTAGTTAACACAGAGACAAAGTTTGGAGCTGTGATGAAAGGATGGACCATCTAGAGACTGCCATATCCAGGGATCCATCCCATAATCAGCTTCCAAACGCTGACACCATTGCATACACTAGCAAGATTTTGCTGAAAGGACACAAATATAGCTGTCTCTTGTGAGACTATGCCGGGGCCTAGCAAACACAGAAGTGGATGCTCACAGTCAGCTATTGGATGGATCACAGGGCTCCCAATGGAGAAGCTAGAGAAAGTACCCAAGGAGCTAAAGGGATCTGCAACCCTATAGTTGGAACAACATGATGAACTAACCAGTACCCTGGAGCTCTTGTCTCTAGCTGCATATGTATCGAAAGATGGCCTAGTCGGCCATCACTGGAAAGAGAGGCCCATTGGACTTGCAAACTTTATATGCCCCAAAACAGGGGAATGCCAGGGCCAAAAGAATGGGAATGGGTGGGTAGGGAAGTGGGGGGGTATGGGGGACTTTTGGGATAGCATTGGAAATGTAACTGAGGAAAATACATAATAAAAAAATATTAAAAATTTAAAAAAAACAAAAAAAAGAAAGTACTGACTTAATATGCTGTGGGCACATTTCAATATATAGTATTCTAAAAACCAAAAAAAAAAAAAATGGTAGTTAACCTTTGCACATACCCCAAATATGTTAAATCGGTCCCAGGTTGCTTCTCATACCTATTGCTATGTAAATATTTGTTATATGATATTGATTAGGGAGTCATGATAAGAAAAAGAGGAATCCAAACATTTTAGTTTAGGCACAATTATTTTCTGAATATGTCTAATCTGCAGTTGGTTAAAGCCAGGGACAGGATACATGGATGGGTACAGGGGACTGGCTGCATTTACTAGATGTTAGCCCAGGTCCTGGGATCTATGAGTTGAGAAACTGAGGTCCTCCGTGGGAAGAGCCTTGACCATGATGTTCCAAACACAATGGTACCTCTGCCATGACAAGATACCTCTTCCAGATGTCCACAAAGACAGAAATGTAAAACCAAGGCCATTTCCCCACTGCACTCTTGAATGAAATTATAGAATTCAATCTAGAATTACTCAAACTGGGTAAGTATAGTTACATAGCAGCAGTCCTGAGAAACCTGGGTGACCCCATTAATCCATAAGGAAAGAATGTGGGTGACAAAGAGAAGCAAGCCAGGGGCTCTGGCCATGTGACCTCCTGGAGGCTAGAGAGTGAAGCTTTCAACGACTGGCTCCCCACAGAGCCAGGTGAAAGATGTTCAACACATCTGAACAAAGCCAGTTTGGTTTTCCACTTACATACCAAGAGTAGAAACCTAAATGTAGCATACCAAAAGCAGCTCTGGCCTTGCCAACTCCAGTTGCAGCCCTCCCAGACTTAGGAAGAGGCCTGGGGTGAGTAACAATCCACCTTGCCTCCCTCTGAAGGAAACATCGAGAAACTGACTCAAAAGGGCTAATAGAAAAAGAAGGTCTGGTCCAGTGGATGGATTTCCACTGCTATGGTCCACAGACTCCTGGAAACAGGCACAGGCAGGTGAGAGGCTCGCCCAAGTTCCTATGACTGCAAAGACACAGATCAGATACAAATTGCTCCTCCATTAGGGAGGGAGGGCTCCACTATATTGTCGAGTAGAGGGTGAGCCACCACCACCCAATTTGCATATGAACTAAGGTTATAAAGAGGAGAGAGCTTTGCTTCTTTTTTTCAAAAAAAAATTTATTTTTTATTAGATATTATTTACTTACATTTCAAATGTTATTCCCCTTTCCTAGTTTCCCCTCCAAAAAACCTCTATGCCTTCCTCCCCTCCCCCTGCTCACCAACCCACCCATTCCTGCTTCCTGGTCCTGGCAGTCCCCTATACTGGGGCATATAACCTTCACAAGACCAAGGGCCTCTCCTCCCATTGATGACCAACTAGGTCATCCTCTGCTACATATGCAGCTAGAGCCATGAGTCCCACCATGTGCTTTCTTTGGTTGGTGGTTTAGTCCCAGGGAGCTCTGGAGATACTGGTTTGTTCATATTGTTGTTCCTCCTATGGGGCTGCAAACCCATTCATCTCCTTGGGTACTTTCTCTAGCTCCTTCATTGGGGACCCTGTGCTCCATCCAATGGATGGCTGTGAGCATCCACTTCTGTATTTGCCAGGCACTGGCAGAGCCCCATAGGAGACAGCTATATCAGGCTCCTGTAAGCAAGCTCTTGTTGGCATCCACAATAGTGTCTGGTTTTGGTAGTTGTTTATGGAATGGATCCCCAGGTGGGGCAGTCTCTGGATGGTCATTCCTTCAGTCTCTGCTCTACACTTTGTCTCTGTAACTCCTTCCATGGGTATTCTGTTCCCCCTTCTAAGAAGGACCAAAGTATCCACACTTTGGTCTTCCTTCTTGAGTTTCATGTGTTTTGCGAATTGTATCTTGGGTTTTTCCAGCTTCTGGGCTAATATCCACTTATCAGTGAGTGCATATCATGTGAGTTCTTTTGTGATTGGGTTACCTCACTCAGGATGACATCCTTGAGAGCTTGCTTCTAAGCCAGGCTGGGCCACCATTTAGAGCTTAAAGGTGGGCAAGTTACTTAACATCTGTGGTTCAGTTTCCTTACGGCATCCCCATCTTTCTGATTACTTTGGTATTGTTCAAAATCACATGCTAGTTATAAATCTTGTCGTATTATTCTGGCAGAGATCTTAGTGCTCATGGTACAAAAATGGGAAATCCCAAATGCTATAAAATCTGGAAAGGTTTTGGGTTTCAAAGTGCTTCAGCATTCACAGTCATGTCTGTGAAAATATTCTCCAATCCAGAAACTCTCCCCAAACTGAAACACTTCTGGTCCTAAACGTTCCAAACAAGGAAAACTTAGACAGCACCCATCTTTAACTGTTCCCAGTATACTTTCAAGTGCTGTTACACAGCCGTGTGTGAGGATTAAGACCTTTCAGTAGTAGCATTCTTCTCTTCCCTCCAGGCCTTTGTTAAGTCATACTTGGTTTCAGCCAAAAGTCTGGCACTCAGAGCTTGACCTCAGGCTACAAGGTTATCATCACTTTTGTTTAAGCAATCTTTGTTAAAAGCACTTAAGCTGGGCAGAGGTGCACACCTGTGATCCTAGCGCTCGCTGTGAGGACAGAGACTAGGCAGGGCTGCACAGTGAGACCCTGTTTCCAAAGTTCAGGTGTGTGTACAATTTAAATGCTGAGAAAACACCTCATTTGTTTGTCCTTGCAGTTACTCATTTTATTCTTTTCACTCTGGGATCCTTTTCATTCTCCCCAAGAATTACTCTATTTCTGAGAGTGAAAGCCAGCCCGTGACTAAGTCAGCTTTCGCAGTTGTGATGCATCTTTACAACACCTCTGCTTTGGAAACATAATTTTGTTGGATGTGCAAGTTTAGGTTGCCTTTGTCCCATTCAGATCTTTGAAAATGATTTTCTGCATCCTCTGACTTGCCTTGCTCCCAGTGACAACCCTGCTGTCAGTTTTACAGGTGATTCTTTTATATGGAGCATTTCTTTTTAAAGGTGGCAAAAACAATCACTCCCAGTGCCATGTGTCCGCTGAGCGCTGTTCCTCCAATGCTTCTGAGAGCATCTTTGCTCAGCTTTGAGGCACGCCCTTACACTTAGAAGGAGCTAAACCACCACCATTTTCTAGAGATCAGCCTGGAGCCTGTCCCTGTCAGGCCTGCAGACTGCTAATATTCCCTCAGAGAAGGAGGCGGTGAGAAAAGCCACTGGTCCCTTCTCCATATACCTCCGGCCATTTGCATGCAGTTTTGTCCTTACTGGATATGGCCTGGGGCCAAGCATGAAAGCCTGCAGGTGGGGCTCTTCATATATGTGATCATTATCCATACTGGGCAGAGACTTTTCCCTGTGGTTGTTTGGAGCTATTCATGATCCCTTCTCTAACCTCATGTTCTATGAGTAATCCCGATAAACTCACTGGTCCCCAGGTTGAACTGTGGGAAAATCATACTCAGGCTTGTTGTTACGACCTTAGGAGGAGTGGCAGATGTGATCCGTATCCAGGGGGAGGAATTTTAGTAACACACACAGGCATTCAAGAGGTCTTAGTGACTCTTTACAGGACCCTGCTGCATATCTAAATTCTTGCTTCATTCACTCGTCAGTCCTGTGAATTCACATGCTTTACTCTCCTTGGACTTTCAGCTCCACATTCTGAACACAGGGAGTTGACTGGGCTCTGCCTTGGTTTCCCCTCCTCAGCCACAGCCTAGAAACACTCTCAAGGCAGTGAACTGGGACAGTTGTAAGGCTTGTGTGGGTCAAAGGTCACGGACTCTTTCTTGCCTGATGTCCAGTGACTTGCAAACAATTCAAGGCACATGTATTGACCTTCTGTTGCTGTTTAGGTCATGAAAGTAAATCTGTTGCCTGTTAGTCAACACAGCTAGAAATCCCCTAATGATCCTGAGACTAAAGTCTCTGGGTCTTCTAATGCCACTCCCAGTGCACAGAACCTGCTTCACATCATCTTCTGGACAAGAATATGTGCCCTAGGGTTACCGCCTAACAAAGTAAGTGTGTCCTTACTTCACAATCATACTTAGCCATTAGGTTAGGATGTGCTCACATGAACTTGAACTATGACACTTCCTAATAGCATGGGCATCGAATAAGAGACTTGGGAAACTCTTTCTTTGTATGAAGGCCATGCGTCCTGGGCTTTGCACACAAAAAGTGAGCAACAATGTTGCAAAGGTGCAGCTAGTTAGAGAAACGAGAACCTGGAAGCAAAGGCTTAGAGATGACGTAATTTCCAAGTTCCACTCCCAGCCTGCGTTCATCAACTTCATTGAGAGGGTTCTTAGAGCAGCAAAATATTACTCTTCGAAGATGTAGGCTGTCACCACCCTCCCAAAAAAGCAAGAACTAATAAAACACTATAAAAACAACCAGTTTATGACTCTCTCAATAATTCCTAACACAGAGTGGTTACTTAGTTAAAGTGAGCCATTGCGGGCTAAGGAAATATCCCTTTGTAGACAAAAGGAGTCTGTGGATCTCAAGGCTCCTGCCAGGACACTCAAAAGCAGCAGTGGCAGCCCGATGCTTCATTCAGGCAGGTAGGGGGTAAATGGTTACTATGTTGTATTGGCTCTCAAAAGATAATTGGGGCCCCCATTCTTCCTGAACTTCAAATACAAAATCTTAAGTACCAAGGGGGTGAAATTAGAAACCTTCCAGTCACTGAAGACATCCCACAGCCTGGACTAGACAATGTATCCTCCAACACTGCAGCTTCTTGGACTCTGTGTTGAAACCCCGGTTACCTAGAGTAAGACTCTGGGGTTTGACCAGTGAGCCTGGCTAGGCTCTGCAAACAGCAAGCTGTGACACACCAGCAGGTCCTGAAGTCCAGATAATGCATGGTGGTCCGCTTTTCTCTAATGAAAGGAAATTACCAGAACACATCATGGGAAGGCCAGTGTTATTACATGAAAATTTCTATTTTTTCCACTTTTCATGTATGTATATATGTATGGAATTTCTGGATTATAATGAAAATTCTATTTGGGGGATGGGTCATGATCAAGAGAACTTGAAAGCCACTGGTCTAGAAACTATTAGGCCTTGGTTTTGATTGCTGATAGAAGAAGAAATACGTATAACCTTTGTTCACAGTGTCAGTATTATTTAAATATGTATTCCCCCAAAAGCAGAATATGCACACAAATTAGCACCAAAGTTAGGTATTAGAATATTTTTAATAATAGATTGTTATATAACTGAAGGTTGGCATTTTAGTTAGTATTTCCATTGCTGCGAAGGGACCAACATGACCAAGACAACTCTAATAAAGGACAACATTTAATTGGGGTTGGCTTACAGTTTGAGAAGTTCAGTCCATTATCACCATGGCAGGAAGCATGGCAGGAACCAGGCAAGTATGGTGTTGGAGAAAGAACTGAGAGTTCGGCATCGTGATCTGAAGGCCCCGAGGAGAAGACTAGCTCTTCCACACTGGGCAGAGCTTGAGCTGTAGGCGCCCTCAAAGCCCACCTCCACAGTGACACACTTCCTCTGACATGGACACACCTCCTAACAGTAGCACTTCCCATGGGCCAAACATCTTCAAACCACCATAGTTGGTTAGTTAAATTATGTTACACATACATCATATAGGTTACCAGATACTAACACTGCTGCATAAGTGAAATCTGAAGTATTGTCCTTACTGCCTCAGGGGCAAGACCTTATAAAACTTTAAACACACCAGTACATAGAAAGAATGTGGCTTAGAAGCGTGTCATTGCTTAGAAGCACAGGTGTAGCATCTATTTCCTTCCTTCTTTGTGCTTTTCTTATTTTCAAAAAACGTCTACAGTGGGTATATACAGCAAGCATGCATTGCTTTTGCAATTGGGAAAAGAAACATAATGCATGTGGTTTTAAACTTGCTTCACTGAAGCGGGTGGGGATCCATCCCATATCCAGTCACCAAACCCATACACTATAGTGGATGCCAACAAGTGCTTGCTGACAGGAGCCTGATATAGCTGTCTCCTGAGAGGCTCCACCAGTGCCTGACAAATATAGAGATGGATGCTCTCAGCCAACCATTGGATTGAGCACAGGGTCCCCAATGGTGGAGCTAGAGAAAGGAACCAAGGAGCTGAAGAGGTTTGCCCCATAGGAGGAACAACAATATGAACCAATCAGATTCCCCCAGAGCTCCCAGGGACCAAACCACCAACCAAAGAGTACATATAGAGGGACCTATGGCTCTAGCCGCATATGTAGCAGAGGATGGCCTGTGGAGCATCAATGGGAGGAGAGACCCTTGGTCCTGTGCCGGCTCAATGCCCCAGTGTAGGGGAATGCCAGGATCAGGAGGTGGGAGTGGGTGGGTTGGTGAGCAGGGGGAGGGGGAGGAAGGGATAAGGGTTTTTTTTGGAGGGGAAACAAGGAAATGGGATAACATTTGAAATGTAAATAAAGAAAATATATTTTAGAAATTATTGGGGCTGGTGAGATGGCACAGTGGGTAAGAACACCCAACTGCTCTTCTGAAGGTCCAGAGTTCAAATCCCAGCAACCACATGGTGGCTCACAACCATCCATAAGGAGATCTGACTCCCTCTTCTGGAATGTCTGAAGATAGCTACAGTGTATTTACATATAATAAATAAATAAATCTTTTAAAAAATTGTTTCACTGAGGAAATAACATGCCCTCCCTAGATAACACTCATGCTGAGTACTAGTGCCAGACATGAAAGCCAGAAGTTAAGAGGAGTGCCTCAAAGGTTAGGAGGACTGCTGGTGATAAGAGAGAAGCAGCAAAGATTATTGCCAGAAAGGTTCCTATCTTAGCACACTGTATAATTTTTCAAGTTTCCTGCTCCCATACTAGACATGACATCACATTTGTCATCCCCTCAAAGGAGCTGCCAGTGGGGCACTCGTGCTTTGAATATGACTGACATACAGCCAAGGCTGGCAACTTCTCCATAAAAAGTCATAATGACTCAGTCAGTAGAGTGTCTGCTGTCCAAGCATGAGAACCTAACTTTAGATCCCCATCACCCATGCAGAAAGCTGCGGGTGGTGAATGCACCTGTGGTCCCAGCCCTGGAGAGGGGAGGCAAGTGCAGCAGGTGTGGTGACATGCCCCTGTGATCCCAGCCCTGGAGAGGGGAGGCAGGTGCAGCAGGTGTCGTGACATGCCCCTGTGATCCCAGCCCTGGAGAGGCAAGTAGATTTCTGGAGTTTACTGACCAGCCTGTCTACCAAATCAGTGATCTCCGTATTCAGAGAAAGACCCAGTCTCCAGAAATAAGGTGGGACAAGTGTGGGTGGCAGGACATAGAGAAATGAAGCTGGAACTGAACTGGAAGCCCCCTTTCTCCTGGCTAGCATGCCTCCTGCCTGCTAGAAGGTGCTGGAAGCTGCTAGAGGAGAAAAGTCAAAGCCATAATTCCAACCCGCCATGCCAAGTGCAATTCCTAGAACAATAGGGGCATGACTGTTACAGGGGTAAATGACAGATACCTGAATAGACTTAAGGCCAAAGAAGAGGATTCATGATTGGTACTTTAAACCTGTTTAGAAAGTCATGGCTAGAAGGTCATAGGCCCTGGGGTGGGGAAGGGAGGACTCACTGCTGCTGTTTTCATAAGTTGACATCACATAATACTATCTTCTAAATATTTACATTTATATGCATAGGTATATACCACCCTAAGCCTGGATCAGAGAAGCTTCTCTTTGCAGTGAAAGAGATACATGGCTGTTCTAGCTATGACTGATGAGCACACAGCCCTAAATATTTATATCATGTATCCAGGCTCAGGGATTATCCAGAAGAGGTGGGAGAAAGAGTATAAGAGCCAAGTGTTGGAGAGAAGGGCTACAAAACACTGTTTTCTGAGTGTGACAGAGAATTCATGAATGCACCGCAGCAGAGATTCCCTGCACTGGGCCTGAACAAAGCTGGGTCTTTCAGCAGTCATCCATGGATGGGAAGGACTCAGAGGGTCTCCCTCTCCCTGGGGAACTATTGCTGTTGATGGGTGTTGGGGAAGAAGAAATCATGGCCTTCAGTTGTATACCTTCTGGGCTCCAAAGGATAGTTCTGCAACCACAGTTTTACAGGTAGTCTTGCTTAAACTCAATGGGTCACAAAACAAAACAAAAGATACAAAGGTAGAAAAGGGGTTTGTAGGAAAGAGGCAGAATGAACAATAATGGAAGGGAGACAGAAGACAGCAAGGGTAAGAATAATTAGATGCATCATAGCCATATTCAAAAGTGTCAAAAGGAAATTTAACTCATTAACAAAAGGTGAGGGTTGGGATTGAGGAAGGCAGCCAACATCAACCACTGGCATCTACATGCACACACACGAACAAGCACACACACTCCAAAATCCTTTTTTTTTTTTTTTTTTTTTTTTGGTTTTTCGAGACAGGGTTTCTCTTTATAGCTCTGGCTGTCCTGGAGCTCACTTTGTAGACCAGGCTGGCCTCGAACTCAGAAATCCGCCTGCCTCTGCCTCCCAAGTGCTGGGATTAAAGGCATGCGCCACCACGCCCGGCCCAAAATCCTTTAATTGTCTAAAATAATGCACAGAAAGGTGAAAGGGAACAAGTTTTATGAATCAATCTCAAGTTCTAAGAATGAGAGAAAATGGATACACAGGACACCCACTCACTCCCCTCTGTCCATTAGTCCATCTGTCCAACTGTCTATCAGTGGTCACTGCTTAGTCCTTAGCCACTTTGTATGCTGTACACCCTAGTCAGCCTTAGGACAGAGGGACCTAATGAAGAACTCAGCCCCAGCTCTGGCTGCCACTCGGTCCAGTCTCCACTTCTCCTTTGCAAAAGAGCACTCATGAAAACCTTTCATGAGAATAGCAGACACTGTGGAGAGTCTGCTGCATTCCTAGCCGTGTGCTGAGGTTCTGTCTCTGTGGATACAATCCCAGGCACATGTGGGTACCTGGGAGAGCCTACCACAGACAGTTCTGCACAGCACTGATTCATCCTTCTCTCCAGTCTAAGTCTAGTTTTTCCTCATCCATTCTGTCCTTCTATGCTCCCTCATTTAGACTCATGCCTTTTATGGTGTCCTTGGTTGTGCCACACCCCACCTTCACCCCGTGTGCAGGTGGCAATGCCTCTGATACAATAAGAAGTACACACTTAGGGCTGGTGAGATGGCTCAGTGGGTAAGAGCACCCGACTGCTCTTCTGAAGGTCCAGAGTTCAAATCCCAGCAACCACATGGTGGCTCACAACCATCCGTAACGAGATCTGGCGCCCTCTTCTGGAGTGTCTGAAGACAGCTACAGTGTACTTACATATAATCAATAAATAAATCTTAAAAAAAAAAAAAAAAAAAAAAGAAGTACACACTTAGCTTGCTTTTCCCCCTGGTCCTGGCACAGAGCTCCTAGAGTAATGAGACAAGTGGATATTGGGTCTCTACCTCCAGCACATGTCTCCTAAAACCTGTGATTTCCTGAACAGTAGGGTGCTTGGAACACACTTTGTCCTAATATTTGGTCTCTGACACTAGTTCTTGATGCAAATATCCTAAATCCCATGGGATTTCCTGACCATTGAAGCATCTTTTGTCTTCATGAGATCTCTTAAATAAGCTTAGATAGCTTTAGAATAGGGGTAGGGGGTGTGGAGGGGTCAGTAGCCAGAAAGACCAAGCCATGATTCAGAGCTTACAACTTCATCTGTACCCCCTATTTCCTAGGAGAACTAAGCCATCCCATCTATCAAGAAAACCTTTCATGATCCCAAATGTTCTTAACAGCCCTGCCACTTCAATCCCAGTACATCAGGGAGCCAAGGCCCAATGAGTTTTAATGGAAACAAAACTACATTCAAACCAGAGCAGAGAGAATGAGCCAAAGGAGGAATGCAAGATGATTGGAAGATCACAGGTGAGTGACAAGACCTTGGGTTTGAGGTATCTCTCAGAGGAACACTGTCTGAGCCAGCTTAGACTCCAGCTGTGCCTGATCATCCCCTTATGAACAGCCTCACACCACTGCCTGATCCCTTCAGATCCTACCTCCTATCTGTTCACCCATCCTTACTCTAGAATCCCAAGTTCTGTTCCCAGATGTTGCCATCCTCCTATCTGAAGGGACAGCAAGCTCCAATAGTAGAAAGCAGTCATTTGGTTTGTTGGGTCTCTAAGGGAAGTAAGAACAAGCCACTGCCCTGGCTACCTTGGAGAATCTAGCACAGAGGTACGTCAATGTCAGAGGTCACTGTTCTTCATTCACCCAGGGATCTCCCATGAAACATCCTGCAAGGAAGACACACATGTGTCTTCTGGCACCTCACCATCCTGGGTGCACTTCTACTTAGCCACTCTGGATTTCTGATGAGCCAGCAAACAGTTCATGGGAGAAGCCCCTCAGCTCTGCCAGTGGCTCTGTCCCCTTCCACTTATCTCTCCACAGGGTTCCCCAACTCCAGGGAACAGCCTTCCAAAACATACTTCCCCTTTGATTTTCTACAACTGTCCTTAATTTTCTCTTGACCTTTTCTCTACTAAAGCTAAAAATTTTCTTCCTTCTTTTTAGATACCGATATTTTAGACGACAGTCAACTACATTCAGCTTCAAATTTAGATCAAAGGACCAATAGGGGCTTGGTTTTTTTGTCCATCTCTTCTGGAAAGTGTCCTTTGGGAGCTACAGGAGCTATCCTATTCAGACTGTGTGGCTGAAATGTTACATTTCTGGGGGTTATCAATATGGTGTTTCCATTTGGGCTGAACCCCGATTACTACCACAGCCAATGCCTGGCCACTGATCCACAATACCACATCCACATACTCTGCACACACTTGCACACTTGCACGCGTGTGCGCACACACACACACACACACACACACACCACATTGGGTCCACTTTCTCACTGGCTTTATCTAACACAGTCTTCTTGAATCCTATTCAGCACTCAGAATTGTGGAAGAACCTGATACAGATCCCATCCTATTATGTAAATGTTTCTCCAAACTGAAGCATTCCTCCCTGGAGAAGGGAGGTTCATAAGACTCAGAAGCTCCAAACCTTGCCAGGCCCTGAAAGTGAACAAAAGTTACACAACTCACAAGATCCTGCTTCAAAGTTATGAAAGTAAAAGGCAGTTGCTGGGGAGCAGAGACCTTTTTTGGAGAGGGCTGCATGAAAATGTGTGGGAACTCCAGGGATGCAACTTTCACGGATTGTCACCCATACATGGGGAATGAGATGGGTCAGGGAGGGCAGAAGAGGGATGGAGAGGAATATACCAAGACAAAGTAAGGGTTGTACAATTAGCAAGGATTTTTGTAAAGAATAAACATGACTGTGGGGCTAGGGGAATGAATTGGTGAGTAAACACACTTGCTGTGTAGGCATGAAGACCTGAACTCAAATCCCAGGACTCCCACAAATGCCAGGCATGTTAGCACACATCTGTAATCCAGTGGTGAGCTTTTCAGTGATATGGATGCCTTTGTGTCCCCATGCTCCTCTAGGCAACCACAGCAGACTCACTCACTGGCTCACCAAGTTGAACTTGAGCAGAACCATTTCTTTGGTCCGTTGCCTATGCCCTACCTTGGATGAACAGATCCCAGGGTAAGCAACACAACACAGCTGTTCTCTGGGACCCCTCAACTCCCAGAGACTCACACTGCACTTTCTCACCCACAATGTCCAGGCTAAGACCTGGAGCTGGAGACACTGCTGCAGCCTGTAAATGCTCTGTCTCTGCCTTCTTCCCAGAGTTGGAAACTCTTAAAGTCATTTCCTGTGTTCTACCCATGGGACTAAATTCTGGGGCAGAGCTTTGATCATCTGAATCTTCAGTGGCCATTTCCTATCCTGTCAACCACAACCTTCAAGTTCAATGACATTCACCAGTGATCTTCATGATCAGTTATTGCATGCCAAGCATTTCCACATCAGGGCTTGCAACACCATACAAGACAATAAGCACAGGTCACAGGCTAATATTAAGTACTCAGAGGCAGTGACAGTGTACTTAAGATTCAAAGACTTGCTCTGTTCAACACATCCCACTCCCCTACACATACTGTACGAAGCACACAGCCCTGCAGATCTGGTGACCATGGGGCAGGCCTGCTCTTAGGGACTCACCATGCCTCCGGTGCATTCACGACAGTCCTGTAGGCAGCTGACAGTCTCCCATGTACTGTAGGCTTTCAGCCCAGCCATCAGTGCCTGTAGCGAGCGACTGTTGGTGAGCGCCCTTCCCTGGAAGATATCTTCATCCAGGATATAGTCTGCATGCCTGTAAGACAAAGTAGAGATGTATGGTGGATACAATAGTGGGTCAAGCCCATGAGAAAGAAGCATCCATAAGCTCCAGTTAGTACTCAGGATGCCCTACAAAACTGTCTCCCAGTACTGCCTCTAAGCCTGCAATCACCAGTCTCTACTACATCATTGTCCCCTCAATTCCTAAGCTCCATTGCTAATGCTGGCCTCCCCCTCTGCACCATGCTCATCTCTCTTCTTCCCTGTCTATGCATAGAGTCCAGGTCCACATTATTTTCAAAAAGTTTTCATACCTTACAAACTTGCCATTTATTTAAAGTCCTCCTCTATTGGAATTCTGCAATGAATTGTATAGTTGAGTAATGATCCCCAAAGAAGGGCATATTCCTACCTCTGGAACCTGTGCATGTCATCTCATATGGCAAAAGGACTTGGGAGCTATGGCTAGAGACCTGGGGTACACAGCTGTGCTAATGTGAACAGAAGTATCTGTGTACAAGAGTGAATGGGACAGAGAAGAGAAGAGGAGGGAAGAGTCAGAGATGCAGCTCTAGGAAGCAAGTGGGCATTGCTGACTTTGAAGAATAAAGGGGGGGCAAGACAAGTCATTAGGTGATCAGCCATTTTATTTGTAATAGTTCCACACAGGAAATAAATGAAGTGTTCATCAATAAGCAAATACACAAAAGAAGAGTAGTATATTCAATACCTTAAATGGAATACTAATTGTCAGGAGAGAATAGCAGTGACTAATCAGTGTTGTAACAAAGATGAATCCCAAATCAAAGCACTATCTGAAATAAGGAAGACACAACATATGCAGTACAGTCCTACTATAAGTAAGTCTACAATGAGTGGCAAAGAGAATGCCCACCATGACCTTGGGATGGGGCTGGAGGGAGGGATAGACTGCAGAAATGTGTAAGTAATTTTGGAATGTGGTTGAAAGTGTTTTGTGACTTGACAGTCTTGTGAGACTATACCGCCATCGATCTATTTAAAAGGCTTGTTTTGAATGAATACTAAATTACTCCCCAATAATGTTGATTAGAAAAAAAGCCTGTGAGGTTTTATGTATGCATCTTAAAGAAGGTTCATGGCTTTGTTTCTCTTGGGTAAATATGTAGCAAGGGAATGGCTGGCTAGTGTTGGGTGCAGAGGCAGGCAGATCCCTGGGCTTGCTGGTCAGACATCCTAGCTTGAATCCCCAGTAGCCATGTTAAAAAGTAAAACATACCAAGGGCATGTGTGCCTGCCACCTCAGTGTTGGGGGCAAAGGCGGCAGATCCCTAGAGCTTCCTGGCCAGCCTGCCTAGCCTAAACAGTGAGCACTCTGCTCAATGGGAGGCTTTGTTTCAAGTAAACACAGTGGACAGAGATAGAAGTCACCCAATGTGCCCCTCTAGCCTCTGCATTTAAATGAGCACACACACACACACACACACACACACACACACACACACAGAGAGAGAGAGAGAGAGAGAGAGAGAGAGAGAGAGAGAGAGAGAGAGAGAGAGAGAGAACAAACTTCTACTCTGTTGAGTTATCTCAAGATGTTGAGTCAGTACATGAGCACTCTTAAGGCGGAGACTGGTACACTATAAGCACTTGAATATGCATTAGCAGTTATCTGAATTGTATCCTCACAGGTGCCGAGTGGGAAGATTTCTCTAGAGAATGACTAAATCCAGCTGAAAGACAGATACATGAATGTTTCTACACCCTACCTCCACCTCTGGTCTGGAACCCAGCCCAAACTTCTCGAGATGCCCATTTGGTCAGGAGTAAATAAGAAGCAGACCCAGACATTCTTTTGAGCACTACAAATAGGATTTTTAAAAAGCTGTTAGTTACTTTCTAAGCTGGGAGATTTCTTTCTATAGCAAATCTCACTAGATGGTTCCAAAGGGAGGTATTCATCCCCAGCTTCCCTGGCCAGGAACTTCTGAACTTCACAACATGAAATCTATGCTTCACAGACTATCAGGATGGTTTAAATACAAAACTCTAACTGATGCCTTGGCCAAAGGTGATGTCACTGAACAAGGTAACTTCATCCCCTTAGTTGAATTAACCTATGCAGAGCCAGGCACTGTGAGATAAGAAGACACCAAATTAATGACCCACAACTTCTATGCTCACACAAGTCAGGTCCTCAACCAAGAGTAACTGTGCAGACTTGGAAGAGCTTTGTCTAAGAGGATGAAAGCAAGAGTGTGTGTGTGGGGGGGGAGGGTAGGATAGATGCAGCAGGTGCTGATGGGAGGGGCCTGGCAGGAGGCCTGTGAGCCTAGGGATAGAGCTCAGAGTCCAGTAGTAGACCCAACAGAGGAGAGACACAGACAAGTGGACAGGGTGTGCCAGAGAGAAGGCATTCCAAGGCCACACAAAGGAGCTTTAGCTTCTCTAGAACAGGAGAAAACTTGAGAGTCCCATTGAGAACTCAGACTTTGGTTTCATGCAAGAGGCCGATGGTGGTAAAGTTGACGAAGTGCAGGTTGGAGGTGGATGGTAAGAGAGAGGAGCTGAGGAGGGTCAGTCGAGAGGACAGGGAAAGCAAACCCAATCATTACGGGGTGGGAATTGGCAGAACAGGGGAAGAGGAAGTTTGAAGACTGTGTACCATATTTTCTCTATTCTCCAGTTGATGTATAATAAGGTTGACTCTATAACTATGAATCATTCTGAAATAAATAAAACACAATACTCAGATAAAAGAAGAAAGTTTGAGGAATCTTGAGGATAATGACCACACCACCCGAATTTACTGAGCACATCCAAATCTTCACCCATCTGATCTTTACAAAAGCTCCTAAGTCCGGAGCCCTCTTACTCCTGACTATTACTATTTTGTATATGGAGAAATTGAGACAGGATTCCAAGTCACACAAGTAGCAAATTGTGGGATCAAGTAACATAACCCAAGAAAACCCCACCCCACCTGACTTCTGCTGTCTGCCTTTCCACTGTGAAGTCACAAGACTCTGGGGGAGAGGCAGGGCCAGCTGGCCCTGGCTGCAGAGCTGTTTCTCCTGCTTACTGATTCCAGGCTTGTATAGCTAAAGTCCTGGCCCACCCCTCTGAGTGGAATCGAAAGCTCTGAGTATCTCACCAGTCAAGCCTCGAGTTACCCAGGCTTGAAACCTGAAGCCAACAGAATGCAGCACGCATTCAAGGAAGTTGGAAGACAAATCCCATGGCTAGGTTGACAACCTTTGTGGAGAAGGAAAATGAAAAGTGGATGGGGGAGGGGAGACGCCAGCATCAATTTTGGCCATGCTGCCATGAACTGGTACGTGCTACTTCCTTAGAAGCTGAGGGAAGGGGAGCCTCAAGGCTGACTTCTGACCTCCTCATATGCACAACATACATGTGCTCACACTCACACAACAAACAAGCAACAGTCAAGAGCTTAGAAGCCCATGGAACAACTGGATTTGTGATGTGTTCGACAGCACAGTATCACACCTGACACACAATAACAGTTCTGTGATTGGGTATTAATTTGTGTCAATCACCTGTCATTTCCCACCTTGAATCCTAAAGCTAGAACTGTAACCTGTCTCTACTGGAACGAATCAAACCATGCTACAGGAATATAAATCAGAATGCGTGCTGTCTCAGCTATGGTGGTGAAGTGGGGTTCAACTTCAAGGAACCCAGGGAGCTTTTCCTGGGTGATGAAAATGGTTTATACTTAGAGTGTTTGCTACACAACAGTCCATATTTGGTCAGATTCACTAAACTCTACACTACAATTTGTGCATTTTACTCTACCTAAACTCAGAAAGAAGTGCTTAGTGGTACAGCACTAGCCCAGCAAGCCCAGCAGCCTACGGTTTACTCCTGCATGCTGGTTAGTTTTTGTCAGCTTGATACAAAATAGTCAGCTGGCAAGAGAGATTGCCTTCATCCAATTGGCCTGTAAGCCAGTCTTTCCGACATTTTCTTGACTGATGCTCGATGTGGGAGGGCATAACCCACTGTGGGTGGCACCACTACTCAGCAAGTGATTCCAGGTTGTATAAGAATGCAAGCGGAGTAAGCCAGGGGAAGGGAGCAAGCCAGTGATCAGTGTTCCTCCATAGTTTCTGCCTTGATTTACCTCAGCGATGGATTAGTATACAGACACGTGAGTCAGATGAACCTTTTCCTCCCAATTTGCCTTTGGTTACTGGTTTATCACAGCAACAGTAGCTTGCTAGGACATCCCAGTACTGGGGGGACGGGAGTGGATGTTCAGAAACTATTAAGTAACAGATGCTGGGCATGAGTGATTTATGTTTTTCTCAGGTAGCTTGGACTAAAACAGTGTTTTTTTTCATTCTCAGTAGTCCCTGAAATGGACTCCTGGACTTCCACTCCCCTCCTTGTGTTGTAAGAAAACCCCAGCCAGGCCCAAGGATGCTGGCACCCCACAGGTCAGTAGTACACCAGACATGGCAAGGTCTCTCGTGGCCATCTTCTTACAACACTTGCTCGTTCATCAGTGTATAAATTTTCTAACAAGCATGGGCTGTAAGTTACCCAGACGCTGACTGCAGCAACCCCACTGAGAAGCAGAATTTGCACATTAGAGAAAAAAAACAACACAGAAGAAAGGTCTAAAGTTTGATGTTCTCTTCCCAGTCCACATCCTCTTGGGCTCTGTGATCTTAGGCAAACCTCAAAGTTTCTTGTCTTTAGGATGTAGGGATTACAGTGACACAAAACACATAACCCTGACCTGCCCCAGGACTGGGAGATGCAGCATCCAAAGGCATCATTAAAAGCCTGTGGCGAGGCCTATGAACGTGGCTCAGCAGTTGAGAGCACTTGCTGCTCTTTCAGAGGACCCACGTTTGTTTCCAGTACTCATAGAATGGCTCAGAATATCTGTAACCCAGTTTCAGTGTATCAGATGCCCTCTTCAGTCCCCCTCGGTTACCAGGCACACATGTGGTGCACATACTTACATTTAGGCAAAATAGTCATACACATAAAATAAATAAATCTAAAGCAAAGCGCTCCAAAGCCTGTAGTGGAAGTGAGCATGCATGTGCACTTACACTGCTATAACCACGACTGTCCAGCACCCTGCCTCTGCCTCAAAAGACACTCAGTACATACACTTTGACCTAGTTTTCAGAGCTATATTGTCCAGAAGGTAACTGTTCAAATCTGTTATTTGTTTCTGTTTTGTTTTAATTACTTGTTTGTTTGTTTGTTTTATTTTATGTGCCCTGCTGTTTTGCCTACATTCATATCTGTGCACCATGAGAGTGTCTTGTGGCCAGAGACCAGAAGAGAGTATTAGATCCCTGAAAATAGGATCCAAAAGACTATGTTATAGATTATGAGACGTTTGAGGTTGGACTAAAGGTATTTTGCATTATACTATGGGTAGGTATGGCCCCCCATAGACTCATGCCTTTGAAAGAGCCTATGGGGGCCATGGAGTGGAATGTAATGGTTTGTATATGCTTGGCCCAGGGAGTGGCACTATTAGGAGGTGTGGCTTTATTGAAGTAGGTATAGCCTTGTTGGAGGAAGTCTGTCACTGTGGGGGTGGGGTTTGAGACCCTCCTCTTAGCCATGTGGGAAACAGTCTTCTCCTATCTGCCTTGGATAAAGATGTAGAACTCTCAGCTCCTCCAGCCCCATGTGTTCCTGGATACTGCCACGCTCCCACCTTGATGAGAATGGACTAAACCTCTAAACCTGTAAGCCAGCCCCAATTAAATGTTGTCCTTTATAAGAGTCACGGTACCTGTTCACAGCACCTCGATGAGAATGGACTAAACCTCTAAACCTGTAAGCCAGCCCCAATTAAATGTTGTCCTTTGTGAGAGTCATGGTACCTGTTCACAGCAGTAAAACCCTAAAAGTATACTTAGCTCACGATGGTTATGAGCTGCCATGTGAGTGGTGGGAATCAAGCCCAGATCCTCTGAAAGATCAGTCATGCTCTTCACTGCTGCACAATTAGTACAGCTCCTATCTGTTAGTTGCAATACCTATGAATTCTTGGTGGATTCCACTCTTCTGGATACTCAGTTAAGTTTGGGGTTTTGCCTTGAACCTGGGATCAGGTTCTCCCACCCCACCAAGGCCCTTTCCTGCTCATAGTTAGAAAATGAGTCCTGTGTCCCACCCACCTTCCTGGGGGAGAAGCACCCCAGAGCTGTCTTACCTGCTTGTGAAGGACTGTGGCCAGGTGAGACATCAGCCTGAGTGCCTGCATTTGGTGCTCAATGATCTTCACTTCTTCCTTGTCCTTGGGCCCAAATTGCCTTCGGCTAGAGAGAATCAAAAACAAAACCCAAAACTTTTACCAAAAAGTGGTAGATGACTTCATTTTCATGGATGTAAGTAGCAGCCAGACATTGGTATTTTAAATGCTGCAGGCTATAGGAACCCAAGTCTCCTAAAATGTGTTTAAGACAGTCCACCTTTCTGAGGAAAACCCAACAGAAAGATTTTAGCTCCCCTAGAAATTAACCTTCCTACTGTGGAATATGTGTAAGGCACCGAATCTACCTAATATATGGAGTAATTTGTACTCCTTAGCATTTACATGACACCCTATAGCTGCAAGTGCCCCATGATCATTAATTATTCAGCTTTACTAGGCTCGTGACATAATTAATAGGACAGGAGCTGTAGCCTAGAACATATTTCAAAAGGACATTTGCAACAAGGAGGGTGGTGGCCTCCACGCTCCTGTCAGTTTGCAGGTGGATCATTACTCCCAACGCTCCTGAGCCCCCTGCAGTTCTGCATGGAACAGTGTTCTCCACATCGTGTACCCACGGCTGCAGGGCACTTAGAGGCAGATTCATCTCACGTCTTTCCTCAGAGCAATCTAGAAGACAGGTGGGACTGTCCCTGTAGCAATGCCCATGGGCAAACCTTGCCACAGATTGTGGCCTAAAGCCACAAATAGCAAGCAACCCAGAGCTGACACAGAGTTTGCCCCCAATAGTCTATGACTCTGGAATTGGTGACATTCTATCTTTTAACAGCCATAAACTTAATTTTGATTTCTTAAAAAGAATGTTTTACATAAACATTGTCATGTTGTGCATACACACGCACACACATATATACACACATTCATGCACACAAAGTGTTCATTATCAAACACCCAAAGCAAACTTATGTTGTAGACACTATTGAGCTAAGGACAGCTACTCCAAAAAGGCCGTACCTACTCCAACAAGGCTATACCTTCTAATAGGGCCACTCCCTAGGTCAAGCATATTCAAACCACCACATTCCATTCCCTGGCTCCCATAGACCTGTTCAAACACATGAGTCTATGGGGGCCAAACCTAGCCATAACATAATGCAAAATACCTTTAATCCAACCTCAAAAGTCCCATAGTCTACAACAGTCTCAATAATATTAAAAATCCAAAGTTCAAAGTCTCTTCTGAGACTCATCCAATCACTTAACTGTAATCCCCTATAAAATCAAAATAAAAAAGCAGATCACAAACTTCCAACATCACAGGATATACATTACTATTCCAAAATGTTATGGTAAGGAAATCCTGGACCAAAGCAAGATGAAAAAGCAGCTAAGCAAACTCCAAACTCTGCATCTCTATGTCTGATGTACAACTCCTTTCATCTTTGCTGACTGCAACAAACTTCTTTCTCTTGGGCTGGTTCTACTCCCTGTTGGCAGATTTTCTTATCCCACAGCTCTGGCATCTCTAACATCTTGGGTTTTCCAAGGCAATTTCAGCTTCACAGCCTCTTGTTCCAGTGTCTGAGATCTGCACACAAGCTTCTAGGTTCTCAAAAGGGTTTGAGTCACTTCTCCACCTCTGACCTCTGTAGCCCTCTGGGCTCTGATTCCATTCCACTGCTGCTGCTGTTCTTGGTGGTCATCTCGTAGTATTGGCATCTTCAATACACTGGGATCTTCTGCTGCAATTAGCCTTCACCAATAGCCTCTCATAGACTCCCTTCATGGTGCGAGCCTCAACTCCTTTGCATGACCCCTTCAGTCCTGGGCCATCAACTGCAACTGAGGTTGCACCTTCCCTGGCCTCTCAGTGTCAAGCCCCAGCTGCTCTCCATGACCCCTTCATGCCTTCAAAATCAGTACCACCTAAGTGACTTTACACATTACCAAGTACAGCTGCAGCATGAGGTACAACCTTGACTATCTTTGGAACACAGTTTCTTTGTGCTCTTAGAAAACACTTCCCAGAAGATTTCACCTCAGTGATGCTAGTCTCTTCTTAATCACCATTACTTTCTTAGCTCCAGCTAACCAGCATCACTTGTCCCAGTAGTCCCTTGTATTCTGGACTCTAAAGCCAGCGCCATGTGGCCAAAGCTGCTTGCTGGGGCTGGAACATGGCCTTGTTCTATTACATTATCACCAGCTTTCTGTTTTCCAGTGGTTTCCTTCACTGCCCAAGCTTGGCTGTCTTGGAACTTGCTCTGTAGAGTAACCTTGAACTCAGAGATCTGCATAGCTATGTCTCTGAAGTGCTACGATTAAATGGGTACACCCTGGATTTAAGCTACCCCCCCCTCCACTCCCCAGAATTTGCTCTGTACCAGGCTGGCCTTGAACTCAGGGATCTGCTTGCCTCTATTTCCTGGGGTTAAAGGCTTGTACTGCCATGCCTGGATCTAAATTTAGCTGGGTGGATTGTTACCCCAAGGTCACCACTCCCTTAATCTGTTTATCTCCTTAAACACAGGATTCAGCTCCATTGCGCTTCTTGGTGCCCTTTTAATCTTTGAGCAAACATTTTAATTTTTTTTTCTTTTTAGGTTTGTATGCTTTATCAGAGTGTTCTTCATAAGACTAAACCAGAGAATAAAGTCTCTGCTGGGCTTTTTTTGAGACTTCCTTCGTTAATGCAATTAGTATAAATCTCTTTACCTTAGCCTCAGGTAGACTCTTCAGTTAGACAAGGGCAAAAGGCAGTCACATTCCTCACCAAAATACCACAAAAATAGTCTCTAGGCCACAGACTGAAATTCTTCTCCACTGAAACCTCTTCAACCATTCAAATCACTCTCAGCAACAAAGTCTTTCTACTAGGATAGCCCATTAAGCCCCAATTAAGCATTCCACCGCTTTTCAAATCTAAAGTTCCCAAATCCACATTCTTCCAAACAAAACTATGGTCAAGCCTATCACAGCAATACCCCAGGCCCTGGCACCAACTTCTGTCTTAGGGTTTTACTGCTGTGAACAGACACCATGACCAAGACAACTCTTATAAATGACAGCATTTAATTGGAGCCGGCTTACAGGTTCAGAGATTCAGTCCATTATTATCAATGTGGAAGCATGACAACATCCAGGCAGACATGGGGATGGAGGAGCTGAGAGTTCTATATCTTGATCCAAGGCAGATAGGAGAAGACTGTCTCCCAAGTGGCTAGGAGGAGGGTCTCAAAGCCCACCCCCAAAGTGATACACTTCCTTCTACAAGGCCGTGCCTACTTCAACAAGGCCACACTTCCTAATAGTGCCACTCCCCGGGCCAAGCATATTCAAACCACCAAGAACAAATTTTTCTTAGTTTTCATGTTTGACACAGACTTTCTTCAACATAATCTTCTATTTCAGTATATTTTTATTTGTAATGAAAAGAAAGGTACCCTGATCATTTTAGTGCATAAGGCATCTAGGAGTCACAATCTGGCTGTGTCACACAGGTGGAAGGGGATGAGGCAAACAAAGCCAGGCACACACTGGAGCAGCTGCTACAGCAGAGTGAGCAGACTTCCCTAGGCAGTCTGACCACCCCACATGGTCGTCGCTGGAACACCATCATCTCCACCCTTAGCTTAGGCTCTTTCTCCCATATTATCTTTCACCAACCACAGTAGGACGTGGTTTCAAATGAGAGGTTGAACAGTGTGCAAGGCAACCTCTCAGCTTCTGCTGGGTCATAATGAGACCAAAAACAGAAAGAAAAAAAAAATCAAATTTCCAATAATGCTGTCATCATAATGTTAGGTTATCACTATGGACTAAATTGTGTCGCCACAAAATTCATACATTGAAGCCCTAATTCCCCAGTCACTATTCAGAGATAGGGCTTTTAGGAAGTAATTAAGGTTAAATGGAGTCATAAGGGTGGAGTGATAATCTGATTTACCCACTAAACACTCCTTCAGCTCCATGTGTTGGAGGAAGGTCAGGTGAGGACACTCACGAAGACAGGTCAGGGAGACAAACCACACATACACCAAATCTGGTTCTTGGAACATGGCATTTCAGCCTCCAGAACCACAAGACATAAGTGTCTGTTGTTTAAGCCAATTGTGCTTTGTCACAGCAGCATAAATGGTCTCATGTAGTTACCTAAAATGTTCAATTTGTCCCCACTCTCTTGAGTTTTAATTTTAATTTTTATAATTATGCTATAGTTGTATTTATAATTATTGAAGCTAACATTTAAGCAACACTTGCATGGTTATATACAAGCCACTCCTCTGGGAGACAGTTTTGCCTGACCTATGCCATCCACACAGTAAGTTCTGGGAATCTACAGTGTTCAAGGTCAAGTCCCAGACATGGAGCTCATAGCCCAGATCACAGAGAAGACCCAGGTAGGGCAGTCCAGCCTTCCGTCCCTGTCAATCACCAGTATTTCATCAAGAATTTCCAAAATAACATTTCAGAGAATTTTACTCACACAGAGACCACAAAGAAAATCATCAATAAACACTTTCTATCTTGATTAAAAATGATAACCACAGCCAGGCAGTGGTGGCGCACACCTTTAATCCCAGCACTTGGGAGGCAGAGACAGACAGATTTCTGAGTTCGAAGCCAGCCTGTTCTACAGAGTGAGTTCCAGGACAGCCAGAGCTATACAGAGGAACCCTGTCTCAAAAAAAAAAAAAAAAGATTAATAATAATAATAATGATGATGAGGATAAACACACAATTTTAAATTTTAAATAGTATTCTATTGAAATTTCTGTTTCTTGATGCAAATGTTTATTTTGGCACAGCACAATATTGAAGGAATCTTCACAGCAGATATACAATATTGAATGAATAGGTTTTTCAAATGAAGACATGCAGGCAACCATGGCAGGGTGGTCTGATGAAGACCTCGGGAACATTTTGGATGCTAGATCAGCGTGGTGGCCAATAAGTGTTTATCAGCTTGGCAGGATCTCCTGGGAGTCAAGCTTCTGGGCACATCTGTGAGGGACTATCTAGATCAGGTTTGCTGAGGTGGGCACCCCAAATGTGGGTAGCACCATTCCATGGGTACAGAAAAGAGAAAGATAGAAGTATTTACGGCTTTCTGCTTCCAATACTGCAGAAACAATGTAACCAGCTTCCACAAGCTGGACCAGTACTGGACTGTGAGCTAAAATAAACCCTTCCAAGGTCTCCTATGCTCAAGCTATGCCCAGGGTGGCTCACACACAGTCTCTCTCTGCTGCCTTCACATCAAAATGTAGAACTCTCAGCTCCCTGCAGCACCATGCCTGCCCGCATGCTGCCGTGTTTCTGGCCATGACAATAATGGACTGAATCTCTGAAACTGTAGGCCAGCCCCAATTAAATGTTTGCCTTTAATCAAGTTGCTGTGTTCATGGTGTCTCTACAAAGACCCAAACTAAGACCAATTGGCAAGGTCCCCATCAACTCATGTGTTTGCATGGTTACCCCATAGAGAGTGACACTATCAGGAGGTGTGGCCTTGTTGGAGTAGGTCTTGCCTTGAAGGATGTATGTCACTGTGAGAGTGGGCTTTGAGATTTCCTATGCCCAAGCTACACTCAGTGTGGAAGACAGCATCCTGCTGCTGCCTGTGGATCAAGATGCAGAATTCTCAGCTCCTCTTGCACCGTGTCTGCCTGCACACTGCCATGCTTCCTGCCATGATAATGGACTAAACCTCTGAAACTATCAGCCAGCCTCAATTAATTTTTCTTTAATAAGAGTTGCATGGTCATGATGTCACAGCAATAAAACCCTAACTAAGACACATCCCCCTCCCCAACTGAGACTTTTCTGATATTTCTCCCTCTCTCTAATATATCCCTTCAAAAACCCAAACAGAAACAAACCAATAAAAACAAAGTTGCTTCTCCCTAGAATGCCCTCAGTAATCTTCCTGTGATCCCTCCAGTGCCAACGTCTCTCCCTTGCAGCCTGACACTGCATGTGTCTCTACTAACTGACTGCTCCTGATGCTTCTCCACTGGAGCCTTGCTGATCCTGGAGTGTTTGCCCCACCTCCCAGGGTGAGCTCATTCCTAAAGATAGCAAATGATGTCCCCATGACAACATCTTCCAAATGCAAGCTAACAAATTCAGAGGCCCCAATACCTCCTTCACGAGGCTATCACAATGTAGGCCACTGTTACCCTGCACAAGTCACCCCAGGTGACACCAAGGCAGTGTCAGACCAAGGAGAGCCCCCTGCCAATATCAGAAGCCTCCCAAAGCATCTAACGAGTCATTCCTAATCTGCTTAGCCTGCTTAGCCTGCTTAGTCCATGCTTTCTGCTGGCACCCTCTACCTCCCGACTGATGCTAGTGTTTTGTGTTGTTTTTCTGGAATGTCTGCTTATTAATAGTTGTTACAGAGAAATAACTTTGACAAGGGAACATGGGTAGTCAGTTAGGATAGAAATTAATGAGAAGAATGAGAGAGGAGAAGAGAGGAACCCACCTCCTATCATGCCAACAGCCATACCCTGACTTTCTTCTATGAGACCAGAAAAAAAAAAAAAAACCAAATCAGTGGATGAGCAGAAAGCAGGGTCCACAACTCCTCCCCTCTGGCCTCAGATGCTGACAGCCCCAAAGCACCAAAAGGGAGTTTCCATTGGCTTCTGACCTGTCTGATGTTCTATCTGGCTGTAGAGGTGGGAAATGTGACAATAAAGATTAATGACTTTTCTGCTCAGAGATGCCACCAGAGGTCAGCCCTAAGACTGCCACCATTATCCCCAAGCTTGTTGTCTGGCTGCAAGAGAGGCAGCAGAGACGCGATATCAAGACACTGGTCAGAGAAGACATAGCCCCAAAGGCAACCTTGACTGGCTATTCTGCACTCAGCATCATGTTTATGGACCCAGTCGGGCACACTGAAGGCTCCTTCCCTGGTTGCCAGCATCCTGGCATGCTGCCCTGAACACAGCTCACAGGGCTGTAATCCCTGCAGCTGGCCAGCAATTACTGCCTACCAGACGTTTTTATTGTTCCAGAATATGATCTATATGGACACAATATTCTTCCTGTCTTTCCTCCACTGGGTTACTATTTTTTTGTTAAAAATACATGTAAAGGGTATATTTTTCTCTATAAAAACAATTCTCATTTCAGCACTCCCTCCAAAGAAAAAGAATCCAAATCACTTAGCTTTCTCGTGATCTTTAAAAAAAAAAAAAAAAAAAAACAAAGAGCCGAGTATGTATGCACGCTGATATCCACGTGAAAATCAATCCAGGGCTCAGAGAGAACTGCGAATGATGCCATTTAAGATTATAGATCTGAAACGCTATTTCTGGGCTCTGGCAACAACTAAGGAATAGAGGAAACATTTATTTTTGGTTGTTGTATTTCATCCCCACTCAATTGTGAACACGGCCGCTTGAAGCAACATTCGCAGAAAGTGACACGGCTATTAATCACCAAGGCAGCTTCTGCAGGCGCAGCCTCTTGGGGGGGGGAACTACATTGCCTGCCTTCTCTACTCTCCCTCTGGTCTCTTCTCCCAAAGGAGGCCAGTGACCTACTAAAAAGATAATTGCTTCCCATGTTTCCTGCTCCGAAGCATCATTGCATCAGTCTGCTGTGAATGACATCCAGTCACCCTGAAGGAGAAAATCCTATGTGGCTGAGCCTCTGTCCTTGACTCTGAGATGTCTTGGGGTACAAGCTAAGGGTGCAAGCTAGTTCACAGGCATTTCTGCAGCCGGAAGGGAGAAGAAAAACTTGCCTCCTTCAGTGTTGAGGTGCTTGACCTCTGCAGACAGAAGCTGGGGCCCAGACACACTCCCATGTCCATTGGGATTTGTTAATAATTCAATTTCAGGTTACAGTCAAGGGATCAGGTGAGAGCCCTCAGTGGGACACATACATCCCATTCCCATATGACTTCACAGAGATAGCCCAACTGCTCAGAGAGCCTTCAGTCCAACCCTTTCTGTTTCTCCTCTTTTGGGGGAACACTCCTAGATATAGGACTTGGAGTGCAAATATTTTATAAAACAAAGCATGCATGTGTGTATGCATACTTGTATGTGGTATATGTGTGTGTGCAGCACACATGTATAGGTATGCTTACCCATGTGTATGCATGTAGAGGCCAGAGGCAGGCATCAGGTCCTCTGTTTTCAACTTATGTTTTGAGACAAGGTTTCTCACTGAACCAGAGCTGGGTGCTGTGCTCAGGCTGAATAGTCAGCAAGCCCTTGGGCTCTGCCTAATTCTATGCCTCCAGAACTGGAGTTACACATATATACCACCTATATACCACCATGCCTGGCTTTTAGGTGGCTTCTGGGAATCTGAACTCAGATCCTTGTGCTTGCATATCAAACACTTTACCCACTGAGCCATCTCCCTGGAATCAAAGCAGAACATTTTAAGCCCACGATCATAGCACTGTATTACTCTAAAAGTCCCTATGAGCCCATGTTTCAACATTTGCTCTCCAGTTCGCAGTATCATTTTAAGAGACCGTGGAACCCTTAAGAACAGAAGCAGGTCACTAAGGATAGACACATGAAGATTACAGATGGCTCCTAGTTCCAGTACTGTCTCCATCATGAACGTGAGGAAACTCTACTACACATCCCACAATAAAGGCCTTTATGCCTTCCTTGCCAGGATGGGTTGGAACCATGATCCCTACTAATAATCCATGCTTAGTTTTCTTTAGTTGTTTATGTGGAAGATTTTGGACATGACTATACTATATAAGCATTGACTGGACCTAGAAGACTGAGGTCCAACTACAGAAAACTCAGCTTCTCATTATCATCTAATGTGTGGGCATCAAACACTCCAGCTCCCTTCAGCTCCAAGCCCTACCACCCTCTAACACATCTGATTCCCTGTAGGATCATGCCTGGTATCAAAATGGAGACAGGTTTTGTTTAAAACTGAATGCCTAATGGTTTTCTCTTTGGACTCTGAGCAATCTTGTACCAGACATCAAATTTAGCATGTTAGATCCACCATGATTTAGCTGTCATTCTTCAAGTGGACAATTTTCAATCAGTCTGTACAGCAGATGAAAGAAGTGTGTATGTGCACGTCTGTGTATGCCATAGGTAAGCATTGCTTTCACAGTGGCCTTGGACTAAAGAGATAGCTTAATGGATAAAGTGCTTGCTTTGCAAGCATGAACACCTGAGTTTGGATTTCACCCATGAAAAAGCTGAACAAATATAACCTCTGGGAGTTGTGGAGGAGACAGGCAGATCCAGGAGTCTAGCCAAAATGACAAGCTCCAGGTACAGTGAAAGATCTTGGTTCAAGTAGTAGTAGTAATAGTAGTAGTAGTAGTAGGTAGGGGTAGTGGTAGTGACAGTATTAGTAGTAATAGCAGTGGTGATGGTGGTAGTAGTAATAGTAGGTAGGGGTAGTGGTAGTGACAGTATTAGTAGTAATAGCAGTGGTGATGGTGGTAGTAGTAGTAGTAGTGGTAGTAGTAATAATAATGTGAAGAGGGTTAGAGTATGATATCTAGTGATGACCTGTGTCTACACATATACATACATGGGTGCTGCACACACACACACACACACACACAAACACACACACACAGGGGTAGGGGTGTCTTGGCTGTAATAAAATATGGATCTGCTCCCAAGAAAGCTTCCAAAATGTTTTCCTACTCTTATAAACACTGTACAAATAACATTTGTGTCTTCTAAACTTCTTGACAGTGACAGAGGAGGGTTTTGATCTCCTTTCTGGCTTCGGCTTGCCTGTGAACCAGCTTGCACAATGACTTTACACCCCAACACATCTCAAGGTCAAGGAATGTTGCTCATACACCCAGTTCTTCTTCCAATGGGAGATTAATGACATAACAAGTTTTAAACATAGGAATATTTGATGAGAAAGAAATGCTGGCTTATTGCTTTGATGTCAGTGTTAGAAAGTCTACCAAGCAAACAAAGACAGTGTCCCAAGCTTACACACACAGATGCTGGAACCCACATGGCATTGCTAGTGTGCAGCTCTTTGGAAAAGAGCCATTACTACCATTCACCATATCTCCCTTTCTCACAGACCAGGCCAGATCAAAAACCTAAGAATGACTCTACCCAACAGGCAGCACATGGGTATGAAGTTGTGGCCAGTATCTAGTAGTGTCTTTGTTAGGGTTTCCCATTGCTGTGAATAGACACCATGACCAAGACAACTCTTATAAGGACAACATTTAATTGGAGCTGGCTTACAGGTTCAGAGGTTCAGTCCATTATCATCAAGGCATGGCAATATCTAGGCAGGCATGGAGCTGGAGGAACTGAGACTTCTACATCTCGTTACTAAGGCAAACAGATGACTATCTTCCATGTAGTGGAGGGTCTCAGAGCCCACCACCACAATTACACACTTCCTTCCTCCAACAAGGCTACACCTACTCCAACAAGGCAACACCTAATGCCACTCCTTAGGCCATGCATGCATATTCAAACCACCACAAGCAGCAACCAACACTCTGCTCTCTGAGACTGTGAAGACCACTTTCATCACAATTAACAATGTAGCAGCAACATGGAATGGGGTAGCCTGCAGAGTGTGGATTAGATTATAAACATGCCACTTCTTTCTTTGAGCCAATAGGTGACCTGGACAACTCAGGCCTGAGAGAAGACACAGACAGTGAACCCACATTGCTGCCTTTATATTTCTACTGAATAGGTTCTTTCTGACCAACATCAACATCTGATGACAAGGACCAGAAGTAGGCTCCCTCTGCATAAGAGACTGGCCAAGTCTCCCAGGTTCTTCTTTGAGGGTTCAAATATTTAAATAAGAGTAGATCTAGTTCAAATAAACTTCTTTAAAACAAACAAACACTAAGAAACATGGCTTCCTCTCTGCTCAATCTGTTTTTGTTCTATACTGGTGCCTCTTGTTGCCTGTGAGAAGCCATCCTGGGACCTAGCCATCACATCCTAATTTATACCACTGCAGGGGAGGCAGAAGATAGGATGGTTAAAAGCTAAGGCTTGGGACCATGCACACCTGGTTTGCACAGAGATGCAGACACTTCCACCTGTGTGTAGGTTATCTTGTTCAGGCATTTGTGAGCCTCAGTTTCCTCAACTGTAAATAGATTTATGGTCCTCGACCTGTAGGTCATGACCCCTTTGTGGTCACATATCAGATATTTACATTGCAATCCATAACAGCAGCAAAATTACAGCTATGAAGTAGCAATGAAATAATAATGTTGGGAATAACCATGACAAGAGAAACATTAAAGGGTCTCAGCATTAGGAAGGTTGAGAACTGTATCTGCTTGTACTCTTATGTTAATTTGGGTCCCCCAAACTTCTCACACTAGTGTCTGCAGTAAGACATACAGGGACCCTGCCCCCAGTTGGATTTGATTGGTAAATAAAGATGCTGACAGCTAATGGCTAGGCAGAGCAGACAGAGGTGGGACTTTTAGGATTCAGGGGCAAGAGAGAGAGAGAGAGAGGAAGAAGGAAGAGATCAGCCATGCTGGGAGAAGCATAAGGAGAGGAGAGACACTATGCATGAGAAGGACAGAGAGCATAGCTGCTATGTAGGGACCAGGGGAGAGCAACCCAAAAGAGCTACCCGACTGGGTCCAGGGCAGCAAAGAAGGAGTATAGGATTTAGTAAGTAATAACTTGGGGAATATCAGAGGGAGGTTGATTGGCCCCAAGTGGAGGTTAGGAAGTGGTCCAGCCATTGAGCTGTTTTAGGCATATCAAAATATAAAGGTTGTGTACATGTGTCTTTCATTTGAGAACCCAAAACATTGGGGCAGGTAGTGAGGAATGCTTAGGGTTCATCACCATACTCTTAACAGTCCAATCAAACTCTTCAAGATAGTCTGTTAGTCTACTCAGAACTGACTAAGAAAGTGATTGTAAAATTCCCCCAAAAGTTACTCTTTTCTCTATTCGATCTTACCAAAGATTCTATAAAAAGACCCTTAAGGCAAAGGAGAACATCTACTTTCCAACATTAAATTAAAGGTAATGAAATTGTTGAGAAAGAAGGTGTGCTAAGGTGTGTGTGTGTGTGTGTGTGTGTGTGTGTGTGTGTGTGTGCGCGCGCGTGCTCGGACATGCGTGTGTGTGGCCATGTGATGGAGAACTAATGTCAGCACCCCCTTTATATATCGAGGAGCATCACTGATTTCTCCCCTGAATTCCAGGTTGAAAGAAGGTGGACAAAACACAATGTGAGGGTGGGGTGGGGTGGGCAAAGCCACAGAGGCAACAGATTCTTTCTGAGCCAATCAGCTGATCTTAGAAAGGAGCATGAGGACAAGTCCCTTCTGGTTGGCACCAGCACCGGGTCACCTTGGGCGCAGAGTCAGCTGACACCCCCAAGGTCCCCAGAGCACTCTCCACGGGATCTTAGGACCTCTGGTGAGTGGAACACAACTTCTGCCAGGAAGCAGATTCGAACGCCAGATACCTGGGCACCTTCCCTGCAAGAGGAGAGCTTGCCTGCAGAGAGTGCTCTGACCACTAAAACTCAGGAGAGAGCTAGTCTGCCAGGTCTGCTGATAGAGGCTAACAGAATCATGAGAGGAACAATATCTAACCAGAGACAACTATAACAACTGACTCCAGAGATTACCAGATGGCGAGAGGCAAACGAAAGAATCTTACTAACAGAAGCCAAGACCACTCACCATCATCAGAACGCAGCACTCCCACCTCACCCAGTCCTGGGCACCCCAAGACACCTGAAAAGCTAGACCCGGATTTAAAAGCATATCTCATGATGATGGTAAAGGACATCAAGAAGGACTTTAATAACTCACTTAAAGAAATACAGGAGAACACTGCTAAAGAGTTACAAGTCCTTAAAGAAAAACACGAAAACACAACCAAACAGGTAGAAGTCCTTAAAGAAAAACAGGAAAACACATCCAAACAGGTGATGGAAATGAACAAAACTATACTAGACCTAAAAAGCAAAGTAGACACAATAAAGAAAACCCAAAATGAGGCAAGGCTGGAGATAGAAACCCTAGGAAAGAAATCTGGAGCCATAGATGCAAGCATCAGCAACAGAATACAAGAGATGGAAGAGAGAATCTCAGGTGCAGAAGACTCCATAGAGAACATGGGCACAACAATCAAAGAAAATGCAAAATGCAAAAATATCCAAACTCAAAACATCCAGGAAATCCAGGACACAAGGAGAAGACCAAACCTACGGATAATAGGAGTAGATGAGAATGAAGATTTTCAACTTAAAGGGCCAGCAAATATCTTCAACAAAATAATAGAAGAAAACTTCCAAAACTTGAAGAAAGAGATGCCCATAAACATACAAGAAGCCTACAGAACTCCAAATAGACTGGACCAAAAAAGAAATTCCTCCCGACACATAATAATCAGAACAACAAATGCACTAAATAAAGATAGAATATTAAAAGCAGTAAGGGAAAAAGGTCAAGTAACATATAAAGGCAGGCCTATCAGAATTACACCAGACTTTTCACCAGAGACTATGAAAGCCAGAAGATCCTGGACAGATGTTTTACAGACACTAAGAGAACACAAATGCCAGCCCAGGCTACTATACCCAGCCAAACTCTCAATTACCATAGATGGAGAAACCAAAGTATTCCACAACAAAACCAAATTCACACATTATCTTTCCATGAATCCAGCCCGTCAAAGAATAATAACAGAAAAAAAAAATACAAGGACGGAAACCATGCCCTAGAAAAAACAAGAAAGTAATCCTTCAACAAACCAAAAAGAAGACAGCCACAAGAACAGAATGCCAACTCTAACAACAAAAATAATAGGAAGCAACAATTACTTTTCCTTGATATCTGAATATCAATGGACTCAATTCCTCAATAAAAAGACATAGACTAACAGACTGGCTACACAAACAGGACCCAACATTTTGCTGCTTACAGGAAACCCATCTCAGGGAAAAAGACAGACACTACCTCAGAGTGAAAAGCTGGAAAACAATTATCCAAGCAAATGGTCTGAAGAAACAAGCTGGAGTAGCCATTCTAATATCGAATAAAATCGACTTCCAACCCAAAGTTATCAAAAAAGACAAGGAGGAACACTTCATACTCATCAAAGGTAAAATCCTCCAAGAGGAACTCTCAATTCTGAATATCTATGCTCCAAATGCAAGGGCAGCCACATTCATTAAAGAAACTTTAGTAAAGCTCAAAGCACATATTGCACCTCACACAATAATAGTGGGAGACTTCAACATACAACTTTCATCAATTGACAGATCGTGGAAACAGAAACTAAACAGGGACAAAGTGAAACTAACAGAAGTTATGAAACAAATGGATTTAACAGATATCTACAGAACATTTTATCCTAAAACAAAAGGATATACCTTCTTCTCAGCACCTCATGGTACTTTCTCCAAAACTGACCATATAATTGGTCACAAAACAGGCCTCAACAGATACAAAAAATATTGAAATTGTCCCATGCATCCTATCAGATCACCATGGACTAAGGCTGATCTTCAATAACAAAATAAATAATAGAAAGCCAACCTTCACGTGGAAACTGAACAACACTCTTCTCAATGATACCTTGTTTAAGGAAGGAATAAAGAAAGAAATTAAAGATTTTTTAGATGCCCAAACTTATGGGACACAATGAAAGCATTTCTAAGAGGAAAACTCATAGGTCTGAGTGCCTCCAAAAGGAAACTAGAGAGAGCACACACTAGCATCTTGACAACACACCTAAAAGTTCTAGAACAATAGGAAGCAAATTCACCCAAGAGGAGTAGACAGCAGGAAATAATCAAACTCAGGGCGAAATCAACCAAGTGGAAACAAGAACAATTCAAAGAATCAACCAATCGAGGAGCTGGTTCTTTGAGAAAATCAACAAGATAGATAAACCCTTACCCAGACTCACTAGAGGGCACAGGGATAGCATCCTAATTAACAAAATCAGAAATGAAAAGGGAGACATAACAACAGATCCTGAAGAAATCCAAAACACCATCAGATCCTTCTACAAAAGGCTATACTCAACAAACCTGGAAAACCTGGATGAAATGGACAAATTTCTAGACAGATACCAGGTACCAAAGTTAAATCAGGATCAAGTTAATGATCTAAACAGTCCCATATCCCCTAAAGAAATAGAAGCAGTCATTAATAGTCTCCCAACCAAAAAAAAATCCCAGGACCAGATGGGTTTAGTGCAGAGTTCTATCAGACCTTCAAAGAAGATCTAATTCCAGTTCTGCACAAACTATTCCACAAATTAGAAGCAGAAGGTACTCTACCCAATTCATTCTATGAAGCCACAATTACTCTGATACCTAAACCACAGAAAGATCCAACAAAGATAAAGAACTTCAGACCAATTTCCCTTATGAATATTGATGCAAAAATACTCAATAAAATTCTCGCTAACCGAATTCAAGAACACATTAAAACAAGCATCCATCCTGACCAAGTAGGTTTTATTCCAGGGATACAGGGATGGTTTAATATATGGAAATCCATCAATGTAATCCATTATATAAACAAACTCAAAGACAAAAACCACATGATCATCTCGTTAGACGCGGAGAAAGCATTTGACAAAATCTAACACCCCTTCATGATAAAAGTCATGGAAAGATCAGGAATTCAAGGCCCATACCTAAACATAATAAAAGCAATATACAGCAAACCAGTAGCCAACATCAAAGTAAATGGTGAGAAGCTGAAAGTAATCCCACTAATATCAGGGACTAGACAAGGCTGCCCACTTTCTCCCTACCTATTCAACATTGTACTTGAAGTCCTAGCCAGAGCAATTCAACAACAAAAGGAGATCAAGGGGATACAAATTGGAAAGGAAGAAGTCAAAATATCACTTTTTGAGGATGATATGATAGTATATATAAGTGACCCTAAAAATTCCACCAGAGAACTCCTAAACCTGATAAACAGCTTAGGTGAAGTGGCTGGATATAAAATTAACTCAAACAAGTCAATGGCCTTTCTCTACACAAAGAATAAACAGGCTGAGAAAGAAATTAGGGATACAACACCCTTCTCAATAGTCACAAATAATATAAAATACCTTGACGTGACTCTAACTAAGGAAATGAAAGATCTGTATGAAAAGAACTTCAAGTCTCTGAAGAAAGAAATTAAAGAAGATCTCAGAAGATGGAAAGATCTCCCATGCTCATGGATTGGCAGGATCAATATAGTAAAAATGGCTATCTTGTCAAAAGCAATCTACAGATTCAATGTAATCCCCATCAAAATTCCAACTCAATTCTTCAACGAATTAGAAAGAGCAATCTGCAAATTCATCTGGAATAACAAAAAACCTAGGATAGCAAAAACTCTTCTCAAGGATAAAAGAACCTCTGGTGGAATCATCATGCCTGACCTTAAGCTGTACTACAGAGCAATTGTGATAAAAACTGCATGGTACTGGTATAGGGACAGACAAGTAGACCATTGAAATAGAATTGAAGACCCAGAAATGAATCCACACACCTATGGTCACTTGATTTTGACAAGGGAGCAAAAACCATCCAGTGGAAAAAAGACAGCATTTTCAACAAATGGTGCTGGCACAACTGGCGGTTAACATGTAGAAGAATGCAAATTGATCCATTCCTATCTCCTTGTACTAAGGTCAAATCTAAGTGGATCAAGGATCTCTACATAAAACCAGAGACAGTGAAACTTATAGAGGAGAAAGTGGGCAAAAGCCTCGAAGATATGGGCACAGGGGAAAAATTCCTGAATAGAACAGCAATGGCTTGTGCTGTAAGATTGAGAATTGACAAATGGGACCTCATAAAATTGCAAAGCTTCTGTAAAGCAAGACACCGTCAATAAGACAAAAAGGCCACCAACAGACTGGGAAAGGATCTTTACCTATCCTAAATCAGATAGGGGTCTAATATCCAATATATATAAAAAACTGAAGAAGGTAGACTCCAGAAAATCAGATAACCCCATTAAAAAATGGGGCTCAGAGCTAAACAAAGTATTCTCACCTGAGGAATACAGAATGACTGAGAAGTACCTGAAAAAATGTTCAGCATCCTTAATCATCAGGGAAATGCAAATCAAAACAGCCCTGCCATACCCAGGGATCCATCCCATAATCAGCTTCCAAACGCTGACACCATTGCATACACTAGCAAGATTTTGCTGAAAGGACCCTGATATAGCTGTCTCTTGTGAGACTATGCTGGGGCCTAGCAAACACAGAAGTGGATGCTCACAGTCAGCTAGTGGATGGATCATAGGGCTCCCAATGGAGGAGCTGGAGAAAGTATCCAAGGAGCTAAAGGGACCTGCAACCCTATAGGTGCAACAACATTATGAACTAACCAGTACCCCGGAGCTCTTGACTCTAACTGCATATGTATCAAAAGATGGCCTAGTCGGCCATCACTGGAAAGAGAGGCCCATTGGACACACAAACTTTATATGCCCCAGTACAGGGGAACACCAGGGCCAAAAAAAAAAAAAAAAAAAAAGGGAATGGGTGGGTAGGGAAATGGGGGAGAGGGGGGAGGGTATGGGGGACTTTTGGGATAGCATTGGAAATGTAATTGAGGAAAATATGTAATAAAATATATTTAAAAAAAAAACAGCCCTGAGATTCCATCTCACACCAGTCAGAATGGCTAAGATCAAAAATTCAGGTGACAGCAGATGCTGGTGAGGATGTGGAGAAAGAGGAACACTCCTCCATTGCTGGTGGGATTGCAAGCTTGTACAACCACTCTGGAAATCAGTCTGGTGGTTCTTCAGAAAATTGGACATAGTACTACCAGAGGATCCAGAAATACCTCTCCTGGGCATATATCCAGAAGATGTTCCAACTAGTAAAAAAGACACATGCTCCACTATGTTCATAGCAACCTTATTTATAATAGCCAGAAGCTGGAAAGAACCCAGATGCCCCTCAACAGAGGAATGGATACAGAAAATGGGGTGCATTTATACAATGGAGTACTACTCAGCCATTAAAAAGAATGAATTTATGAAATTCCTAGGCAAATGAATGGACCTGGAGGGCATCATCCTGAGTGAGGTAACCCAATCACAAAAGAACTCACATGATATGTACTCACTGATAAGTGGATATTAGCCCAGAAACTTAGAATAACCAAGATACAAGATACAAAGCACATGAAACTCAAGAAGAACGAAGACCAAAGTGTGGACACTTTGCCCCTTCTTAGAACTGGGAACAAAACACCCATGGAAGGAGTTACAGAGACAAAGTTTGGAGCTGAGACAAAAGGATGGACCATCTAGAGAGTACCATATCCGGGGATCCATCCCATAATCAGCCTCCAAACGCAGACACCATTGCATACACTAGCAAGATTTTGCTGAAAGGACCCTGATATAGCTGTCTCTTGTGAGACTATGCTGGGGCCTAGCAAACACAGAAGTGGATGCTCACAGTCAGCTATTGGATGGATCACAGGGTCCCCAATGGAGGAGCTAGAGAAAATACCCAAGGAGCTGAAGGGATCTGCAACCCTATAGGTGGAACAACAATATGAACTAACCAGTACCCCTGAGCTCGTGTCTCTAGCTGCATATGTGTCAGATGTCTAGCCAGCCATCAGTGGAGAGGTCCATTGGTCATGCAAACTTTATATGCCTCAGTACAGGAGAACGCCATGGCCAAGAAGTGGGAGTGGGGGGTAAGGGAGTGGGGGACTTTTGGGATAGCATTGGAAATGTAAATGAGGAAATTACTTAAGAAAAAATTTTTTAAAAAAAGAAAACACTAGCATTTGTGAGAAGATATAGAAGGTCACAGATATCAGAGAATAATGAGGTGCAGGAAAGAGAGGTTGGGAGACACAGCAAGCCTTTTCCTGATAGGATTGTGGTTCTTTAAGTAGGAAAGGCCCCCACCAAAAAAAAAAAAAAAAAAAAAGAGCCCGAGTCCTATTCAGTTAGTTACTACTACTCAAGGGAAATGAATTTACTTTTTCAGAACTAGATAGAGCCTTAGCATTTTTTTATGGTGACAAGACTTGGTTAATGTTAAGCATCAGGACTAGGCTTCCATGAGATTTTTTTAAATGCATCTTAATGAATGAAAAAAAAAGAAACTACAATGGTGCAAAATGTGGAGCCTTATAGATAAGACTGCGAGGGTGGGCTAACAGCTTCACTGTTACAGCGGTCTGAATGTGAGCTCCTGCAATAGGACACTTTCCCATCACAGCATCTCAGGGATACTGCAAGCACCTCAGCCAGTCAAGTGAGGAATAAAGATTCCCTCCGGGAGTCAGGCCATCTTTCCTCTTTCTTTTCCGTTTGAGGTAGGTGCAGATGCAGCAGTGAGTATATGCATCAGTATCCTGAATGGCCAGCCATGACCTCTGGTCTCCCTGCAAGTCTGAGCCTGACCATGGGATAGAGACAAATGCTGAGCCCCAGCACTTGGCACCATCACTGAGGCTGAACACTGGGTGATAGACAAGCATGAAGTCCTCTTTACAGCATACACCCTTGTCTCAGTGCCGGCCTTAGACTACTCTTGGCAATGTGAATGCTCTGAGACAATTAAAAGAGAGCTGGCATCTCCACCTTCACTCTTAATCCACCTCAGAGGCAAAGGCATCCATAGGTTCTTAAATCACCACAGCCCCTCAATCCATAAACACGAGCCAGCTCTCTATGGACTTAGACCTTTTTCTCATTTTGTCAATTTTTCCAGAACATAGGTCTCACAGATGTTTTCCTACATGTGTACCCCGTACTTTTGTTTTAATGGAATTATTCGATCATAGGACACATAATGACATTTTGGCCAATAACTATCTCTGTTTATGACAGCAATCCCCCAAGAATAATGTTAAAACAGTGATAAAATTGCCTAGTCACACCGTTCTCAAAATGTGCCCTTAATTAAGCAATATATGACAAACTAACATTACAGTTCATCTTTTTAGCCCCGAGACTCTCACATCCGCTACAACTGTGTGGAATACAGGAGGGCTTTATGCGCGACTTTTGTGTCTTTGAGCACACCCAACTGGCATCTTAGATCTTGGTGTCTCTGAAGATACTTCAGCATTTTCTGCACAGCCCTGTTGTAGGATTATAGCAACAGTTTCATTACTTGCTTTCCAATTTGTATGCTCATGTCATTTTGTTTTCTTTACTACTGAACTGGACACAGCTTCTACCTCCATGTTAAATGGGACCAATACGATTACAAATCCTTGCCGCACCTGCTCCTAGAGAAAGAGTCTTTCATTAATTATGGCTGCACTCTTATCTATTTACTTACTTACTTACTTATTTATTTATTTGAGATGTTCTTTATTAAAGTAGTCACAGTCATCTCTACTCTTACTGTTTTTTAAATTTATTTTTATTTTATGTGTTTTTTAAACAATTTTTATTAGATATTTTCTTCATTTACATTTCAAATGCTATCCCAAAAGTCCCTTATACCCTCCCTCTGCCCTGCTCCCCAACCCACCCACTCCCGCTTCCTGGCCCTGGCATTCCCCTGTACTGGGGCATATAATCTTCCCGATACCAAGGGCCTCTCTTCCCAATGATGGCCGACTAGGCCATCTTCTGCTGCATATGCAGCTAGAGACACGAGCTCTGGGGGTACTGGTTAGTTCATATTGTTGTTCTTCCTATAGGGTTGCAGACCCCTTCAGCTCCTTTGGTACTTTCTCTAGCTCCTCCCTTGAGAGCCCTGTGTTCCATCCAATAGATGGCTGTGAGGATCCACTTCTGTATTTGCCAGGCACTGGCATAGCCTCACAAGAGACAGCTATAACAGGGCCCCTTCAGCAAAATCTTGCTGGCATATATAATAGTGTCTGCGTTTGGTGGCTGATTATGGGATGGATCCCCAGGTGGGGCAGTGTCTGGATGGTCCTTCCTTCCATTGCCTGTGTGTCTGGATCCTCTGCAGAAGCAGTGAGGGCTCTCTCCCCTAGCCATCTCTGGACCCTCTGTTCTCAGACACTGCTTATTTTCTGTTTTGTGGTACTGGGGACTGAATCTTGGGCTTTACACATTCTTGGTATGCACTCTACCTCTGGGCTATATGCCCAACACATTTTAAATTTTGTATTTGAGTCAGGATCTCCTTATGTTACCTGATAATCAATTGGGAGCCACAAATTATAGCTGAGACTTGAACCCCTTCTGTAGCCTGAGAAAGCCTTGAATTTATGGTCCTCCAACCTCAGCTTCCCAAGGAGCTAGGATTGCAGGTCTGTGCTGTCAAGCTCAATGCTAACGAGAGGTTTTAATCGTTAAGATGCATCCAATTTTTCTTCTTTATGTGACTAATATGATAAGTTATATTGATTTTTTTAATATTAAGTAAGCTCAGGTCCCTGTAATTAAGCCCACTTGGTCACAATGAGTGGCTGTCATTCTGCCAAAGTCTAATACTTAGTTTTTGGGAGATTCTGTGACTGCATTCCTGAGTGATCGTGCTGAATGATTTCTTTCTATTGTGTTGTCTCTTTCTATTTGGAAAACCAAAGTATAATGGTTTCTATATAAGAACTGAGATGTGTTCCTTCTACTTTTCTTTATCAAGGAGTTGTGTACAATTGTTGTTAATTCTTCTTTAAATGCTTAATAGAGCAGTGAGATTATTTAGGCTGGAAATGGTTCATAATTTTTCTTTACTTTTTTTTTTTTTTTTTGATACAGGATCTCATATAGCATAGGCTGGCCCCGGATTGTCTATGTATCCAAAGCTGGCCTTGCTGTCCTGACTCTCTTGCCTCTGCCTCCCAAGCATGGAATCCAGGCATGCACCATCATGTTTGGTGTCTTCAGGAGTCTTTAAATTCAACTTCATTACTGCCTATGACTGGCTACAGGGCTATTCTGAGTTCTGTACACAGTGGAGAAGTTGCAGCATTTGAGGCTCTGGAGGAACTGGCTCATTTTCACGGAGTGGAAATAACCCACAGACTGTTTCTGATATCAGTAATATATGTTTTCTTTCTGTTCAACAGTTTGCTAGAGATTTGTGGATTTTTATTATTTAAAAAAAAAACAGCTCTTTGTTCTTTTGTATTTTCTATAGTTCTGTTTCTCAGGCCCAGTGATTTACCCTCTTATCATTATTATCCTTCTTTTTAGTCTACTCTGTTCTTTTTATAGGTTCTTAAGATAGGAACTTATCATATACATACATATATGTACTTATATATATATATATTTGTATATATATGTATATATGTATAAATATAATATTTAGATATATGATACATATGCCATGAATTAGTCACATAAAGAAGAAAAAGTGGATACATATATGCACATTTGGTGTCAGTAATTTCCCTCTTAGTACTCTGTAATTATATTGCACAAAATTTGATGTGTTATCTTCATATTTTTAAAATTTTGCTTCTGAGTTCCTCTTTTATTATGGGTTATTCAGATGTGTGTTATTTATTTTGCAAGTGAAAATTTCCATCTTATCCACTCTTAGTTTGAACCTGTGTAGTCAGACTCCGGAGTGCTGGGATGACAGATATCAGCCACTGTTGCCCGACAGGACTTCAATTTTTAAAAATGTTGCTATTCCTTCTGAGGCACAGGACAGTGTCTGAAAAGTGTAAGCGGATGTCTGAAATGAGTGTGCCCTGTGTGTCTGTTGAGCAGAGTTCTTTTGATTTGGATTGGCTGTGGCTGGCTGTTGCCACTGCTGGCTTTTCTGCATCTTCCATGGCATCAGGCACAGTGGGTATACCAGTTGTCAGAAATGGATGTTGCTGTTTCCTAACTGAAGCTGTGGGTTGGTCTCATTTTCTTCTCTGGTCTAGCTGGTCTTCACAGGCTCTTGCACTTCATACATGTACACAGTGCTGCTCTGCTTCCCTCATGCACTGGCACCTCTTGAAGTGAATGTCTTTATCTGTGGTGAACATCTTGTTCTCAGCCAACTTTATGTGAAATTAACATAGCCACTCCTGCTCTCTTTCATTAATCTCTGTGTAAGCTATGATGTATAAAATGCAAATAAAATGTCATATTTAAATGAGCAGACAGCATAGAGTTTTATGGGTTTTGGTTCCTGACATGTTATACTTGTTTTTTAACTGAATTATGCTTTTTACATTCCTTGTAATAATGAAACTAGGGTTAATGTTTGCTTCTTTTTTAATTATATTTTAAATTTCTGGGGTTTATCTTTATTCCCTTCCTTCAGGTTTCATTTTAATATATTATGGTATCCATGAGCACATTGCTACAGGATACTATTTTAGAATTACACTAAGGTTTTATGCATACAGTTTATTCATATTCATACAAGACTGACCTGTGCCATCCTTTTACCAAGACAAGTGCAGTACAGAAACCTTGCCTCTCTTACCATCCACCATCCCCTCCTGTGTGCAACTGTCCTGAGTAACATCTGTAAATTCATTTGAAGCCACATGTACCCGTGTCATAACCCTTGTGCCCCAGCTGTCCCATGTAACTTAGAGAATTCAAGAGGAGGAGAATGTATCTATATTCTCACTTATGCTGTGGTTTCTTCTTTCCTACTCTTCCAGAATTTCTTCTTTTATTATTTCCCTTTTTAAGGGAAGTTTTTCTTTCCATTCTCATCTCCTTTTAAAAAAGATTTTATTTTATTAGTATTTGTGTGTGTGTGTGTGTATCTGTGTGTGTGTGTGTGTTGGGTATGCATATTAGAGTAATATCCTCATAGGCTAGAAGATATCAGATTCCTGGCAGCTGGAATTATAAGCTTCCACATGTAGGTGCTAGAAACCAAATTTGAATCCTCTTCAAGAACTCTTAGCCCCTAACCCATCTCTCAACTACTTTTTCTTCCCTTCCTCCTTTCTTGCCCTCCTCCCTTCCTCCCTCCCTCGCTTCCTTCCTTCTTCCTTCCTTCCTTCCTTCCATCCTTTTTCTTTCTCTTATTTTAAATTGTTTCACTGTGTAGCCCAGGCTAGCCTTGAACTTGTGATGAATCCTCCTGACTCAGCTTCCCTGATTACTAGGATTACAGATGTGTACAACCATGTCCTGCAGGAAATTTACTCAGCTATCATTTTAGTCTGTGAGTGAAACAGATGTTCAGTTTTATTTCATCTGAGAGGTACTGAAATGTCATCTTGCTGCACCCAGAAGTCTGGTTTAATGGTTCTTTAATGGTTGAGAAATGGCAAGCCACTTCCTGTGACCTTCATCAGCTTCTGATGAGAAATCTGCTGTGATTGTTTCTCTCTGCTGCTTTCAAGAATTTGTCTTTGTTTTCAGTGTTCAGTTTTTTTTCCACAATGTGTGTGCCTGTGGATTCCTCTGGTTCGCTCCTTACTGATCTGCTCAACTTTTTGAATCTGTAAGTTATGTCTTTTTGCAGGAATCATTTTTCTTTATCCCAACTACATTTTCATGCTCCCACCCCCGTTCTATTCCTCCTTTCTGTCTGGAATTCAAGGACACACATAGCTGCAGTTCCTCATGCTGCCAAGCTCTGTCCTCTCTGCTAGTCTGTTCTCTGAGTTCTCTTCCAGATCACTGATGTTTTCCTCTGTTCTCATTGTGTGTTTTCAAGGACACTCATGGGACTTATATTGAAAATGTAAATGACTTTACTGCTTCTTTGTGTCCGTATGAGGAGGTCCTATGCTGCATGCCTGTGGATGTCAAAGGACAACTTGTGGGAACTCAGTTTGTCTCTTTCCACCATGAGGGTCCTGGGGACCCAACTCTGGCTGTCAGGCTTAGCAGGAAGTGCCTTTACTCATTGAGCTATCTCAGAGCTGGGGAAATAACTCAGTGGGGAAAGTACATGCTATACAAGAATGGGGACCTGAGTTCAGATCTCCCACACCTGGGTAACAGCTTCGTGCAGTGCATGTGTCTATAGCCCAAGGACTGCTGGGTTCTTTTTCCACTCCGAGATTTTCCTGGTTCACAGTGTAATGAGGAATTTTCAACTGGAGTACATGCATTTTAAGGTTACATTAGAGTCTCTGGTCTTACTAAAATTCTGGATTTTTCTGGCCTGTTGTAGCCTAGAAATGCATCATTACTGGCAAACAGAAGTAGAAAGCCAACATGTGTGCAGCCTCCACTGGTTCTCCAGTCATGTATGTGTCAGGTTCTCTCTCCCTTTGGGCAAGGGCAAGAGTTCTAGTCTCTCATATAATCACCAGCAGCCTAGTAGTGGTGAGAGTGTCATCTCTGCTGGTGAGACTGACAGTTACCAGCAGGTCTCTGATACCCTCATAGCAGGAGATAGGAGGAGCTGCTAGGTATAGGTACATGTCTAGTTCTCCTACAGTATTATAATTACACAAGAGATAGACTCAGCCTGGCGACAGACTTCAGAAACTTCATCATAGACATAGAAGGCAGGGCCTTACCCTTTGTTTTTGTTTTTGTTTTTGTTTTTGTTTTTGTTTTTTGAGACAGGGTTTCTCTATATAGCCCTGGCTGTCCTGGAACTCACTTTGTAGACCAGGCTGTCCTGGAACTCAGAAATCTACTTGCCTCTGCCTCCCAAGTGCTGGGATTAAAGGCATGCACCACCACGCCTGGCTGGCCTTACCCTTTGTTAACATGAAGTAGGGATGATGTTTTGGTTCTTTATGTGGTATTAGAATATGCAGAATATTATCTAAAACTTTTCTGTCTTGATAAGTGTCTCTTGATTTTCCCTTTCATTAAAAAAAAAAAAAGAAAAAGACAAGCTTCAAGGTGTGTGTATGTTTGAATGTATGTTTGAGAGTGTGTGTATAAGTTTGTGTGTGTGAATGTGCCTGTGTGTATCTGTGAGAGGTGTGTGTGTGTTAATGTGAGAGTGTCTATGATTGTGTGTGTGTGTGTTTGTGTGTTTGTCCATTGGTATTTCTGGGCCATCAGCTCCCCTTGTAACTACTCTGAGGCATGTATAATAAAGAGAAAAGCAGGAACTCCCCCCAGTGTCATCCTCAGACCTTGAGGTCTGACCATTTATTTGCTTTCTTCACTCTTTTTAGATTACACGTGTAATGTCCAGATTCCACTGCTGTCCTCCATGGAAAGGCATGTTTAGTCTATCTTCCTGAAGGTGTAACTCCTAGCTCAAGACTCTACCCATGACATAAAGATTAGACTTTTAGGAAGTCTGCTAGAAGTATGGAGACTGGTAGCACTGGATCTGTTTGCCTTTCCTGTGACTCAAGAAGGACACATGGAGGAAAAGAGTGAGCACTGGTGTCACACAGAAGCAGTAAGACATGCATCCTCTTCTGTGAAAGATGCATCATAGCCTAAACACGAACCATCAAGTTAATATAACACATTAGTAATAAAACATACAGGGAGATCTGCATGAAACTGGGAACATCTCAGTGTCAGAAAAAGCCAATGTGTTATAATTAAAGAGTGATGAAATCCCCCACATATACTAACATAACCAGTTATGAATACATCATGAGAGTTCTGTGTATGCTTTCTTTTCACCTAAAATGTTATTACCTATGAATTCCCTATGTCATTGAATATATTTAAAGCTATACTTTCAGTAAATTTCCAAGGAAAAAAGATACACACACACACATATATATGGATCTCCTTTAAGTTTAAATGTTTACACATCTCTAAATTTAAGTACTATTTGTCTTTATATATTAGTATCATTTAATAATTATTTACTGAAGCTTTCTATATATTAAAATTGTTATTTTTAAATCTGAACTTTTTTCTTCCCTCTCTCTTTCTCCTCTTTGTCTCTCCTCTCTCTCTCCTCCCCTCTTCCCTCTCCTCCCATCTCTCTCCCTCCCTCCATCACTCCTTCCCTCCCTGTCTCTCTGTCTGTCTGTCTGTCTGTCTCTCTCTCTCTCTCTCTCTCTCTGAGACAGGATCTCACTATGAAGCTCTGTCTGTCCTGGAACTCATTACACAGACCAGGCTGGACTCCAACTCACAGAGATTCCCCCCACCTCTGCCTTCTAAGTGCTGAGATTAAAGCCGCATACCATTACACCCTGTTTAAAATCTGTACTTTTATATAATCAATTTAATCTAACATTCTTTGCTTTGACGTATTTTCTTCTGTCAGGATAACTCACAAGTCTTTAAGAATATGAACCAAGTTTTGCCTTTATCTGTGCTATTTTGTGGCTTGTTTTAGCTTTTATAGATGAACAGAGGTGAGAAATAATAGGTTTACCCCAGTGGGATGCATTTAATCAACCAACCTAGTTGTCCACATAAAATGCCACTGGCTAGCCCAAGAAGAATCTATGAAGGTGAATAGACTCTTGTTTCTGATACTTAAAATAGCTGTCCTCTGGTTCTGACAAGTCCCTGGTCTTTCTTCCCATTGCTTTAGCAGACAAGTCCTTGCTTTAACCTCTCTCCCACATTAATCACTAATTATGAGCCATGAACCTCCATCGACACAACTTATTCCCAGATTCATTTTTGATTCTACAGTTGAAATAATAAGTGAAAGCAACCTTACTGGACTATTGGCAACAGGATATAAAACTTTGGGGAATACTTCTCTTTGGGGAATTTCCTTTTTCTTTAACTGACTCTCTGTTGCAATAACCATCCCTCTCAACAAAACCAAACCCTTTAAAACTTGCTGGCTACCCAGTTGCTGGCCTCAGCGATGTTCAAGGTGTGGGTGTCAGGCGTTGATTGAACATCTCTGTTGTTAAGTCTAGAACACGCCAATGAAAAGTACCCTCTGCTGGATTTGGCCCAAGTACCCACCACTAGCTTTCCACCCTCAAGCACAGGTGGATATCTCCAGTGTCTGATACATCTGAACATGTTTCAGAATTTCACTATGAGATGGTTGTCCATTTCTTCCCACATTTCACTACCATGCTTTGTCTGCCTATCTCTTTTCTGACTCCAGTTCCTTCCTGGGCCATTGTGGTGGTTTGAATATGCTTGGCACAGGGAGTGGCACTATTAAGAGGTGTGGCCTTGTTGGAGGATCTACGTCATGGTGGGAGTAGGCTTTGAGATCCTCCTCTTAGTTGCCTGAGGACAGTTTTCCCCTTGGTTTCTTTTGGATCAAGATATAGAACTCTCAGCTCCTTCTTCAGCACCATATCTGCCTGGATGCTGCCATACTTTCTGCCATGATGATAATGAATTGAACCTCTGTAATTGTAAGCCAGCCCCAATTAAATGTTGTCCTTTATAAGACTTGCCTTGGTCATCGTGTCTCTTTACAACAGTAAAACCCTAAGTCAGCCATCCCAGAGGGACAACACTGCCTTCTGAGTTGTGAAAAGCCCATTTGATTTCTTTATACTGATGACATATCCTTGCACATAATTGAAAATTAAAAAGAAAATAACCCAGCTTGTTTTCTTTACAAAAACCATTTCCAAAATTAACAATGTATTATGCCTGTGACAAAATCAATCCATCTGCTTCACACGAATACAGCCTGGAAATAAAATCCTACAAGGTCGCTTGAGTTTATGTGTAAGATCTTAGGGTGCTGGAAATTATGTAAGTCATGGGATGCCAAAGAACAAAACTCAAGGTGACAGCCTGAGTGGATGCATTTCAAAAAGATTCTGAAAGGCTAGTGGAGGCTGAACCACAGAATTCCTGCCAAGAGCTAGGAAGTCCTTGCTCACCTAGGTCACAATCTGGACCAAGACAGCCATATGCTTCAAGACTTTTCTCAAAAGAAAATATGATTTTCACCTTTGGATGGAATCCACTTTTGCTGGCCTACATGCAATGGTACTAATACCAAAGCATTTACTATTTAATTGATGAAAATGATCCCTACAACAATACATAAGACCTTTGGGAAATATTTTATGACAAATATAAGAAATAGCTATTTAATAATATCTAAATTTCAGGGGGAAAGTGATAGTCCAATGTTGGAGAAATGATATATTCATGTAGGCTTTTTCCCCGCCAGTGGTTCAATATGCTGGAAGCTCTACTCTAGGAAGGTGTGGTCCAGTAGGACTCTCTAACAACCCCTGGTCTGTGACAATGACTTTACATCAGTAGAAGCAAGACACTGGCATCTATTTTTCTCGCTTTTTCTAAATAGTATAGAAACACTATTAGACAGTGACAAGCAAGAGAACTTGGGACTCTCCTCCTCCAATAAGTCCTCTCTCATAGAGCAGAAGCTTCACTTTAGTCACAGCAAGTCAAGAGCACTTAGCCCTGAGCATCCCGCCCCAGCTCACTTCTAGGGTCAAGGACTCACACTAGGAAAGAGAGCAGAGACTAGGAGCTATGATCTCACCCTACTCTTGCTTGTAAAGGAGTCACTTCAGAGGAAGAAAGCACCCAGCTGTGTTACAACGGGTGTAAAGCTTGAACCTGAAGAAAGGTAGGCCATATCAGCAGGAGCTTCTGGCTCAGGAGAGGAATTTCAATTGGTTCAGAGCATGTGAAAGACCATGCAGATGAGTAGTGTTACAGTAAGAAAACCATGTAAGTACAATTAAGAGTTTCTGATAACTTTACAATCCCTTTAGTTGCAAAAAGTAAGAATGTATTGAAACTAAACAGTATGCTGGATAAAAGCTTTATAGAAAGAATCATGGAAAGATCTAACATGAGTTTCTGTGGCCTGAACAGCCTCACAGATTAGCACTATCCTGGCCCTTCCAAAGGTCTTCACTAAACAGACTGGGACTAGGCTCCAAGGAGTGCTAAAATCCTACAGCAACTAGCGTATGATAATGGAACCTAACAGCCAACACACTGCCTACTAATAGAAGCAAGCTACCTAAGAACTTATAAAGAGCTAAGCACAGCGTGGTCAAAAGCAGTCATCCCGGGCAGTCCAGGAACAGTCACATGCTCAAGACTGAATCTGCTCTGACATTACAGGGCACTACAGGGAGACAGCAGGAGCTTCATTGATAGATAAACAACAGGAAACTCAAGAGAGAACACGAGCACCCACCGAGTCTGAAGATATTACCCAAAACATGCAGTTTTCAAAGAAAACTAGCTATAAGACATTTAGGTGTGAACCACTCAAAGTGGGAACAAAGCAAGCCCCCAATTTGCCTCTAAGGAGGTATGAATGTTGTACTTAGGAAACAAAAATCTAAATCAATCATTACAAGTATATTTTTAAATAACATAATTCGCATTAAAAGTTTTAAGTATTGGATAGCAATATTTAGTATCAATAAATGCACAGAATTGTTTTAAAATTGAGAGTTTGAGGTTGAAAAACAACTGAAATGAAAATTTTCATGAGATTAGCTCAATTATAAATTTGAATTGCTGGGAGAAACTATAAAATTTTCAAACATAAATCAATAAATAGGAGACAACATTAAAAAAAAAACAGAAAAAATAATGGTTAAAGGTATGCAAAGGCTCAAAGCAGTGTGAGGCCCATGAGCACATCCCCCTGCATGGGCACCAAGGAAGGGACAGGTAACAGGAAGCGAAAGACTAGGGTGGGGAGATGCCCTATGAGCATCTGCTCCTCTCGCCAAGCCTGACCATCGCCACACCAGCCCCAGGACTGGACAGAGGAAGAAGGGAATTGACTCCTCCCAGTTGGCCTCTGACTCTACATCACCCTAACATGAGCCCCAAGGTGCGTGTGGGCACACACACATGCACATGTACACACACACACACACACACACACACACACACACGCGCGCACACACACATGCACACACATACATACTGAATAAATATAATAAAAACTATCTTCAAAGTTTAAAAAAAAAAACCTAATGGCTAAATATTTACCAATTCTTTTGAAAAACCATCACCACATTTGAGTGGAAGTGGTGAAAGAAAGCCACAGTATGTAACAGAATACCAACAAATTAACAAGCCAGTTATCGTCAGAAGCAATGGAGGCCCAACACAGCTCAACACAGCTGTTGGGAGGAAGGCATGGATCAAACATCAATGTTACAGCCCACAGAGATGTCTCTCAGAAATTAAGATGAAACAGGGGTTTTCACAGATAAACAAAACAGAATAGCTACTCAAAACTAACAGCATAAGAACTATGAACTGGGGCTGGAGAGATGGCTCAGAGGTGAAGAGCACTGACTGCTCTTCCAGGGGTCCTGAGTTCAATTCCCAGCAACCACATGGTGGCTCACAACCACCTGTAATGGGATCATTGCCTTCTTCTGGAGTACCAGAATGACGACGGCAACAGTGTGCTCATATACATAATAAAATAAATCTTAAAAAAAAAAAAAAGAACTATGAACTGAAGTTCCTTGAGTTGAAACAGAAGAGGAACATACCCAAGGAGATGTGTCTTGTCAGTACACAAGGACAAGATAATGGTATGCTTCCTCTTAAAATATTTTAAATGGATTTTTGTTTTATGTGTTAAGTGTTTGGTACTTATGGGCGCTCTATGCATGTATGTATGTTCATGCCTTGTGCCTGAAGAAGATAGGAGAAGGTGTCAAATCTCCTAAAATTGGAATTACAGATAGTTATGAGCTGCATGTCAGTGCTAGGAATCCAACCTGGTCCTCTGTAAAGACAACATGTGTCATTAATTTTTGAGCCATCTCTCCAGCCCCGTGCTTCCTCTTTTAACTGATGGAAAAATCAGTCAAATAGTCATATGAAAATAATTATATAATGCTATAACATATACAAATGTAATATATTTCACAATAACTGTGCCAAAAAAATAAACTCAGAAGAAAGCATTTTAGAATAAAGAAATCCACCATCTTGTAATGCTGACCCACAGAAAAAAATCGGAAAAACAAACCAAAACAGGTATTCTGAATAGGAAGGGCGTTGTACTCCCACCAAAAGCTCAAGGAGCATTGCAGAAGAGGGGGAAGATTGCAAGAAACAGGGGATCACGGAGTTTTCTGTGAGATATTCTCCTAGTAATGCCAGAAGCTACACCCGAGTCTCACCAACTTTTTAAAATTTAATTTAAGTCTCGCATAAATATGAGCTGAACAAGGACAACAACATTAGACATGCTAACACGAAGGGGAACAAGGCCTCAACCCAACACAAAGAACTACAGGTAACTATGCAATGCTGAGAGTGGGAGAAACCAATCAATTAAATCTATTATCCAATAACTGAATGGTCAGCCCTGAAAATATACACACAGTAACATTATACAGGCTGAACAGGTTGCACTTGTGTGTTTAGGAATATAAGTGAATTATAATATATGAATGCAACAACAATTAAAGAAAAAAGAGGCCATAGACTTGAAAAAGAGCAGGGAGGGCTATACGGGAGATTTTGGTAGGAGAAAAGAGAAAGGGAAGATGATGTAATTATATTATAATCTCAAAAAATAAAAGTAATAAAAAATAAGGGTATTGTAACAAACCATATAAATGCAGGTTTGTTATTCTCTTTCACAGAAGTTGTGAAAATTATATAAAGCAATAGTATGCTGTGTATTACTATGTGTAACTTCTGTAGATGTGGCATATGCAAAATAGTATAACAGAAAAGAGAAATGGTGGGGAGGAAATCAGAATCAGAATATATTATATGAAAAATCGATTCAATCTACCAATAAAAGAAAGCATTCCTAAAGGAGAGGTGGGCAAAGAACTATATAAAAATTAATTAGCTCCTAACGCCAGACTTCCTGTGAGTACTACACCCTGGTAGGGCCAGCTCCTCCACCTGCCAGAGGCAGTGAGGACTGAGACAGGGAGAGTGGCAAGGGGAAGCTGGCCTCAGGATCATGAGCGTGGGAGAGCTGGCCCCACCCGGCTACAGCACTCACAGCACAGGCTTTGGTGGCCTGGGTGCAGGTGAGCTGATTCTGAGGTCATGAAAGTAGGAGAGCTGGCCCTGCCCTTTGCAGGCTGTGGCATTGGGTAGCTAGCTGGGGCAGTGCTGGAGAGCTGGTCTTGGGGGTAAAAATGCAGGAGAACTGGCAGGCTGACCAACTCAGCTGCCACCCAGGCCCAGATCCAGAGCTTTGGTTTGGCCTACCTCAACATCTACCTCATCTATGAACTGATGGAGTACGTGAAGGAGTTAATCCTATAGATCCAAAGCTGCAGGATCTCCATGACACAGAGCAGCAACAGGTTATCAGAGAGGTATCCCAGTGAGGATCCAGTACTGACAGTATTGCATAAGCCAGAGGCCTTAAACCAGACAGTGGTCATTAAAATGAATATTTGCAAGAAAAGACATGTGGACAGAAGGGTGTACTGTGTGACACTGTGACACACTGCATCTTTCAAGATGAGATTTTTTTGTTTATTTTTTATTTTGTTTTTGTTTGTTTTTATTTTGTGGGAGGAGGGCAGATACAAAGGGATAGGGAGATGAGTGGGAGTGGGGTGCATGATGGGAAATTCATAAAGAACCAATGAGAAGTTTTTTGTTAATTAATAAAAAGATGGACAGAGAGATGGCTCTGTGGGTTAGCGCACTTGCCTCTAAACCTGATGATCAGAGTTTTATCTTTGGAACTACATGGCAGAAGGAAAGAACTAACTCCCACAAGTTATCCTCTGACCTCCTCATGTGCCCCTGGGCATGCATGCCTGTGCACGTACACACAATAAATAAAGTGCAGTTTTAAATTATTTAAAGGCATAAATACTATACTAGAAAATATTTACTTAATACAAAAGAAAGCAAAAAGAACTAGAAGAATAAAGGATACATGAGCTAAGCCTGGTATGGGAGTGTGCACCCTCATCTGCAACATTAGGAAGGCAGAAGCAGGAGGAGCTCGAAGGATTGCTAGCCATCCATAAAAAAAGCAAGGATCATCATACTGGATTTAAAAGGAAGGTTGGACCACAAGCTTGATAGGAGAGACACTGTTTCTATTCAAAGCAACACACTGGCAGCAAAAATGGTAGAAATGTAGCAAGTAGCAGCTCTGGGGGCTGGAGTGGGTCTGTCCTAGTACCAGACAACACAGAGTTAAAGACGAAATGTCGCTAGAGATAGAAAGCAACACTCATGAAGACCATTCGGGTATTGAGAGCATTGTCTTTATTTGCCTATGATGCAGTCTTACTGATAGAAAATCCCGAGGAACCCATTGAAAGTCTATTAGAAGAAACAAATACTTAGCAAAGTTACAAGCTATGATGTCTCCACACAGAGACCCATGTAACCCTAGGTGTGTTCTGTGGACAATTTAGAGATCAGGTTAAGAAAATATTTTTATTCATAATGTCCTCAGCCAGAATAAAATACATAAAAATAAATTTAATGGACTAGAAGATGGTAATACACACATGGATATGCAAACATTCATGTTTTCAGTCTCTAGGGGATACATGAGGAATTGTTTGTGAACAGCTGCCCCGAGAGGCCTCTGATGGCAAACCAACACCAGTTTCAGTGAGCGAATAAAAACAAAACTAGTTAGAACAGGAGAAAGCGACCACGTCCTTCCCCAAGGGTTCGGCCCTTCCGGGGACCCATCCTAAAGCAGCAAGAGAGGGAATGGAGCCTGGAGCTCCCTAAGAGAGAAGAGTCTCAGAAAGCCTGCACCCTAATCAATGCAGAGAATTTACAGGGTGGGATGGAAGAGAAGGAGAGTGGGGGAGGGGAGAGGAAGGCAGGGAAGGAGGGAAGAGGAAGATGGGAGAGGGAGGGGGAAGGGGAAGGTGGGAGAGGGAGGGAGAGGGAGAGGAAAAGGGAGATAGAGAAAGCGAGAGCGAGAGCGAGCGCTATACATGGTAACTAACAGAAGTGGAACAGAGTCCAAGGAAAAACAAATCAGAGAGTCTAAAAGCAGAACCATTGTTGGACACATCAGATCTGCAATCCAACCACAGGAATCCAGGGGTCTGCATAACATACAGGGGATAGAAATTCCTCTTTTTCTAGCATTTCACCGGAGCAGCTGCTAGAAGCCAGTTTGAATTGACCCCAGCTCAGTAGATAGTTAGGCCACGCTAGAGGTAAGATTCTTCCATATACAGCCCTCTCTGGGACTTGGGGAAGGAGAGGATTCCTGGAGTGCACATTACCACTAGCTAGAAAGGAAAACCTTAAAAAAAAAAAGATTTATTTACTTATTTATTTTATGTTTGTGAGTACACTGTAGCTGTACAGATGGCTGTGAGCCTTCATGTGGTTGTTGGGAATTGAATTTTAGGACCTCTGCTCGCTCTGGCCCAAAGATTTACTTATTATTACACTGTAGCGGACTTCAGATGCACCAGAAAAGGGCATCAGATCTCACCACCCTGGTGACAGCATGCTCCAATGTGCTGTCACAGTGCACATATGTGATGTCACTATGCTCCACAGTGATGTCACTGTACCGATGGTTGTGAGCCACCATGTGGTTTCTGGGATTTGAACTCAGGACCTTTGGAAGAGCAGCCAGTGCTCTTACCTGCTGATCCATCTTGCCAGACCCCGAAAGGGAAACGTTTGAATCAGGATTGTGCCGTATGCCACAAGGTTGCAGTCTGGTCTGAGCCATAGGCTGGAGCAAGACTTCCTAGTTCCCCAGAAGAGGGATGAGTGACAACTGCTCAAAGGCATTTGAGCACGTGCCTGTGAGAAGCTTGCCAAAAGCCCTTTTTAGTGCCTGGAGATTGAGAGACCCTGTTATCGTCCCCACAACCTCCTCCTGCAAACTACCTCCTTTAGTTATGGAGTAAACAGAACACAAATATCAACACAGGAAGCTTAATACCACTAGGACTCTGCTCTTTTCAGAGCACATCAGCCCAAATGGCCAGGGAAGGAAAGGCAAGATGGCATAGAGACATTGCACCTGCACCTGCACCTGCACCAGGCTAGTGCTGGCACAGATGCACCTGTGTTAAGGCATGAACCCACATAACCACAGTCTGCACCTGCATAGAGGCACCTCCAACTGGGCACATGTGAGTGACTGCCTACTATCTGCAACTGGACACACATGTGTGACAACATGGAGACACTGCACTGGGCACACATGCAAGCGATCTCATAGAGAAGGTCTGCCCTGAACACACACAAGTGACCACAGACATAGGCTCCACATGTATTCAGGCCACATACACCATGGGGCCTGCCTTCAGCTGAGCAGGTGCATGGACACAGACAGAGAGGCATCACTTTAATTTCATACAGTGCTCTGGCTGCTCTCTCCAAACAGGTAGGCCTGGACTGGCATCTCCTAGGCTTGGCTTCCCACGGACTGGGGTTGCTTGAGTTGTCTGATCCCAGTTCTTCATGTATCCCTCCTGTCATCAAGACTTTAGCTGGCACTACCTGGTGTCCTCCCTTCTTTTTTTACACTCCTTCAAGTTACCTCATCTTTTTCTTTTTTTCTTTCTTTCTGTTGCTCTCATGTTAACTGTTGGTCTCACATGGTTCTGTTTCCATATTAACTTTAATATCTACTAACTTAGCAAACGACCACGCTGGTCTTTGCTCCTTTAGACCAACAAAACAACTGGAGTCAAGGGGACTATGGTTTTTAATTGACTGTGGCTATGTTTTTAAGGTAGGCCTATCTATCAGTTATGGTTGCTTCTGAAGTTAGTATTTTACTCTTGGAGTGGTGCTGGAGATCAGAACTTGTGCACCAAGAATGTGAAATTAAGGTTTAACCATTGAGATGCACTCCCCAAGTGGGGGAGGAACAAAACCTCAACCCTATTGTGACCTTGCCCCACTTGAACATTGAAACATTTGACTTGAAAAGAAAATAGATAATTAAAAAAAAAATCAAGCAATGACATCATAACAGTTGTCCACGGCCCAAGAAAAAAAGATACAAAATCAACTGAAATCAGAAACTTTCCTGTGGGAAAAAGTCAGGCAAGCAGCTCATTCACAATAAAAGGCATTCAAAGAAAACATAGTCATGAACGAAAAAGAATCATGCTGGAGGTGCCAAACCCTGCCTGGTAAAACACCTGTTTCCTAACTATACTAGAGTCATAGTTATAAACCAGCATGCTAGAGCCAGTAGAATGGACTGGACTAGAATGGAATAGTCATGACCAGCCTCGCAATATGCTCATGTAATTTTGACAAAGAAGCCAAAAATATGCATCAGAAAAACGAAAACCTCAAGCAAACATCTCTGAGTCAGCTGGCCATCAGCATGGAGAGGATAAAACCACGCCCTTCTCTCATCCCCAGCACATGAACTCAACATGGGTCAAAGATCTCAGATTCTGAAACTGTCAGAGACTACTATGGAGAAGATACTTCAAGGACTGGAGAGTTTGCTCAGCTGTTGAGAGCACTGGAACTCAGTTCCCAGCACCCACATGGAGGATTAAAATGTCTGTGACTCTAGTTCCAAAGGCTCTAGTGCCCTCTTCTGGCCATCCCAGGCATGGTACACATGTGGGCATAGATATACATCTGAAGCCAAAATACTCATACACATGAATTTTTATAAATTAATTTTTGAAAATAATACAAGTACTACGACAGCTCAGGGAAAAAGACCAAGAATTGACAAGTAATATCACACTAGTTTTAAAAGCTACTGCATGAAAATGGAAACAGTCATCAGACCTAAGACATTGCTTACACAATGGAGAAAAACTGCTGGCTATACACCTGACATGAGATTAATATCTAGACTATATAAGGGACTCAGAAAATTAAATATGGAAAAAGCAGACAACCAAATAACTGTGTGGGTTAGGGAAATAAAAGACAATTCTCACAAAGTTAAACACAAATGGTGAACCACGAAAATACGTTCAGTACCCTTAACTGTTAAGGAAATGCAAATTAAAACTACACTAAGATTTCATCCCATCTTAAAATGACTGACACTGAGAAAATGAACAACTAGGGTTGGAGAGATGGCTGAGAGCACCTGCTGCTCCTGCAGAGATCCCACATTCTGTCCCCAACAACCACAGCAGGCAGGCCATAGCCACCAGTAACTCCAGTTCCAGGGGGTCCGATGCCCTCTTCTGGCCTCCACCAGTACTGCATGTGATACACATACAGATAAGCAGGCAGGCACACACACACACACACACACATTTTTAAGAAGAGATTGAACAACAATAAACACTGGCAAGGATTCAGGGAAAGGGGAACACTTGTACACTGCTGGTAAGAACGTCATTATGGATGTAAGTATCATGACTTCTTAGTGCAACTGGAACTATCAGATGACACTACTCCTGGTGTACAGCAAACGTGCCCTGGCTCGTCATACCACAGAGGCTCGCTAATCTGTATTTACTGCCCCACTTATTCACATTAACTCAGTAGGTATCCATCAGCAGATGAGGCAACACAGAAAGTATGGTGCGTGCCTACAGTGTAGTTTTTTTTACTCAGCCATGAAGAATGGAAGTGTCACTTTCTAGAAGATGAATACAAGTAAAAAATATCATATTGATTACAATATGCCAGATGTAGGCAGGTATCACATCTGTCCTCTCACATATGGATCTCAGGGGTGGGGGTGGGGGTGTGAAAACCCAAAGGAAAGCGGGGCAAACCATGAGGAAGTGGGTGAGAGGAAAGGCCTTTGTGTGAGGAAACTGTCTTTATAAAACCTGTCAGTATTTACAATGAGCATATATTAAAGAGAGAAAGAAAAGAAACACGTGTTCTTAAAAACTGATGACTAATTTATTATGAAATATTCAGTAGCACTTTAAAGTCGTCAGAAAACCCGGAATTTAATTATAAACTTTATAGATGTGTTAATTTTTTTCACTAAAAATTCAGCGAAAAGCAAAAAACAGAAGCACCAAAAAAAAAAAAAAAACCTGTTCAAAATAAAGAGCTCAAGTTAAAATCTGTTTGCAGTAATAACCCCCCAAATGAAGCAATTGCTGATTTTTCTTATAGCGAATGGCACTGCGGATGTGGTTTGTAAGTTTACAATGACATTTAGATTAAGAGGGAAGGTTTGTCTTTCGGCACAAGTGGAAACATAAGCTTAGGGTCAAACCTTTAGTATCCTGGCCCTAGAAAGGAGGAAAGCAAGCAGAAGAGGAACCCAGCGCCTGGAAGTGCTATCAGACCACTCTATCTGTTGCAGCAGTAAGAGTTTTCCTTAAATAATCCTGGGGTAGGAGCAGGGAGAACCTAAGCAAATAAAAAAGGACAAACAAACAAAATGAATGTGGAATGGGAACAAACAATTAAAAACCAGAAGCCTTATCTGTCCCTATAGATGCACACAACACAACAAAGAAACACAGAAATACGAAAGAACAAGGCACTGTAACACATGCAGGAACACACAACTTTTCTATACTGGAAGCCAGACAAATGACTGCAATGCCAGAGAGAGTTCAGTGCTCCATTGCCAATGAGACTGCTGACCAGAGCCAGGTCTCGAACAATGAGCAACCTGACCCAGGTCAACGCTAACGCAGTGGGAGGAAAAACCAGCAGTAATAGGACACACTCACAACCTAAAAGAGCACTGACAGAACGAGTCCGTTGGTCAAATGGAAACACATCAGGGAAACATCCTTAATAGACAAGACCAAATGGAATAACAAACAGCAGACATGGAGGACTGACTTGGGCTCATTTATTCTCTTGTATTTTTGTATATATTACTGCTTCAGTTCTGTGGTTCAAAGCTAACATCCGCAAATGACAGAAAACATGTAAAAGGTATCTCGTGTCTATTTTCAAACTCCATGAAAAGCTCCTAAAGTTCACCTGGAGCAGAAGAGAGCTAGAAGAGCCAACCAATATTGAAAGAAAAAAAATGGTTTTGAAAACTCACATTTCCCATTCCAGAAACTTGTTACATAGTTCCAGTGATCAAGAGGAAGTATGCTGTAATTGACGTAAATCAGCTAAAGAGATATGAGATTCCAAAAGTCACTCTTCTTTAAAAGACATCAATATTTGTGTGTCTGTGTATGTACATCTGAGTGCAGTGCCCTTGAAGGCCAGAAGAGGATGCTGGATCCCCTGGAGTTGATGGCACAGGCGTTTGTGAGCTGTCTGACATGGGTGCTTGGAACTGAACTCAAGTCTTCTCTGCAAGAGCAGCAAACAGCCTCAGTCACCGAGTCATCTCTGCAGCCCCACCAAGAGCCACCAACGCCACCAAAAGCCAATCTTTACACTTAGAACTACTGAGTATTCAAAAATGGTACCAATACAAACAAATACTGAAAGACTAAAAGCAATAAAGTTCCTGGGGCAGATGCACTTATGCTGTGGTGTGTTTTCCCTACACTGTCTTCTAGTAGGCTCCAGGTCTTACATTAGAGGTCTTTGTCCATTTGGAATTGGTTTTTGTCCAGAGTGAGGGATACAGATCTAGTTTCATCCATTCTCATGTGTAGATTCAGTTTCCCCAGAACCATTCTTTAGTTCCTGGTGAATATCCACATGCAAAAGACTGAAAGCTGGTACTTTCCCCACACCATAAACAAAAGTTAACTTAATATGGATCATTTGCCTAAACCTAGGAGCAAAAGTATCTCACAGGAGAAAGCAGACAAAAGATGCAGGGTCTTGGGAGGATGCAGAAGCTTCTTAGATATGGCACCAAAAGAAAAAAACGGACTCCCGAAAATTAATAATTCTATGTTTCAGAGCACATAATTCTGTGAGCACGGTGAAAGGATTCCAACCGTTCACTAACTAGAGAATCAGTATCTCAGGGGGTTCAAGTAACTCAAAATGTGAACACAGTTACCGTACAACCTAGCAACTTAGTTACAAGGAAGATCAAATGCACATCTTTGTGAAAACTTGTACATTTTTGTTGCTAGGAACATATTGACCAGAGCTATAAAGTAGCAGCAACCCAACACCCATAAACTAGTGAACGGATCAATAAGATGCAGTAGAGAGATTAATTTTTGCCTAAGTTGAGGAAGGATGGATAGTAGTGATGACTATGGGTCATTAGTCATTAGAAGAATTGACAAAAGTTGTTACACAACTTGTTGAGGATACCAACAGCCACTGTATGTGCTAAATAGGCAATTTCATGTATGTGCATTATATCTCAATAAAACCGCTTTTAAAAAGCCAATTGAGGCAGTGAATTTCACTCTTGACTTTTCCCCACAGTCAGAAGAACCCCGCTGCTACCACTAGCACTGGCTGCATCTCATCCTGGATGTGCAGACATCCATGAGGCAGCGTGTGCAGCCGGCTGGTAAATGCATGGAATGCTGGAAGATTCTATAGAGTGCAATGCAAAACAGCAATTAAAATGTCCCCAGATGTTCACTTTGATGACAAAATAGATGCCTTCTGAAATAAAGGACAAAGCCCACTGCAGCGCACTCCATGCAGAAGGCACTCTAAATTTAGCTGGAGCATTAAGTTCATTTGCTGAAGGAAAGCTATGGGGCTGGCATCTTCGGTTCCCATGGCAATTCTCTCCAATAGACAGGTTTGCTCCTGTAACTCTGAATTTCTTTTCACTTGTGCATTATTCATACGTTTTAAATGGCACCTTCTGTCATGGTTTTCCCCCAGATACTAGAAACTTCCTCCAAGTTCCATTACAATCTGAATATGTAATTTCTTCCCCATAAGCAAACTGCAAAAGGAACTGAAGTTCAACTGAGATCATTGCTCTCCTGTCCTGCTCCTATAGCCAAGACTTGAGATGGTCACCAAGCCAGACACTGGGGTAGAAGAAGGAGGTAAGGCTCTCGTACACACTAGAGTCCATGCGAACAACTTCTGTCCCTACTATCAGGACAGACACAGCCAAGTACATTGGGGGCCTTTCACCGGAGCCCTGTGAGGATCTTGGCCCCACGACTCTGCGGTACGCTGACATTTTCTTGGAGGTCATGAAAGGAGCGGAAGGGAGAGTTCGGTTCTTATCAGGATGCTGTGTGTAAGTAAATTTTGGATAAAGAAAGGAAGATTTATGGAACAGGAGTCCTGACCTCCTGTGTTACCACTCTGCTAAGTGCATTCGTAGGAGTTCCAGAAATTAATCCACAAAAGAATCCTTTGACAAACCTATGAGTGTTTCAGTTATTTTTCTGCTGCTGAGATAAGACACCATGGCCAAGGCAACTTATAAAAGAAAGTAGTTAATTTAGGGCTCACAGTTGCAGAGAGTTAGAGTCCATGGCCATTGTGGTGGGATCATGGCTGCAGGTAGAGCTGTAGCTGAGAGCTTACATCTTGATCCACAAGCACAAGGCAGAGAGAGAGAGAGCTAACCGGGAATGGCTTTTTAAACCTCAAAGTCTATCTCCAGTGATACAGTTCCTCCAACAAGGACCCAATCCTTCTTAAACAGTTTTCCAACTCGGGACCAAACATTCAAACATATGAGCCCATGGAGGGTCATTTAAACCACCAGAATTAGTAAAGTTAAATTTTTAGAAGAAACTAAATATCTGTACAGCTAATCATTTGCCCAACTGGGCATGCTGGCTCATTCATTGGTCTCAGTTTTTGGAGACTGAGGCAGATGGACATCTGGGCTGCATTGTGAATTCTAAGTCTGCCTTGGCTCTAAAATGAGAGTCTCAAACAAAGGAAACAACAATTACACACACACACACACACACACACACACACACCACTTGTTTCAGGTGCTGGAACTTGACCCAAAACACATCTCATCCATCCCTAAATCCCTATACTGTGATGGTTTTGTGGTGCCGTGGGATGCCCACCCCTGCCCATGCCCAGCAATGGGGGTTCAGGGTGGGTGAGCTTTTCTGAAAATGAAATAAATGCTGATCACGTTATAGATCTTAAAGCTCAGGTATTGAAAGAGAGAAAACAGATGCATGTAATCATTAAAAGTACATTAAATACTTATCAGCAAGTAACATGTTTTGGGAATTGCTTAAGATATTTACTTATTCAAATTATTCAAATATTTGCCTCTCTAAATGAATGTTGGGAATTGTGTGTGACTGAGGAGGGGTGAACAGGGGCCCTGTTGTCAGCATGGTCTCTGCTGTGAGAGGATAAACAAAACTTAGACACTATCTAAAAAAGAAAAGCTGGACTCCCTACCAAACCAGAAAGTCTTTTGAATTTAAAAAATGAAGTCTCTGGGGTGGACAGGAGAAATAGCCTCTGCTGAATGGGTAGTGTTTGGTGGCTTTGTGTCACAGGCCTGCCCTGGGAGGTGAACACAAGTCTGGGTCCAGAACTGGTGTGCTGGATGCTATTCATGGAAACTTGAGAACCTGATGGATGAATGCAGATGGGCTAAAGGCCAGAGCCCTGCAGAGTGCAGCATGGACAGGTCCTGTTCACACTGTGTTAAAGGAAGCCAATGTTCACCTTCACAATAGGGTGGTCTGAAAATTCAGATGACACTTGAAATTAAACCATTTCCCTTTCTTATCTAAGTTCACCCACCCAGGATCATCTCAGTAGACTTCTCTGGTCTCCAGTGTTTTATCAGAACAACTTGTAGCATCAACTGTAGTATAGGTGATAACCTTCCAAAAAGAGAGGAGGTCTTGATCGCATCTCTGTAGTGGCCTAAGTGGTGTATAAGTCTATAGGAAGACGAAATTCTGTGTTTATGAGAAGTGCCAACCTTGAAGATTCCTTACTACACCAACTATAAATAAGAACATAATTTATAGATCATTCTATGAACAATCTAGAAAGCGAACACATAGACTCCAACAGAAGCCTGGCATGATACTAGCAACCCCAGAGATTTCTAGTCAGGGATCTGCTGAGAAATCAAGGGTAGCTTGTATAAGATGAAGAGAAGACCAGGTACCTACAGGACCTGGGCTCTGGTCATGGGGTGTGGAGGCCCAGAAAGAAGTTCCCTACACAGCCAGCCCTAGCCTCTGTGTGTTTGATGTCATACTTGGGTGAGGGCAGGGACAGAAAGGGTCCCTGCTTGGCCATGACAAGGAAGAAGTAGCCCTCTGCAAAGAGCACCAAACCCACTTAGTCTTCCTGTCCCTCATCCTCCTGTCTTGTCCACCAGGTACCCCCTGCATTCTGTGATGGAGGAAACAGTTGGCACCATATATGGTGGTTTCTGATGTCAAATAGAAAACAGGGGGTCTGAGATCTCTGGGTTATATGAAGCTTGTGGGGACCAGGAGGGACTGTGTCAGAAGCAGGTGGGTTCTGACATTCAGTGTCCTTCCCATGCTGAATGACCCCATTGCAGATCTGGGGGGGGGGGTGGAGGAAGAGAGAGAGGGAAGGAGGAAGGGAGGAACAGGGGAAAGGGGAAAGAGTGAGGGGGAGAAGGAGAGATCTCAAGAGCACAAGTCCCCCTCTCACAAAGCCTGTGGTGATACCTTTTATGCCTGAGCCATCTGTCATCACAATATTCACAAGAGCTCCCCGAGTCTCATGCACTGACATTTCTGTGGGGGTCACATAGAGTGGTTCAGATGCCCTGGCAGAAAGACAATGCACAGCAAGGTGAAGAGAGGTGAGAAAATCCTGCTGCATAAACACCATGGATGAATGGCTCAGAGAGAGAGAGAGAGAGAGATGTGCTCAGATCCACTACCTGGAAATCCTTCTGAGTTGCCCAGACATTACGTAGTGACAGTAAGGTGCAAACGCTGGATTAGTGACATCACAGAGACAAGGAGGGAGCTCCTGCTGTCTTCACAAAGAAGGCATTTAACCGTGTTTTGAAATTCCTATCAACTATTCAGTGTGAACTGAAAAGTTTACCATTTGCTAATATAGCCAGGGTTAGATTTCTGAGAGTCTCTGTTCCAGGTCAAGAAACAGAATGTATGTGAGGGGGGAAATGGGAGTTTTGAATAAGTACAGTCATGAAAACAGCCAGAGGGAATCTCCCCTTTTGTTCCTTCCAGGATTCAGCTAACCACACTGGCACCTTAAACTTCTGCCGCAAAGGGCAAGGACACACACATCTCCCATTAGTGTGGGGGTTTTTGTGGAGTTCATTTTTAAGTCACTCTTGCCAAACCACATCAGTCAAGGTATATTTTTCTTACTTTTGCCAGAGAGGGAGTTTCTTGGGACACCTTTCTACCACGGTCCATTACAGGGCATAAGTGCATACTGATGCCCTTCTCTACATGGCCATCGAGGAAACTAGGGACAGTGAGCCAGGTCTGAGTCAAGGTGAGGCTCAGAGCTGTCACTCTGAAAAGGTCCAGGTGACTAAGGTAATACACAGATGTCTTGGCTTCTGAATGCAGGTGAGGTTGCCAGGGACCTTTCTCCAGACCTACCTATGCAGCATGGCTGTTCAGATGTAACTGCACACACGAACATGTGAATATGCATACACACGCGCACACATACACACACACACACACACAGAGAGAGAGAGAGAGAGAGAGAGAGAGAGAGAGAATCAAAGAATCAGAGAATGAAGTGTGAAACTGATACTATTGTAACAGAGAAACATCCCCCAATCCCAGTGACAACTCAGGTCACACACTCAGGAAAAATAAGGAAGACATCCTTTAATAACAAAGCATATGTCCAGTTTTGTCTAGTGCTCCAAAAGAAACAAGCCTCCATAAAAATTGCTCTAGGTCTAGAGTTATAACATTGTAGCCGTGCCCTTTGGTATGGGGTAGGGCCTAACGGTCGGCTGTGGGACAGGGGTGTTTCTTTGCGGTATGGGAATTGGCCTACTTGGTGGCAATGAAGAGCCAAACATGAGCTGAAACATTTCCCCAGCAACCTAAACTTTATGTTAAAGGTACCCATCTTCCATAGTTTTTAAACAAGTCTGGTCAGTATGTTACTGATCCTTGGGTACTCCTTTAGCAAGATTTCATTTTGGGTGCCTTACTATTTCCTAACCAAGGTTAGCCGACCATTTATAGCATCAGCTTGGCTTGTTGTTTCCACTTCCTCCTAGATCCCTGCAAGGAAACAAATGGGGAATAAAAAAAAGATGATGGGAGGGGCCAGTGGGAAGGGACTGCAGCTGAGTACAGGGCAGCATCTGTGTGGCTGGGGAGAGGGAGGGACCAACTGCCTAAGGATCCACCACTGCCTTCTCTCCTGCCTGTTGGCGAAAGCCTGGGGTACCTCGGGAGGCGTAGCAGGTCTTCACCGGTCAGACCCCTTAGAAGCCATTCCTAGATGTCACATAAGCCTGATGAACCCCTTAACCTTGGGTTCCCCTGGAATGCCAAGTCCAGATAAGACCTCCTCCCTGCCACCCCACCCTCCTGATTGCACAGCACCCTAACAAGAAGATCCCAGGAGCTGGGGAGGGCATCGGTTTGCATGACCAGGGGAGCTCTAGCAGGCAACAGCAGCTGTGCCCCTGCCGGTTCCCTGGGGGCCAGGTGGGTTTTCCTCTTCTCCTTCCTCCCGGTGTGATCCAGGCCCAGTAAGTCTCCCTTTCATTGTGTCCTGACAAATAGATGGTGTGTGTTTTCTTTTCACATTCTTTTTAATGGCCTGGACTATCCTCCAGTGCCCCAGCTGTGCATGTCAAACAAAATGTATGGGGGTCAGGCGGATTCTCACACCACACTGAACTGCACACCGTGCAAACAAAAAGCACTCATTTCACTACATTGTACATGCTCGAGAACGCTACACTAAGGAACTGGTGTAATTACTACACTAGCCACTGGACTGGGCACAGGCTACAGCAATCTCTCAATCTCTCTCTCTCTCTCTCTCTCTCTCTCTCTCTCTCTCTCTCTCTCTCTCTCAATTTTCAAATATAGTAATGCAAAGTGTCCCTGTATCTAAACGTCCTATGCAAATACAAACATCTTACAAAGCACACACAGATAAAATCAGCCCAGGTTGATGTACCCTGAGCAGGGAGCTCTGTGCTGTGTGACCTTTAGAGACAAGACAGAGCACATGTAGAGAAATGGAGATTTTTTTTTTTATGTTATAAACAAAGGTGCAACCCCACAGAGAGTGTGTGTGAACTCTCTTCAAAGAAGGGCACACTTTAAACCTGGAGGAAAATAAGAAGGCAAGCTTCCTGTTTCAGGAAGAGGAAGAGGAAGCTTTCAAATGTGTAACAAGGCAGGTGGCCTCAGGAAACTGAGAAAAGGGTGCGTGGAAATATACTCTGATTGCCGCTGTGGCATTTTAAAGAAACAACATTTGTGTTTTGTTCCATAACTAAGTGAAAATCAGCCGAAGCTTTGGGGAAAGTCCGCTTGTTTGAAGCAAGGCCACCGCGGCTTGCTGCCTCTGGCTTTTGCTCTGCAGGCAACCAGCTCACTCTGCAGCCTGCTGGAGCAAAGACGCACACAGCTGAGGACAGATGTGGCTACAATGCCTCGGGAAACCGCCACAGGCTCACACACCTGCAGGTGACATCACCGCTCTATCTTACCCCAGAAATCTATTAGCATGCAGAAACAGGTGTCATCAAACCCAACCCCACTCTTAGAAAGCATTCGGCCTCCCCAGCCAGAGAGTGGAAACTGTAAACCTGAGGCTGAACTCTGCACTTGCCTGCAGAACGGAGCACCACCCCCACCTCTCACCCCCAGTCCCCAACTCAAACTTCCTAGGACAGCTGCTTCCCCATGTACAAAAGACTCCAGATGCAGCCACAACAACAGCAGGGAGAACTCCTTCCCCTGGATATTGTTTTTTCCTCTGAGAAATGTTGTCTCTTGTTTCATTTTGTTTTGTTCTTGTTTCCCTGTGCTATAGCCCAGGCTGGCCTCAAATTCAAGGTCTTCCCCTATGATTTCCCAGAAGTGGGTCACTACACCTGGTTAGAATCTTGTCTTTTCTCTTGCAAAAAAAAAAAAAAAATAGTTAATGCCTGTTAGTCCTTCCTAATCACTAGCTCACGAAGCAACCTTTTCCCTTGAATCCAGGCCCAAGTATAAGGGAGGGCTTCTGCACATTTAGATCATTAAACATTCATGTGTGTCTGAGATGTTTGAAATACTCCAGCAGACAAAGGGGTGACTAGTGAAGACTTAACCCTGGTAAGAGTCTGAGAACTGCAGGAACCGGGGAAGAAAGTGGAACTCGGCTGTCACTTTCTTTCATGTTTGAGGTTGTCTTTAACAAAAATATTTTTAAAATGTGTAGTAATATTCCCAGTTATTCGGCCTCACCCCTCCTCCCTTCCTCCTTTGTAACAGAGCCCTCTTTTTTGTTTTTCTAATCCGCTCTGCTCTGCTCTGTGGATCTGCTGTGCTTCACTAATCCAGCCATAGGCATCCAAGTCCTCACCAGTGACAGCCCTAGAAATGACCACATGGCTTTCTCTGATGATCTGAAATGAGAGCAAGTCTCCTAAAGGGTTTCTGGAAAAGGTTTCCATCTACTAAAAAGAAAGAAACATAGAGGAGGCATGGGTCCTCCTCGGCTGCTAAATCCCATCACATATGCATGTGACAGCAAGGACCCCAGCGGCCATGTTGTGACCACAAAGGAGTCAGTCAAGACAAAACTGACAGCTTGGGGGCTGCAGAGAAGAAAGATCAAAGCTACCCTGGTCCTTGAGGATGTCATTGAGCCACAAAATAACCACGCCGAAACTGCTCCACTTCAGGAGTCATTAAGTGAGAAAACAGTACAGTTACTGTTTACAGCGTGGAGCTGGGGGTTCTCTTGACTCGCAGTTAAGTTCATAATGCCTGACATAAAGCAGTTGGGGGAGAAATGGAAGAAACAATGAAAGAAGACTCTGAATCCCATCAGCATCATGAGTCTGGGCAAAGCCATAGCCGTCGTGACCCTGCATGAGAGCTAGATTTCCATTGCGTGTCCCCTCATGGGTCTTAAGGAAGTCTCTTTCTCTCTCTCTCTGTCTCTCTCTCTCTCTCTGTCTCTCTCTCTCTTTTAGCTTATGCTATGCCTTTTATTTCTTTATGAAGCTCCATCCCTGCATTTTCTCGTATGAAGTAGCCTGATTTTTCTGAGAACATTTTCTCAAATGGCTCTCATATCCACTACTATCCCAAGGTACGTAGGGATTCCTAGCATCATCGAAAGACGATGACCTTCATTAAGTGCCCATGTGGTCTTGGACAGGTTCTTTAGCCTCTGAGAATAGATTCCCTTGCTGCCAAGACAGAATTGATTTTTACCCCTTAGGGCTGTGGTGGTTACAGGGACAGGATTTAAGCAACTGCTGGTTACTTGAGAGCCAGATCCTGAAGCTGTGGGTCATGTGACTGAAGGTGAAGCTTGCAAAAATATAGTGGCAGTGAAATGTTCCTTCAGATGCAACCAAACAGCAACTCAGAGTCACACAATGAATGCATAGGTGGTGTTCCTGGTAGCACCCATCTGAGCGACACTGTGGAACACAGCCATGGTTCTAAACACCCCATGCAAACTCAAGGAATGCCAAAACACCTGAAACATCTCCTCTCAGATTTAAGACCATTGTGTGCTATTCAATACAGTGGTGTTTTGTTTTTGTTTTTCAACTGTACACACAATTCTTTTCCTCTTGCAGAAACATGATGGCTTGATTACAGAAAACAAAAATTTTTTTAAACCTGTTTTCCTACCATCATTCCTCCCGATGTAAGTACCAAATTAGTAAATCTTTAGATTATTTTGAGTTGAAACTTGATTTTTAAAACTGCTGTTTGAGTTGCTGACTTGAGTTTTATTTTGAATATAAGATGCTGTAGTGGCTATTCCTGGTTGTCAACTTGACTATATTTGGAATGAACTGCAATCCAGAATTGGAAGGCTCACCAGTGACCCTTATCTGGAGGCTTGGAGACCCTTATCTGGATTTTGGTATGGAGATCTTGAGCCATAGTGGCTATGGATTCCAGAAGATTAAATCTCCAAGTTTAAGGAACACACGTTTAATCTGGGCTACACCTTTCATCTGGGATTAAGGGTGTGGTGGAACACACCTTTAATCTGGGCTACACCTTCTGCTGGAGACTATATAAGGACATTGGCAGAAGGGAGTCTAGCTCTTGCTCCTTTGCCTGCTTGCTGTGTGAGACTGAGTAACTGCTAGATCCTTGGACTTCCATTCACAGCTGCGACTGAACCATTGTTGGGAATTGGGCTGCCGACTGTAAGTCATCAATAAATTATTTTACTATATAGAGAGTATCCGTAAATTCTGTGACTCTAGAGAACCCTGACTAATACAGAAGTGTTTTTGTTTGGAATTAGGATGGGATTTGCAATTGTTACAATGATACAGATAGGGAGGCATGCTGCTTGTATTTTCGAGACAAGCTAGGATATCCTGGGAAGAGGGAACTTCAATTCAGATTGACCGTGGGCAAACATGTAGAGCATTTTCTTGATTAATGATTGATATGGGAGAGCCCTGACCACTGTGGGCAATACCAGCCCTGGGCAGGTGGTCCTAGATTATACAAGAGAGCAGGATGAGAGCAAGCCAGTAAGCAGCACTTCTCCGTGGCCCTGACTCCCCTCTGTGGTGGAATGTGACCTGTGAGTTATAAGATGAAATAAATCTTCATTCCTGAATTGCTTTTGGTCATGGTCTTTATCACAGCTATAGAAAGCAAAGCAGGTCTCGGGAGAAGCACCTGTTCCCTGCCAGGGCACATGGGCTGCTCAGGAACCAAGCCTTCTGAAACCATGAGCAAAAGAATCATTCCTCCTCTTAAGTAGCTTATGCCAAGGGTTCTGTCACCCAGGGCAGGAGGAAGGCTGCTGCAGTCTGCTCTGTATCACTAGCACACAGCCACAGGTGGGTTCAGAGTGATCTACTATGTTGAAGAAATAACCATTCTAGCCCACTCACTGGTATAATTAATTAAAAGTTAACTTAACCTTTATATTTAAATAATACAAATTCAACAATAAAATATTTCATCAACCATTGGAGAATATTTTACTAATCCAAAAGCCAACGCAGCTCATGAGCCACTGAATGGCAGACCTGACTTGATCTGTGTTAACTGAGCACCGGATACTTTCCAGTCCTAAAGATGGAGGGAGAATGTTCACTGTGCTGGCCTCTTGGGCCTTTCTGTCTAGAGTGGGTTTCCACTTGGGCTCTGTTCATGTTTTGCGTCAGACAATTCAACAGTCTGTTCCAGAGCTGTATATTATAGAATGTTAACTACACCCCTAGCCTCTACCCATTAAGTATGTGAAGTAACCTCTCTGACCTTGGATTAGCCAAAAAAATATCAACAAACATCCCCTGGGGTCAAAATCATTCTGGTTTAAAGGAAATTGTCTAGAAGGAGCATCGACAAATAATCACGCTACAGCTGGAGAGGCAGTTCAGTCACTAAACGCTTGCTATGCAGTCGTGAGGGCCTGAGTTGGGATCCGCAGCATCCATGTTAAAAGCCAGGCAGCAGGATATAAGCATGCACCTGTATACATGTGTACACACAAAAATACATACACACACACATGAACACATATAGCACACATGATGATAGATAGATAGATAGCCACACTGTCTGCCACTAAGAGGCAAAGCATACTGACCCAGTTTATGTCAACCATTATGCAAATGTGGAGAAAGACACATTTGATCCTTAGGCAGAACCTGTGGATGCTGGCATGGAGTACACAGGTGGGACTCCTTCCCCCTCCCCATCATCCAGCCCCACTGTGGACTCTAAAAAGGATAGAGATGAGCTTGACTACCAGAGGCAGGTGCTGGCATAAGCAGGTGTACCACTGTAGGAAAATGCAGGGAGTTTACATTTCTACAGCAGCTTCTCTGCATGACATTTGAGGCTATCAACCTCAACAGGAAGCAAAGGCTAAGATAAGATACCTCAGGAAAGACGAGAAAGAGCAGCCTCAGCACCGTTCCTTCACACTGGGTCTACAGCTGACGGTTTTAGTACTCCCCCTTCTAAGAGGTTCCCAGCATCCCCACAGGTCAACCTTCATGTAATCTGAAGATGATTTTCAGTTTCAGGATTTTAGGGAACATGAGAGACCAAAGTATGACTCATACGGAAAAAAAAAAAAAGGCATGAAGATGACTAGGAGTTAAAACTTGCTGTGGCAGAGCCTTTAAATTGTGATGCCAGTCTAACCCTGCAATAGAATTCGAGAAAGCCCTTTAAGAGAAAATCTAGAAACAGAACTAGGCTTGCAGGTAAGGCCACGGTATACCAGATGACTAGCCAGTCCCCACAACCCACAGCCTGGCTAGAATATGAACAGTCTTGCTAAACTGCCTCCTCCATCAACTGCAGGCTCTGTCATTCCATCCTGGACCAAAACAAAGCAGCAGCAGGTTCTTCCCGGAGTTGGCTCTGGCAGAACTGCCACTGTATTGCCCCGCTTGGTGAAGTACTGAGCATGCTCAGTGTAGTACCAAGGATGCTGTTGGGTTTTACCCAGGCTCCTTTCTCTGCCCTCCACCAAGTGCCCCATGTTCTGCCCTCTGCCCAGCACTCAATGGCAGTCAACCAAGTGGAAACTGGAATGACACCTGCCACTTTCACCGGAGCAGAACACGGAGCTGCTTTCTCACTGGTGAGAGTTGCAAACAGCTGCACCCCATTCCTCGGTCTCCAGGGAGAGGTCAGCCACGGGTGAGTTTTCCAGACGGATAGGATGAGCTGAGCCTCCTGGAATGTGACCTCAGGCACCTGCACCGAAGGAAAGTTACGCCAAGCCCAGCACGCTGGCCCAGCGCCCCCGAGGGCTCAGGAGACCCCAAGACTCTCGCCTGGCAGCAGTCTTATGGGTGAGGGACAAGGTCAAATCCAATTACCTCAAGCTGAACTGCCCCCGTGAGGAGGCCCCCCGCTCAAGCTCTGTTCCATCTGGAATGTCCACAGCTGACAAAAGACCTGGCTGCACCTGTGTTTATGTGGCAAGTCACAGAAAGTCGAGAGGGCTGCGCTAAGTGCAACTAACTGCACACCCATTTGACCACTTGAAAGTGGTAAAAATGAGCCAAAACATGAACTCCAGGTCTTACCCCAGCACGGAAAACACACCACAGCTCCAAATGAAGGACCCCCTGGGCCCACACACCGCAGCCTTGGAAGACAGACCCAGAAACGCCACCTTCTAGAAAGAGCCCCAGCAAACCGTGTTGCAAAGGCTTCCCTACCACAGCTCGCTCTAACTCACGTCGGTCTGCTAACCACAATCTCATTACAGTAAAACTCCTTTAAGACAAAGTGTGGCCATCAGGATTTAAAATACCTCTCCCTCCATCCCCAAACTCCTCAGCTCTGTTTCTTCTAGTCAAGCCTTCCTGGGACACCGCTGAGGTGTAGCTGGACTTCCTCAGGTCTTACAACGGGAGTCACGTGGTACGTGAACCCTATGCCTGCATCTTTTCACTCATGCCAGTGCCTTCTGGTTCTAAGTATTTCGTTACATGGCTTTTTTCGCCTTCATCCATCTCCCTGGGTGTGGGGGACTGTTTTCAGTTTGAGGCTGTTATACATAGAAAGGCTGTAAACAACAGCACCCAAGCCTGGTTTCATCTCTCTTGTATAAATATCCAGAAGTAGAATCACTAAATTGGTAAGGATATAACATTACCAGAAGCTATCCTTTCCCAAGTGGCTTCACTGTGTCGCCTTCTCCCTGTAAGGGGAGTATCCACATCTCATCGGCTGGTTAGTGTGGGGTTGGAGGATATTGAGTCTTTTAAGTGATTCTAGTGTACATTCCGTATATTTTCATCTCCTTAATAACTGATGGTGTCAAACATCTCTTCACTGTACAGATTTCCGTTCATAGGTTAATCTGGCCTCCTTTATTTTCTTGTCAAGGGGTCCGTACAGTTTTCTATATACTCTTGATGCAAGTCTCTTATCAGATGTACACTGGGAAAATATTTTTCTCCCAGTTTGTGGACCATCTTTTCATCTTTTGGCCCTGCTTTTCCAGCAGCACTTGTATTTAATTAATGAAATCCACTTCCCCTACCTTCTCCTATATGGCTTTTATATCTGAAGAAAGCTATGGCTTGCACGGGGTCACAAAGATTTTTCTCTTCATTCTTTTCCGGGTGAGTAGCTTTAGGCTTTACATTTAGGGGCGATACATGGTAAAGACAGACACACTGAGCTGACTACTGCAGCATTACAGTCAGTCTCCAATAAGCTCTCGATGTTTGTTCGTTTTTCAAGATTGCTGGTATAACAGGTCAATGTTGGTTGTCCAGTAGAGTGGGTTAAGAAGGAGATCAATAAAGCACATGTCTTCTGGGACAGTCTGGCAATTTTCAGAAGGAATTAACCTAGGGTAAGACAGCCCTCAAATGTAGAGGCCATCACATAGGCAAGAAACCCAAATGAGAACAAAGGGGAAAAGAGAGAGCCTGTGAATACAGACATTCTCCCTCACCCTGAACTGCTCTAAGTTGTAGAACTTGGCTCCACCATGCCCCTTGGCCAAGATGAACTGATACTATGAGCCAAAATAAATCTATACTTCCTTTTTATTGTTTCTGTCAGACATTTGGCCACAGTGTCAAAAGTCTGATTAATATTGTAAATTCAAGATCTTTTGTCTTTACAAAAGAGTTTGGTAATTGACTTGTCAATTTCTACATAAAAGATAATTAGGATTTTAATTTGAGTTATGTTGACTCTTGATCAACTTGATTTGAGCACTGTGATGATTAATCTTAGCTGTCAACTTGATGAGATCTAGAATCGCCTAGGAGACTCATCCCTGGGCATTTCTGTGAGGGCATTTCCAGAGGCTACCCTGGTGGAGGAAGGCTTACCCTTAAGGTGGGCAGTACCTTCCAACAGGTATCCAAGACACAGGATTACAAGGAAGGTTAGTGAGTGTGTGTGTGTACACATGTGCGCATGTGTGTGCACACACTGGCAATCTTCCTCCTCTTCCAAAATGACAGAGCATGTCTATCACCATTCCTTTGACTACTCTGACATCAGACTCCAGGAAGTCTATTCATGTCATACTCCAGCAAAGTACTGGTTATGTACTGCATATGTGAGGGAAAAAAAACCACTTGAATAAAGCTGAGTTCTAAAGTAATGAGCTAGTTTGTCAGGCAGAGGAAATTTCAAGGCAGCACAGCGTTTAGATGTGGCATAGCTACTGCTCGCTGTTATTAGTCATATTCACAGTGAAAAAGAGCAGAAAATGTAAAAATGTGCAGTTTGGTGGTGAAAGGCACATGAACAAATGACCTTGTGAAGAGGTAGGTGAGTGTAGAACAAGCAGCTGAGATTGTTAAGGGCTTAGCACCATTAAAGAGAAACAAACCTACTTGGCACTGTGTCAGTAGGAAAGGTGAGCTGAGGACAAGAGCCCAACCATCAAAGGTTTCAGTTTGTATCCATATAGATTCATTTCAAAATGAGAGAGCTTAAGCTAAGGAGGCCATTGAAAGGGTTCTTGGCAAACAACCACCTAGAGAAGTGTTTTTCAAGAGTCAGCTATCAAGATGTACAGAGGGCACTGCAGAAGGGAAGAATATGCCCTTGGAAGGACTGAGGGGGCAGGTCCTGTCATGGGTGCAGGTGGTACATCCAACATAGGTGGCTGGGGTTTGGGACTGGATAAAACTGGGGAAAAGAAAAGGCTATCTGGATGTCAGTATTCTCCTTTCTCTGCTGTATACCCCAGCCCCCACGCCTCCCTTCCCCATCATTCCTTCCTGTAATTATTGCACCCTCAAACAGTGAGCCAAAATAAATCTTTTAGTTGCATCATTTAAGTATTTTAGCATAATGATAAGAAATATAATTGTCATAGTCTTTTGAAAATAAGGGAAAAGTCACTTTTTCAGAGAGTGATTATAAAGCAAAATCCAAGTTTTCTCAGACCCAACAACACAGCACAGCAGTCCATGGTCTTAGATCTTAGCATCCCCAAGGGCAAATGGGAAAGGAGACAGTATAGGCTAGGTCCAATGTGCAGTGACAGGAATATAGTCTATCCTTCCTATCTCCTGCTAAAGAAAGAAAGTAGACATAGAGCTAGAAACTGTCTTGAGAAAACATCATGAGACCCAACTGAAAGGAGAGCTGGTTCTTGACAAATCTTCAAAAAGACCAAAACATCCCAAGGGGCTAAAATGACAAAGGAGGTCACCAATAAAAAAGAGAGGAGGGAAGCTAATTTACTAAAGGGTCAAAGGATGAAGGTACAGGAGTCTCCAGGGGAGATGGATCCAGAATTCCAGGCTAATAAGGATTAGGATTTCATACCCCTGGCCTGGAAGCCCACAGAGGCTTCTGAGTATGTATCAGATCTGTGTTTGAGGAAGATCCCCCTGTTAGTAAGCAAAGAACCCTTGGAGACAACCCTGCATGTCTGGTGATGTCATGCAATGAGCAGGTTTAAGGTTAGATGAAAAGGTCTCTTTATAAGAAGGCCACTAATGGATATTAGCCCAAAAACTTAGGATACCCAAAATATAAGATACAATTTGCTAAACGCATGAAACTCAAGAAGAACGAAGACCAAAGTGTGGACACTGTGCCCCTTCTTAGAATTGGGAACAAAACACCCATGAAGGAGTTACAGAGACAAAGTTTGGAGCTGTGATGAAAGGATGGACCATCTAGAGACTGCCATATCCAGGGATCCATCCCATAATCAGCTTCCAAACGCTGACACCATTGCATACACTAGCAAGATTTTGCTGAAAGGACCCAGATATAGCTGTCCCTTGTGAGACTATGCCGGGGCCTAGCATACTCAGAAGTGGATGCTCACAGTCAGCTATTGGATGGATCACAGGGCCCCCAATGGAGGAGCTAGAGAAAGCACCCAAGAAGCTAAAGGGATCTGCAACCCTATAGGTGGAACAACATTATGAACTAACCAGTACCCCGGAGCTCTTGACTCTAGCTGCATATGTATCAAAAGATGGCCTAGTCGGCCATCACTGGAAAGAGAGGCCCATTGGACTTGCAAACTTTATAGGCCCCAGTATAGGGGAACGCCAGGGCTAAAAAGTGGGAGTGGGTGGGTGGGAGGGTATGGGGGACTTTTGGGATAGCATTAGAAATGTAAATGAGGAAAAAGAAGGCCACTAACAAGAGAGGAGATGAGGGATTGCAGGGGATAGAAGATACACCAGAAGGTGTATCTACCCTGAAGAGTGCTTGTCACTCTCGAGACAGAGCCCCAGGCCCGTGCTGAGTTCTACCATGAAATACCAACAACATAACCCACAGCTCTCAAAACCCTAAGTAAAAACACATGATTTGGACACTCCATGAAGATCTGCAGTCTGCCCCTTGAGAATAATATTTTGTAGGAAGGTTATAACAAAAAATGCAACCTTCTAAAGATAGCTTGACTTTTAAGATTCTACCATCAGAGTTGAATAATTCTTGGCAACTTTTTTGTATAAATCTGGTCAGAGTCTTACTGTGAAGTTTGAGAAAGAGACAGATAAAGCAGCCTGCCAGAGACCTGGTGACAGAAACAACTATTCTTGAAAATGGAAAGTAGGGCAGAAAGTCACTTTATTTTATTTTTACAAAATTTGGAGAATGACGTTCTTCCTCAACTGACCCCACAAGATTAAAACCAGCTCCAAATGGGAGTCACTAGGTATTTGCCAGCACTCAAAATCAAAACCCAATGGCCCAGATGACCCTGTTTCTTGTCTTTACTTTTGTATTTCAAAAGATGACAATTGCATTACTTACTTGCTGTCACCTGCCCATTCGATAAGCTTTCTGATTCATCTGCCAACTGTAGACTCTGATTCTAATCCAAGTCACAACACAAGGGTGCATGGCCCCTTTATTTCTTGACAACCCGTTCAAAACAAAGGCAAGAGCACCGCTTGGAATAACTGTTCAGTCGCAGATCTGCATGTTCATCTAAGGGTAGCCATGCCGGGCACAGACACTCCTTACCTCTCTGGGAGTGACTATGTAGGAGCTCCAATTCTGCTGTCGCCTTTGCTGCTCCACAGCCCTGTGTCTCAATTTGGGTTACTATTGCTATGAAGAAACACCATAAACAAAAGCAAACTGAGGAGGAAAGGACTTATTTGGCTTACACTTCCACAATCATAGTCATCACTGAAGGAAGTTAGGATGGGAACCCAAACAGGGTGGCGACCTAGAAGCAGAAGCTGAGCAGGGCTCATGGAGGGGTGCTGATTACTGGGTTACCCAACATGACTTGCTCAGGCCTGCTTTCTTATAGCACCCAGGACCAGCAGCCCAGGGATGGCATTACCCACAATGGGTTGGACCCTCCCACACTATTACAAATTAGGAAAATACCACACAGCTGGATACTATGGTGGCATTTTCTTAATTGAGGTCCCATCTTCAATGACTTTAGCCTGTGTCAAGTTGACATAGAGCTATCCAGCACACTTTGAGAGATATCAAGTCCTTTGGAAAAATTGTTACCTATAATCCCAAAGTCTTGATGGTGTCCTAGCCTCAGTGGACAGCTAAGTTGACCTTTCTCAAGGTCTAGGGGAAGCGAGGAGATGTAAGTCAATTACAAAGAAGAATCATTATTCAGTTTTATCTAAAACTTAGAACCCTGTGGGCTTTCCTGTAACCATATTAGATGGAAAATGTGCTTCCTTTCCCATCTATTTAAGAAAGAAACCCAACAAAACAAACTAGCAAAATCATTCTATTGCAGGTTTGTTCCTTGCTCTTATCTTTGGCTTTAGAAATATGAATGCAGTGACTCATGCAAAACTGCCACACCATTGGCTCCTGTGCTTACTCCAGTGTCAGAGGGTGAGAGAGAAAGGTGAAGGGCCATTTCTAAGTTTGTTTCCTCTTTCATGGCTGCCTCAAGGTATCCACCATGAAGGAGCATGTTTCTTCAGGCTGCAGCGCTGGATCAGAAAGGAGGAGGACTCTTTCAACCTTACAGAAAGAACAAAACGAAACACCCACACACTGGGGAAATTGTTTCCCACTGCGTGGGTGGTAGGGCCTCAAGAGCTGTTATCTGCAAAGGGCACTTCTCGGGGTTACCCAGTCGTCATAGTGGCGTGGATTCCACCCAAAACCTCAAGCTAAACAATGGGAAATGAACATCAAAGAGACAATTTTCCACTCTGCGGAAAAAAAATGACTTGACTTTATAAAAATAAATTAAGGCATCATGATAATAAATGGTCTGTGGGAAAGACCTGCTGTCAAATGTCCATCAGCCATGGCCAGTATTTTCCTTGTATTGCACATTTATGCTGTCTGAACACAGCTGCATTATTCTCCACTTCCCTGCCTCAGCACCAACCCTGTATGGCATCTTATATTCAAATAGGCACTCCTATGCCACACAAACAAACCTGGAATGATGGATATACAGGAATGGAGGATGCCTTGGGGCAGAAGTGAAAGTGGGTGAAGTGTGTGTGTGTGTGTGTGTGTGTGTGTGTGTGTGTGTGTGTGTGTGTGTAGACACATGTGTATGCACATGTGAATGTCTGTGTGCTCTGGGGGATGTCTTTAATCCTAACACATGCTTCTTTTTAATGGGAGAGATTTGTCTAAGGCACCACTGTATGCTTTGGGGCTTCAAGTACCTTAGTTACCACACAGGGTCCCCTCTTGTTCTAGAATAGCTCTGTCCCCAGCTCTGACCACAGCAGAAGTGCTGCCTGCTCACCACAGTTACATGATTTTACTGACTCCCTCATCTCCTCTTCACCCTCATCTCCTTAAGATGTCTCCAGTCCCTTGCTCTATAGAGAAGCCATCCTGCCTCATCAGTTACTCTGGAACCATTTGCCCTCTCTGGAGTCTTTACCCCATCTCTATCCACTATGTGCCTATTGAGTTTCTCGTGTCCACATTGATCTTGCCCTGGACTTTCTGATGGAATATTTATGAAAGTCTGGTGATGAGACCTGAAGGTCCCATACTTTGCTCCCCAACACCTTCCCATCTGCACAAAGAAGACCAGGAAACCCAGTGTCTGAGTTCTGCTGAAACTCAACAGCAAACTGGAAATCCTTTCACATGTGGGTTTCTGAAAGAGCCAGAACTGCACCGACTTGGCACGACTCCATTTCAAGTGGAAATGAAAAAGAAACAATATGAACTCTCCTCAAATAATTAAATGTAGAATTGCCACAAGATTCAGAATCTACTTCTGGATATAAGCCCAAAAGAAGTGGAAGCAGGGACTCAGACATTTGTGTACTGTAGTTTCAACAGCAGTATCCACTGTAAGTAAAAGGTGGATGCAGCCTGAGTCAGTTGATGGATAAATGAATAGGCAGCCACAATGGAATACTGGCCTTAATGAAAAAGGAAACCCTGGCACAGGCTGCATCCAAGAATGTCTAGGCACTGCTCAGTAAAATAAGATTGACATGAAAAGACAAATACAATCTGATTCAACCAATATAAGGTACCCAGAGTAATTAAATCATCAAAACAGAAAGTAACACATGGCTGCCATAGATGTGAAAGGGAAGAAATGGGAGAGGGTTTTACTATTTAATGGGAATACAGTTACAGTTTGATAGAATGAAAAGGTCCTAAAGATGGATTGAAGTGTTGAATACAAACTCATGGTCCTATGATCTTCTAACTCCTGTACATGTGCAGCCTTTTGTGGCTGCTGGCTTATGTTGTCACCTCTCCATCTCAGATCCTTAGATGCAAGGTAAAGAGCCAATGAATGACCTTGAAAACTGCGAGGGGGGTCTCAGCAAAAGTCATTCTTCCTCAGACTCTATTCTTTTAATTGTAACATCTCCAGCTTGTTTTCTATTAGTTTGTTGGTTCATTGGTTGGTTTTTGCTGCATTTACGTAACTTGACAGAACTCTAACACCTTGGAGCCAACACAGAATACCGAATATGTTCCTATGTGACAGTTGATGGGCTTCCTCTCTGCATTCCATCTAAGACTCTGAGGAGCTCCTGTTGCAGGAAGTGAGATCAAGATTGGGTTCAAGATGGAACCATTAAATCTGTAGAGGCAACCAGAAGCAGCTAGAATTTATATTACACCTTCAACCCTACACCAAGTCGGCCTCTCTTCCAAATCAAGGCAAAAACAATAATTTAAAGAGCATGCATTCTAAAGAATCCATGTGATCAGCCTACCAGGTGTCTCCTGAGCCAGCTGGGCGTCTCTCTTGCTTTCTCAACTTTTGAGGAATAAGGATGGTTTAGGAGCTACTTTCTCTACAAAGCCTCCTTTGACTCCTTTCCCCAACCCCCTCCTCAAACATCATCATATAGCCCTGGCTGTCCTGGAACTCACTTTGTAGACCAGGCTGGCCTCGAACTCAGAAATCCGCCTGCCTCTGCCTCCCGAGTGCTGGGATTAAAGGCGTGCGCTACCACGCCCGGCTTTTTTTTTTTTTTTTTTCGTTGCATCTGTTCTTAAGCCTCACAATTACCTTTAGGCATCTCTCTGTCAAGTGTTTTGTAGAAAAGATGGTATTTTACATTTCTCCCTCATTCACTAGGATACTGTGATATACTGTATTTCCAAAAAGGAATTCCTAGCTTCATTTATGCTCCATAACAAAAACCTCAGTTGGCACCTCCCTCCAGAAAAGCAAATCACAGTTTCAGATGACAGGGCCCCCAGCCCTCAAGTCTTCCAGCAGAGGCTCCAGACTCTGTGAAGCAGAGATAAGCTGTCTCCACTGCTTGCTCAGTACCCAAGGTCTATAGAATATGTCAGTCAGATAAATGACAGATAAGTGATGGCAAGCAGCCACAGGAACTGAAATATACTCCGTAAGCGTGCATGTGGCCACAGGCTGAGCAAGACCAGAGTCTCCATTGCCTTCACTGATGTGGGAAGATCCAGCCTACGAGGAGGAGGCACCATGCCTTGGTTTGAGGTTCTGGACTGGATAAAAGTAGAGAAAGCTAGCTGAATACTAAGCGTACATAGACTCATTTCTATCTGCTTCTGAACGTGGATGTGGAGTGGCTGGTTGCTTCTATAGCCTAAATCAAATCCTTTCTCCCTTAAGATGTTTTTTTTTCTGTCAGGCTATATTATCACAGCAACAGAAGTGAAACTAGAACACCATCTTTGGAAAATTTAGTCTGCTGCAGAATCCAAGCAAGTGTGGCAGAGCTTGAGGGAGTAGATGTACGACACAATCCTTTGCTCTCTGCCTCTGTCTCTCTATGTCTATGCCAACCTCTCTGTCCCTCTGTCTCTCTGTCTCTGTCTCTCTGTCTCTCTCTGTCTCTCTTTCTCTCTGTCTCTCTGTCTCTCTCTCTCTCTGTCTCTCTCTCTCTCTGTCTCTGTCTCTCTCTGTCTCTCTCTGTCTCTCTGTCTCTCTGTCTCTCTGTCTCTCTCTCTCTCTCTCTCTCTCTCTCACACACACACACACACACACACACACACACAAACACCCCATTCTGTGGCCTACATTTAGCACATTCTTTTTTTTTTTCCAAGACAGGGTACCTCACTCTGTAGATCAGATTGGCCTCAAACTCACAGAGATCTGCCTGCTTCTGCCTCTGCTCCTGCCCCTGCCCCTGCCCCTGCCCCTGCCCCTGCCCCTGCCCCTGCCCCTGCCCCTGCCCCTGCTTCCTGAGTGCTGGAATTAAAGTGATGTATGCTCCATTCCTGATATTTCCCACCTCTTGCTGGATACAATCCACCCAGCATCCTATTGACTTTGGGCCTAAAGCTCAGTGTGGTGCTTGCTGCCTGTCTTAAGCACACAGTAGGATGCATCCCATCAGCTGTATCAACCTGGCTGAGCTGCTGAGAGACCAGCATGCTTCTTCAAGACAGCGTTTCTGTGTGTGCACACACCATGCACACACAACCCATTCAGACATCAGACCCAAAAACACACACACAAAAGTTTGAGACACATTGCTCCAGAGCACAGCATCTTGGAGAAAAAAAAAAATACAGAAAAGATCACCAAAACAGATCAAAAGACTCCCATTTGAGCCCTCCTAATTCCCAAAGGAGCATACTAATGTCTGAGGACACCAGAGCTCAGCAAGAAGCTGATAAAAAAAAAAGGGGGGGGGGACATTTGAGTCTATTCCTTATAGTTGAGTAGTTCTCAACCTTTCTAATGCTGAAACCCTTTAATACAGTTCCTCATGTGGTGGTGACCCCCAGCCATAACATTATTTCAGTGCCACTTTGATAACTGTAATTTTGCTACTGTTATGTATAATGTAAATATCTGATATTCAGGATATCTGGTATATGGCCTCTAAAGGGGTCTCAACCCACACGTTGAGAAGCACTGCTCTAGCTCAGACCCCCACCTCCACCCCTCTCATCCCCCTACCCCTGTCTAAGCATACTTCTTCACTTTAGGTCTCCCTTTTCTTATGAAAGCTCCTGCACATGTAAAGCTATTAAATGAACATGTGTACTGTGCTCTCATTTTATGCCCTTTGTTATGGGACCTCAGCCATGAGCCTAGATTACAGACAAGGAAAAGATATTTCTTCGCCCCTGTGTGACCACGAAGCTGTCTGGAGCAGCCTTCTTCCACCTGCTCCAAAATGTCCTCCTTCAACACTTCTCTTCTCACTCATGAATTCCAAGAAGTTCAAGGCTATACCTGCCCTCTTCCTGTTCATAGCCCTGCTCTGCTTCTCAGAAGCTGTCTGAATCTCACACTTAGATCAAAACTGTACATACAACTTGTAACAAGTACCTTGCAAATTTGTTCTGCCACCCAATATTCCTTTGGGATGTTTGTGAAGAGCTGACCAGATAAACCTGAGCAGCAAACGGTTGACCCAAGGGTGGCACTTTGGGGAAGCTTCGAGCAACGCGTGCACGAGAGCAGGAAGACCTTGCATATCAACCCTTCATTTTAATTCATCCAGCATAATATATCTTGGAGCACATAAATAGGAAAGATGTTTCTGGAAACAAACATTCATAGAACAAGATTGCTATGATGGTACTAGAAAATGATGGGGGCTTTTCCCATTAATATGATGCAATTAACACCAGGGTGGAAATCATGAAGCAAGACAAAAACAGGTGCTTCACTTCCTCCAAATGTAGGAAGTAGGGAGGCTGGTGGGGTAGGAAAGAGCTCTACAAACAGTCTTGGCCTGGCCTCACATGTAAGAATCCCTAACCCAGACTCAAGCACAGTGAGCTACACAGAAGTTACATCTGCACCCCTAACACAGAGCTTCTCAAGTTTGTGTCCTACAGAAAATGTTGCTGGGCACAGTGGTACACGCCTGCGATCTTAGCAGTTTGAAAGTCAAATCAGGAAAATCAGAACTGAAAAACCAAGAACTGAGTACTGTGGCACACTCCTGTGATCCCAGCCTTAGGGAGGCTGAGGCAGGACTGCAAAGTTGAGGCCAGCCTGCAACACAAGCAAAAACAAAAACAAAAACACAAAAAGAAAAAAATGTTCCACCATCGCCATGTTTCCCTCCAAACAGCAACTTCAACGGTGCCATCCACATCTCAGAAAAGCAGCCATCAAAAATGAAAACAAAACAAAACACAAACCTCAAAATTCTTTAGGATCTAAGAAAACCAAAACCTCTAAACCACAAATATATTTCTTTTTAAAAAAGATTTTAAAGCTTTACCTGTGGCTGTAGCGGATGGCTATCGTCAGTCCAAGCTGTAATTAAGAACAGAGAGAAAAATACAAATTAAATAATATAAAGAACAAGCTGAATTTGCAAGAAAATTAATTCAGTGTGGTCAATTACTTTTAAATATTCCTAATGTATTGAGCTGGAGAGATGGCTCAGTGGTTACAAGCACTTGCGGAATTTCCAGGACTAACATGTTGGCTCACAACCAGCTGTAACTCCAGTTTGGGGGCATTTAGTGTCCTTTTCTGGCTTCTGTGTGCAGTAGGTACATACATGATGCACGTACACACATAAGCAGGAAAACATTCATACACATAAAATAATAAAAATAAATCTTAAAACATTTTCTAATGGGACTTGTTTAATGAATAAAACTTTTAATGATAGAGCTTTGATTTCAACTTTGTTTTAAAAGGTCATCATATTTAGAAAGGGCCTTTAGAAGGCCAAGAACATTTCATTGTGGATTGGACAGACTGCATCCTTAGTTGGGAAGAACTTGTAGGGTAGGACTCTTGAGACAGCAGCAGAAGGATGGGGTGTCAGCATGCAGCTGATACCAAGGTTTGCATTAGGACAGCACCGCCTAGAGTGGCTCCCCTCACCACCTCTTCCATGGGAGCATCACATGGACTCAGACCACCAAGAGATTGGACACCTGATTCAGAGCTTTCCTGGGGATTCCCTCAGCCTTTACAGGGATCCCATCAGCTCGAGGCCAGTCAAGATTCATTCTATATGCAGTAAAGAAATCAAGCATTTGCAAATGTAACTTCAAGAGATGTTAAGTGTGACACCAGGATATGACATCAATGGGAGGTTGAGATGCAACTGTGACCTCCTCTTTATTCTCATAAGTATCAGTGAGAAACTCTCAAATATACATGGTCGAAATCCTAAGCCATGACCTTTGGCCAGTCCATACAAGGTGAGCAGTGGTTAAGATAGTCAGACTAGCAGTCATCTGCAAGTTATAAAGACTCTTTATAGTTTCCTCACTATAAGATGAGCATAATCATTGCTCCCTTGCTAGAATAATAGAAGGATGAAGCAGGTGTTCTATAACTGTAACTGTATAGATGGGTATATGCCTGCTCTCTGACAAATACAGAAAACAATCAATATTAACTACAGTACTAATACTATATATATATGTAATACCCATCTGTAAAAATGTTAGCGCACCCCAAAACTTAATTTTCAATTTGCTTTTAGAATTTTGGAAGCATTTCACTATAGAAAAGGTGATAATCAGTGTCCAGTGAACCCATGTAAGTCTCCTGAGCCCACGAATGCCAGCCCATGGCATTACCAATTTCAGGAGATCATAGCAATTAAGACCCTAAGTGCCCTGTAATATCACTTCTGCATGAAAGCCTAAGCTGCACCTTAGGATCCCAAACACCATCCCTATTTCCTTGCTGTCCCCAGGAGATGTGGGTGGAGGGTGACAGATGGCATGCCTGATGCTGCCATGTTCAGTGGCATCATAGAAAGAATGGAGAACACAGAGGGGAAGGAGAGCTCTGTGAAAGGAATGAACTGAGAGAAGAAAGCCCAGTGGTTGTCCAGCCGGCCATGCCACAGAATCCCCTGGATAGTGTTGGAACAGCAAGGCTCCAGAATAATTTAGCTCTGAGTTACCACTGCAGTCATCCAAAATACAGGCCCAGTCATGGCAAGACATCAGAATCTGGGAAAGTAGGCATATGTCTACTTAATAATTAATTAATTAAGCAGGGGCTAAGAAGATGGCTCGGTTGATAAAGTGCTTGCTTTGCAAGCAGGACTTGAGTTCAATACCCCATTCAAAACCTCACTAATCAAACTGGATGTAATAAGAGGCACTTGTAATCCCAGCTTCAGAGAGGAGCAGGCAGGTAGTCTTGGGACTCAGTGGTCAGCTAGTTTAGCCTACTTGGTGAGTTCCAAGCCAGAGAAAGATCCCATCTAATACATAAATAAAACAGGTGAACAGGACCTGTCCTCTGACCTCCATACACATGCATATCCCCCAACAAATATGCACACACACATGCATGAACAGGTATAGACACAAAATGCATATAAATGTACATGCATAAAATATTAAAAATCAAGTTGATCTTATATTACTTTGAACTGAATTTGTTCCATTATCTATCTCTGCTAATCTTAGTAGTATATTTTCTTTGAGGCCTTGGGGACCATTAAGAACCATGCAGAACAGGGAGGAAATGACTGGGAAAGAACAAAAAGCAGCAACTGCAGCCAAGGCCAGGACGAGCAACTTACAGACTCCACACGCTGGGTCACATTACGCTTCCTGTGGTTAAAGACTTCTGGCTTACAGTTCAGCTAATTATAAGATAATTTTACCGACTGAATATTTTGATAAGCTTTGGAGTAAAGTTTAATTGGTGGCTTTTCCACAGTTGAAAGATAAGCTCTTGCTGGGAGCAGAGAGGAAACAGGGGCTGGGGGTGGGGGACAAGACGGGAGAGAAAGCAGAAAGCCATTCTGTGGCAGCTGTGCTGTTGAGGGACGCAGGGAGGAGAGACTGCAGAGGAAGACCAGTCAGGAATGGGAGCTTTCTCATCCTCACCCCAGCTTCAGAGTCACTTGTGTCTTGTCATTTTTTTAGGAACAATTTTGTTAAAAAGGAAAATCTGAGCCTCAAAGATGCCAGCAGACAGAGCTGGGTCATACCCAAGGCCAGTCCAGCCACCGATCCTAACAAACTGCTTGTAAGAGTCAAAGGACCAAAATGATGGCACACAGGGCAGAGCCCTGTGGCTCAGAGGGAACTAGGTCAGAGTGTTGATGAGGTCAAGACATCTCATAGTTGCTCCTCACAGAATGTACTGGATCTAACAGGCAGCCCCAGAAAGGGACAGGAAGGGAACAGAAAAGCTCTGGAGGGCTTCGCTTGGAAGCCCAGGTAGAATAGGCCAATGAGCAGCTAAGAGCTGCTGCATGAGGAGAAGGCTTATGGCTGCTCTGTCTGCTTCCTACAGGGAAAATAAGTAAGGAGCAATGTATCCAGACCTTCCATACCAGGGCGAGTACCACATAGAGGTAGCTGTGCAACCTGCTAAGAATCCAGATCCTTCATCCCCTCGGCCTTAGGAGCTACCATTGGACAGTCCAGCTTCCAAGGCCACTGGCGCTGCTAAGATGCAACAGTAACTCAGAAATTCTTTAATCAAGTTACACGCACCCCCCCACGCATGCGTACATACATGCATGCATCCTCACATCTATACACAAATGCATTAGTATGCATATGGACACATCCATTCACATACATGAACACACATTTATATAGACTTACAAACATATCATCACAGTATCTATTTGCCCACATGCTTGTTCACATGTGCATATGTGTGAATGCATGTTTGCACAGATGCTTCATGAATATATGGGCAAGAACCATCACACATGTACATACATATATACATACACTATGTATATTCATATACACACACACACCAATGTACATTGATACACTTTGGCATTCAGAGAGGCTCAAGGAGCTACTCAGACCAGGGTATGTCTTCAACAATTGGCCCCTTTGTTGCTGGTCTCAGCAGGGACCCAGAGGAGAAAGGGGAGGGAGGTCTGTGAGTTGGCCCCTGACCCTGGCCCAGCCAGACTGAGGCCCAGGGACATAGAGGTCAGCAGGAGATTTGTGCTGGCCTCCCTGAGGAGCACCCCCTCAGGACATGCTGTAAGTATTGCCAGAACACACTTAACAAACCCCCTTCACAGTGCTTCTCTCTTAGGTTTACACAATTTGTTGGTAACAAAATTAAATCACATTTAAATGGCAAGGAAAGAAACTTTTTTTAAAACTCCACCAGCCATGAAACCCTTTTTCCTTCTGCCTCTGCCTGAAATGCTCCTCCTTGGAACACAGACAGCTGTTTTGTATCAAGGCTGGGGGTTTCTGTATGACCCGGGGAGCTCAGACAACAGGCAGCCCTTCCTGCATTAAAGGGTAATCTGAGAATAATTTGCCATAAAACACCCAGAAGTGCTCCAGCTGTGGCCAGATATACCCTATAAAGCACCATGTAGACAACGTGGCCCTTGTAAAATAATGATAATTTATAAAATCACATTTTAAAAACACATTATAATTTTCAAAATAAAGAAAGAAAGAAATGGTTTAAATTATCACAGACGGTGCCAAGGAGATTTCCTTCCAAGTCCATAGATTACCAGGAAGTGTTTGTTCCAAAAACTCGTTCCACCACAGGTCCCAGTTCACACACACACATATGGCTGACAGGTGAGAGGGGAAACTCCAGTAAGCCCCAAAGTCCCTCAACCCAACAGGTGGAAGGTCTTCCAAGTCTAGAACTTTCTAAACCAGTGATAGCACATTCCAGGGCCCCAAGACCTGTGCTGAAGGTGCCATTAACACGAGTCTGGCCCTTCCCCAGGGACAGACAGCATCTACACCAGAGCTCCCAACTTCTCAAGAAAACCTAACACTGGAGGATATATCATGAAAATGTCTGTTTTAAAATAATTTGAATATTTTTCAAATATTATATGATCTATTAAAAAATGTCAGTACGATTTGGCTAAGGAGACCACCTGCTTCAACCTCACCGGGCACACCTCCACAGTGCCAAATCCCCCCATACAAAGCTGCAGATCTGAGCGCACACACGTGCTAAGACTGGAAGAACCCGTGTGGGATGTGAGAGGCCTCGCTCCCTTGTCTACATGTCCATGGGGGTTTCTCTAACTGGAGTGGAGTGTTTGTTTGTTTGTTTGTTTGTTTCACGTGTGTGCCTAAATATTAAAACATCACAAAATTAACTCAAAAGGAAGTCTCATCATGTTTCTCTTTTCTGGAGATTTTAAAATTTCTTCCATCTTTTATAAAACATGGAAAAGGAACATGATGGGAGGAGAGGACTTAAAGTGTCACTCAAACAGAGGCACAGAAGAGGGGGAGGGTTGATGGAGAGAGGGAGACAGAGGGAGGGAGAGAGAGGGAAAAAGAGGGAGGGAAGGAAGGAGGGAGAAAGAGAATGAGAGAGGGGGAAGGAGGGAGGGAGGGAAAGGGGAGAAGAGGGAGGGAGGGGAAAAAGAGAGAGAGGGAGGGAAGGAAGGAGGAGGAGAGGGAAGGAGGGGAAGGGAGGAAGGAGGGAGGGAGGGGGAGAAGAGGGAGGAATGGAGAGGGAGAGAGAAAAACAGAGGGAGAGAGGGAGGGAGGAAGGGAGGGAGGGAGAAGAAGAGAGAGGGGAAGAAAGGGAGTGAGAGGGAGGGAAAGGGAGGAAGGGAGGGAGGGAAGGAGGGAGGAAGACTTACAGAAAATCACAGCACAAAGAGAGAGTACCACCCACAGAGTACCACAGCACTGGCAGGGTAGTAGTCACAGGGTCATGGCACAGAAAGATTCTCTTATAAGCAGTGCCCTGGCATGGAGAGATCACACAAACACCTGTAGTGTACACAGACTCTCCTGCAAACAGCCTCGGTGTAGACAGCTTTCCACAGAGCCATGACATGTTAATAGCAAAAATGGGTGGGTATGGAGAAAATGATCTACAGAGCAGATTCCTTTAACCCCTTCCCTGTCCTTCTAGAGGCTTCCTTCTGAGAAACCAGGGCCTCTGTGCTACCCCGCCCCCCAGCACCCACCAAGGCTGGTCCTTCACAGAAGTCCCCTCAGCTCTCCTGAGCCTTTGCCTAACTTTCAAACCACATCAGACCCCACCCCACCCCAGCTCACTGGACCTTTCCCTGTCTTCCAAGGGCTTCCTGTGGCCCTTCCTACTCCCTTCGCTAAGGTAGTCACTGAGCTAGGAGATGCTTGTGAATTGCCAAGAGTTTTGGAGCCAAGTCCCTTGACCCTTGCTGCTGACTCCTTACGGTGAAATGTGGACCCCACTCCCTGCTTCACGGGAATCATTTACGCAGGTTAATTTAAACATGGGTATTAGCCTGCCCAAGGAACTCATGAAAAATGCAAATTCTTATGCCCCAGCCCATGGCATCAGAAACTCCAATGTTTTCAGTGGTCCTCCACGGGTTCAGTTTGATAATGTGAGGATGTACGGAAAGATCTCAGCCATGTGCTCAGCGCTGATGAGCCGGCTCTGACATGCTGGCACGGGAAGCGACGCTAACAGCTCAGAGTGGAATACCTCCCGTCTGTGCCCTTTAAATGCCAACCCAATGTCCTAAATTCAACTTCATGACTGCAGTCACTGTGAACTCAGCCCTTGTGTGGCTGGCAGGGAGCCAGCCATTCTGCAGGGAGAGGTGTGCCCGCCCAGTTATCAACAAGGAAGGGCCAACTTCAAGGCCAACAGCAGGCTTCCATAGCCCCTGGACTGCAGCCCCCACCTCTCTTTCCTCATTCCTACCAATGGGAGAGGAAGACAGCAAGGCAGGAGATGGAAGGAAAACAGCAACACATTTGTCATGATTGCCTTTATGTATTGATGCTATGTCACCTCGATTCCTGGAAATGAACATTTTAGAGAGTGAAAGAAAGTAACAGTTATACTTAGGAAAAGGCCAGCAGGGGCTGGTGAGATGGCTCAGTGGGTAAGAGCACCCGACTGCTCTTCCAAAGGTCCAGAGTTCAAATCCCAGCAACCACATGGTGGCTAACAACCATCCGTAACAAGATCTGGCGCCCTCTTCTGGAGTGTCTGAAGACAGCTACAGTGTACTTACATATAATAAATAAATAAATCTTAAAAAAAAAAAAAAAAAAGGAAAAGGCCAGCATACACGTGTGTGTGCATGTGTGTTTGTGCACATGTGTATACACACGTGTTGGGTGTGTGTGTGTGTATAATAAGTAGACATTTACTTAACTTTTGAAAAACTTAGTAACTCAGATCTGAAACTTTGAAAGGCGGGTGTGAAAGGTAAGCTACAAAACCGATGGATGTGAACAGAAATCACACTACAACCCAGAGAGTGGCCATTCAGTTAGCCTAAGAAAACAGGCTGCTCTATGTCCTCAGGCACAAAGCAACTGGAAATGTTAGAATGCCTCTACTTCCACTTCTCCCTGTCCTGCCACACACACCAAACCGGAATCTAGCTCTACCTTCTAACTTAAAGTTGCCGCTTCTCTGTGAGGCAGGAGAGCAGTTCTCAGTGCCTCACCTGGCAAAGGCCTGTGGTGCATCACCTGCCTGCATGGATGCTCTTGACAGTGGGATACACTGGTGTGGGGATAGGGGCAAGGAGCTTAGTGTGTGCCAGGTAGCACTGACGTGATGGCAGCTGGGCTCTCCTGGGAGGGGCTAGTTACAGTAGGGCAGTCTCGGGCTGGCCTGTTAGGGATCATCTTGCTTTGGTTGGTTGAGGTGGCAAGAGTCAGGGTAAAGAAGGACAGCAAGGTTCCCTGGGCTTGGGCTGCCAAAGGGAAGAAGGAAGCAGCACACAAGCATCCAGGAGGCTCTGCTTCCTAAATATGCATGCAGAGGCACCAGGTACCTCCGCCTCCCTCCCGCAGCTAGGACTTCCCTCACATTGTGAGCCCAAATAAGCTGCTTTCCTTCGACTTGCTTTTGTCAAGGTATCTTATTACCACAACCGGAAAAGTAATTAAACACACTTAGCAAATAAAAAATCCCAAACGGGACAAAAGGAAAAGTCACTAAACAAAGAAATATGAGTATCAAGCACAGGAAAATATTAACTCCCCAACCCTTCCCCTCACACACACTCAACATAGAAACCTAAAATGAACATCGAGCAACAAGTCGGTAAGAGTTGGTGATAGCCCATGTCAAGAATAACCAAATACACAGCCTCTACCTGTCTCCATTTCCCTGCCAGGGGGGGTCTCTGCCCCTTCACTTGCAGACTTCCTGAGAGGGGCGAGAATCTGGGACTGGAGTCAGTATGAAAGACACTGAAGATGTGTGGGCCAACATGGAACATTCTGTGAAGTTTCTGGAAAGTTTTCGGCCCCTGAATAATATCGAGAGAAAGGCAAAGGAAGATACTTTCCTTTCTAAAGAGGTCATTCAGGGTTGGAGAGATGGCTCAGTAAGTACACTGACTGCTCTTCCGGAGGTCCTGAGTTCAAATCCCACAACCATATGGTGGCTCACAACTACCCGTAATGAGATTGGATGCCCCCTTCTTGTGTGTCTGAAGACAGCTACAGTGTACTTACATAGAATAAATAAATCTTTAAAAAAAAAAATAGAGGCCTTTCATCATTGCTGATTTAAAAGGGCACGTTAGAAATAGTTAATTAAATAAACCCACCCCACTCTAAGAGAATGGCTGGGCTTTTCACAATCCTCCAGCATCAGATGCCTAGCACCTTGATTGAGCACCCTGGAGCAAGTGCTAAAAAACGGCTGCACCTCAGGACCCTCCTCAGCATCCTTCCCTCCACATCTTCCCACACTGAATGCCCAGAAGCTCATCCCAGGCCTCCAGGCAACAACACAGGGGGGCAGAGACCAGATCACACCCAGGGAAATGAATTCTTTTCAGGGTTCCAAGAAAAGTATCCACTGTGATTTTTATCTGCCATGGCCTTAAAGTATTGTAGAAAAATACAAGGACATCTTGTATAGCTTTGTCTCTTATGCTAGAAACTGTGTAATGTCCACTAGCCATGTGAAAAGCTGAGGAAGCAGGATGTGTCTATAATCCCAGCACTGGGGAGACAGAGGTGGAAGGTTGAGGTTGCTGGTCTAATATAACCAAATAGTTAGTGAGTCTAGGTGTTTACACAAGTAATTTGAAAACATGAGCTGCTTTCAAAAACCTGCACGGGTGGATGAATCTTAAAGTGCACATTGCTCAGTGAAAGGAGCTAATCTAGAAAGGCTGCTTGCAGAGTGGTTTTACCTCTAGGACATTTTTGGAAGCTGCAATCTGTGAAGATAGTAAATAGATCCAAGTTGAAAAAGTTTGGAGCCTGTCTATGGTGATGCATGCCTTTAATCACAGCACTCAGAAGGCAGAAGCAGGTGGATCTCTGAGTTCAAGACCAGCCTGGTGTATGAAGCAAGTTCCAGAACAGCTAAGGCTACACAGAGAAATCCTGTCTCAAAAAAAAAAAAAAAAAGGAAAAGAAAGGGGGGTTGTAGATGATAGAAGAAAGGCACACCATATTTAGGATTGGAAAAGCTACTCTGTCTGATACTACATCCGCAGATACATCAGAGAAACTCACAGCACAGAGAGAAAACTGTATGCAATTGAAAAGGGTTAAAAACTAGTAAATAAAACATTACAAGTTAAGGAGGGTCCAGAAGAAGTGCAGACTATAATGAAAGAGCCAAGAACACAGAACAACTTAACTGAGGAGCAGGCAGATTGGGTAGGCTAAGGAAACTGCAAAGCCAAGCCGTAACTAAGCACCCCCATGTGGTTCACAGTTTTAAAAGCTGGCTACCATTATAATATAATGGATGGTGGGTGGTTCTAGCCTGGCTTTTCAGTGTTGGAGAAGGTAACTCACACATAAGTCACCGTGGTGGTTTGAATATATTTGGCTCAAGGAGTGGCACTATTTGGAGGTGTGGCATTGTTGGAGGAAGTGTGTCACTGTGGGGGTGGGCAATGAGACAATCCTCCTAACCACATTGAAGCCAGTCTTCTCCTAGCTGCCTTTAGAACAAGAGGTTGAACTCTCAGCTCCTCCAGCCCCATGTCTGCCTGGATGTTGCCATGTGCCCCACCTTGCTGATAATGGACTGAACTTCTGATCTTGTAAGCCAGCCCCAATTAAATGTTGTTGTTTGTAAGACTTGCCTTGGTCATGGTGTCTGTTCACAGCAGTAAGACCCTATGACAGTCACCATAGAAAAGTCTAGAATATCTATGTGGTAATAATCAGAGTTTAGGTATAATATGAATTCATGTTTAGCTTAATAAAGATATAAGTGAATATACTTACTTATATATAGATATATACACAAACTTTCCTTATAGCAACAAAACACACAGAGCCCAAGTCTTGCTCTCTCAAAATGTTCTATAAGAAGAGAAACCAGGGTTCTTTGGCAAATGATTTACCCTGGTGCAGGGAAAATATAAGATCAGTGTGGAGTATCCTGTAGTGCTAGAAAGAAAGACCTAACACACACACACACACACACACACACACACACACACAGCCATGTATAAGAGACTCAAGCCAACTGAAAGAATTTCCAGTAGGCACAGCTGAAATAATTTAAGTAACAAAATAAAATGAAGTAGAGGTAGATTCTAACCCAAAACATTAATTAAACTTCCATAAATATCTAATGATACAAAGAAGTGATCAAACAGATGTGGCGGTACACACCTGTAACCCAAGGCCTGGAAAGATAGGAGCAGGAGTTCAAAGTCAACCTTGACTACACCTGAGTTTGAAGTCATCCTTGGCTACATGAAACCATGTTTCAAAGAGCCAAAGAAGTAAAAGAAAAAGAAGAAGCGACTAAATAAATAAATGACAAACAATGAAGAAGATGCAAATATTGATGCAGAAGAATTCCAAATAATATATGTCGATAGTCCACCCTTAAGGAAGTAAAGCATGACTCCCCACATTGTAAGCTTGAGTTTTCATATGACAGCAGGCAACTTTAGCCTACAGCACACTTACAGATACTTTCTTAGCTGAGCTAAGTCAATGACACCTGACTTGGGGCAATGAAGAGACCCAGGGCAGGGCAGCTGCTGGCCCTAGAGGCAATACCAGCACCTAGCTTGAAAGGCATCTGATTCTGAGCCATCCCCCTAGAGGAGGAAAGCCTCTCTACCCAGGTGAGAGAACATTCCAACACTGCTGCCTATAGTGGTCCAGATTCTCCATAGATCCCAGACAAGCCTGCCTAAGTCCTCCATCTGCAGCTCAGATGAATCATCTGATCTCTTAGCACCTTCATTAATGAATAGAAACTAAGCAAGGGAAAGGAAGCTACCCTAAGCAGCAACTCAGAAGAGGTATATTCCTTGTAAATATTTTTACTAGGATCCCTTCAACATTCAGGACAGAAAGACATAGAGCTGGGGACAGCCAAAGCTTTCTGTTACAATTTTAATATGAAATGTCTCCCACAGACCTATGTTTGAAAACTCAGTACCCAGCTGTTGATGCTGTCTGAGGAAGTGTCAGAAACTTTAGGGTGGAACACATGCCTGGTTCAGGCAGGTCACTGGGTAAGGGCAGACCTTTGAGGGTTATAGACAAACCTCAAGGTTACAGCCAATGCCCAAGCTCTCTGGCTCCTGGTTGTCCATAGATGGGAACAAGCTCCATGATTAATTCCCACCACCATGGACCAAGCCTTCACCTAAGCCTTCCCCACCATGATAGACTGTATCCTGTAAAATCATAAGCCAAAATAAATCTCTTTTCCCTGAAGTTGCTTCAGTCAGGTATTTTGTCACAAAAAGTCACTAGTATACCTGTCCTCACCGCCTAACCATGAGGACGGGGGTGTTGAATACACTATTACTAATGGACAGCAACTAAAATCACAATTTGGGTAAAATCCAGACATATCTGCTGTAACATTTCCCATACCCTTGGGTTAGCTAGTTGGTGATATTTAAAGGTAGATTGTCAATCTCCTTCATGAGAAGTTTCTGGTCACATTCCGGGTACCCAACAGTAGTGAGAAAGGGTTTCTCTCTGGCAAGCCTTCCTTTTTCCAATCTCCTCCACACTCATCTCCCAGACTCACCTGATTCAAGCCTTCTCAGTAGGCATCGCTCCCACTGCCACACCCTGTCCCCTCCTGCAAACCAACTGAGCCAACCCAACCATACCATTCCCTGCTTCTGTCCTCAGGGATAAGTCACATCTTGCTATTATGTGGGGCTATCATGAATGCCTCTCGGGACTCCATGTTTCACGATCCCTATAGCTCTTTGCCTCTTGACTCTCACCTCTATATTCTATCTCCTTAAATAGCTGAGCCTTGATATATGCAGTTTGGGTTTGGAATATCCCCCAAAGCCCCATTTGTTAAAGGCTTGATCGCCAACTTGTGGTGGTCTTGGGAGTTAGTAGAACCTTTAGGGCATAGAAAGTTGTGGAAGGAAATTAGGTCATTGGGGATGTGGTTTGAAGGGAATATGGGAAACATGGCCCCTCCTCCTAACTGTCCCCACCTGCCTCAGTTCTCTGTCACCATGATGTGAGCAGCTTGGCTCCATGAACACTCCTCACCATAATGTACTGCCTTCCATAGGGCCGAAACAACAAAGCCAACCAACCAGGTGCTGAACCCTCCAAAATGATGAAACACACTGACTTTCCTTCCTAAGTTGGTTTTCTCGGGTCCTTTGTTTTCAGCAACAGAGATCTGACCAACACAATCTTCTCCCCAAGCTTCACACCACCCCAACTTCTCCTTAGACCTGGAGGATAGAAGTCATCATATGCCCATCTTCAACTTTCTTGCCCAACCTTGAAAGTTCCTCTATCACTCCTCCTCTTTCCAGACTGCTTTTCCTCTTCCCCATCTCTGAGCAAGAAATGTCAGCTTTCATGTCAAGGTCAAGTGTCCACCTATGTATAAAGTCAGGGTGGTATCAATCACCCTAGAGAAAACCATCTGGCATTCCTATGAGGGACCATCTAGAAAAGGTTAACTGGTGTGGGAAGCTATCGGTGGCACAATCCATAGACTGGGACTTACACTGAACAAAAAGAGGAGAGAGGACTGAGCACCTGCATCCATCACTCTCTGCTTCTTGACTGTGATCATAATGTTGCTAGTTGCCTCAAGTTCCTGTTGCCATGGCTTCCTCATCATGATGGATTGAAACCCCTCAAACTGTGAGCCAGGACGAGCCCTTCCTCCCTTAAGTTGCTTCTTGTCAGTATTTTGTCACATTAACAGAAAAAGCAACTTGTGCAGTAATCCTCCCTGAAGTCACCCTTCCTTCCTTCTCTGGCACCATTGATTTTTCTCTCCTTTTTTCTTTCCCTCTGCATACTCTTTAAAATGCCCATCCTCAGCAAGCAATAAAATTATATCTTAGTAATTCCCTTGACTGAAGGCATAGGATAGACCCTTAGATTCAAACCTCAAGCCCACCCCTCCATTAGATGCTACCAGGAAATAACTAAGATCATGTTAAAATCTACAAAGGAAATAACTAAGATTATGCTAAAATCTACAAAGGGACTCCTTGTAAGGCTCAAGTAAAGGGCTTTATTTACCATAAAAGCTCACCAACCGCCATCAACACCATTGGGGTGGGATGAAAAGAGGCACCTGACATCTTTAGCCTAGTTGTGATCTATAAACTAAACAATTTGTAAGGTCATGAGTAATCATAGAGACATATCAAAAAAGCCATCCTGGGGCTGGAGAGATGGCTCAGTGGTTAAGAGCATTGACTGCTCTTCCGGAGGTCCTGAGTTCAAATCCCAGCAACCACATGATGGCTCACAACCATCTGTAATGAGATCTGATGCTGTCTTCTGGGGTAGACAGCTACAGTGTACTCATATACATAAAATAAATAAATCTTTAAAAAAAAAAGCCATCCTTACATCTAATGGCTCTCCCTCCTTTCCTTAAAGGAGTTTTAATATGGAGTCTAGGCACAGTACACCTTCACTGAGCACATTCAAGGAGGACGCTTGTGCCCATCATGCAGCTTTAAATTGAGGGCAAATACCGTGCCCATGAAGGTGTCATTTTGCTGGTGAGATGAGTTCTGTTTCAGAAAGCCCAGCACATGGGTTGCAGCAAAGCTGGGATGAGAGGGAATGTAAGAAAGGGAAATGCTGTGGCGAGCCAGCCCTGGTGCCTGCCGCAACTGCAGCTGATCACTCAAGCATGGAAAGTGGGACATTATTCTCACAACACTGATTAGGCAAGGAAATGAGATATGCAAATAATTGGAAAAGTCTACCCGCTCCAACCTTATTACCAGATGAAAGTTCACAAAGCAAACATGACTCAATCGGGTCATTATTGAGCCAATGTCCTTGACTCTGACCACCTGACCTGGAAGTTCCCTAAAAACAAAAACCAAATTCAAGACGCAGGCAACACAATCAAGGAGATGGACAGGAGGAAATTTTTGAAATATTGCATGGTTCAGCTCCACCCAAAAGTCAAGCATTTATGTTTCTAGAAACCCAAGAACCCCTCTTTTAGAGCTCAATATACCCATAATTCTACCTCTGGTGAGACAATGAGCCTTAAAACAAAGGCTCATTGACAAGAAGAAGTTTGTTTTGCAGGGGCATGGTTTGAAGGAGAAAGAGAAAAAAAAAAGAGGGAAAGGGAAAGAGAGAGAGGGAGAGAGAGAGAGAGAGAGAGAGAGAGAGAGAGAGAGAGAGAGAGAGAGAGAGAAGTCCTGACTACTACAGAGCTTACTATGTAGACCAGGCTGGCCTCAAACCCACAGAGATCCTCTAACCCATGCTTCCTGAGTACTGGGATTAAAGTTATACATCACTATACCCAACTATAACATTTTGATAGAGACTGGAGTCAATGAAGGACAAGACTGGCCATGGAACACCACTGCCAAGCCATCCCACCTCCCAGATCCTCTCTCTTCCATTTGTAAAGAGGCATTGTGGTGAAGCTGCAGCAGTCAGTGAGTAAGAGCATGTGTACTGAGGAGGAGTCCAGCCCATTGTAGATACTAGTATGCTCCCTTCTGTCCTCCTGAATTTCCTTAGCATAGAGATACTGTGATGGGCTACACACAGATAACTACTGAAGGTCTCCTATGTGCCTGCTATTATGCAATGCCCCCCACCACACCCTTTACACACACACACACACACACACACACACACACCTCTTCCAGTAGCAAATACAGAGTTCACCTCAGGGACTGGAATAAACAAAGCACTTTGAGAGTTCAATAAAGGAAGGTTCTCCACAGGAGACACAACATCCACTTCCATAGAAGCAGTGCCTAAGAAAGGAAACGTCAGAATCACAGGGGTAAGTGAGAACCAGTCTGTGCAGAAGTGACAGTATAGCCTGGGCAGAAATGACAATGTAGCCTGGGCAGAAGTAACTGTAACCTGGGCAGAAGTGACAGTATAGCCTGGGCAGAGGTGACATTGTAGCCTGGGCAGAAGTGACAGTGTAGCCTGGGCAGAAGTGACAGTATAGCCTATGCAGAAGTGATGGTGTATCCTGTACAGAAGTAACAATGTAGCCTGTGCAGAAGTGACAGTGCAGCCTGGGCAGAAGTGACAGTGTAGCCTGGGCAGAAATGATAGTGTAGCCTGGGCAGAAGTGACAGTACAGCCTATACAGAAGTGACAGTGTAGCCTGGGCAGAAGTGACAGTATAGCCTGTGCAGAAGTGACAGTGCAGCCTGGGCAGAAGTGACAGTGTAGCCTGGGCAGAAGTAACAGTACAGCCTATGCAGAAGTGACAGTGTAGCCTGGGCAGAAGTGACAGTGTAGCCTGGGCAGAAGTGACAGTGTAGCCTGGGCAGAAATGATAGTGTAGCCTGGGCAGAAGTGACAGTACAGCCTATGCAGAAGTGACAGTGTAGCCTGGGCAGAAGTGACAGTATAGCCTATGCAGAAGTGACAGTGAAGCCTGGGCAGAAGTGACAGTGTAGCCTGGGCAGAAGTGACATTACAGCCTATGTAGAAGTGACAGTGTAGCCTGGGCAGAAGTGACAGTGAAGCCTGTTTGAGAAGCTGAAATAAAGTCTGTGTCACTGGGGTTTGGGATCAATTTTTCACTCAGATATAAAGCCCCTTAGACCAACTGCTCTACAGTGTGGCCTGAAGTGCACTATTGAAGCTGTGATCCTATTACATCGTCATCTTTAGAGAGCAAGAGACAGTCCCTGGGCTATGTGTCATCTGCCCAGAATAGCGATTCAGTCACACTGACAGTATCGTCAGGCCCAGGAGACTCACCGATGAGCAGTCTGCAAGGGTAGCCAAGGAGTAAATGAGCACTGCAGGAAATAAACAGATTTCTCTGCCTATGTACTCACTGCCCAGACTGAAATGCCCCGGGGCAGGCTAGCCCCAAGATTATAGCACAGCTCTGGATTGGCATGCAAGACAATGGAAGTATTATGTTTGTTTTTCTAAGAGTTTCACTTAGGATTCTAGGGCTCTCCATACATTTCAAATGCCTCTGCATAAGGGCTGAGAAAGTAGCTTGGTGTTATTGTGCATGCCTAAAATGCCACAAGGCCGCAGGTTCCATGAAATAAATAAATAATATTAATAAACAACAAATAAAAGGCCACCAAATGGCTTATACAAAAATAATAAATAATATTAATTAGTAAATAATAAATAAATAGGAAGCCACTATGTGTCCCACACCAAATCCCCATAAGATTATGATCTGGACTCATCTATTCTCTACAAAGAAACCCCTCCCTTCAATGCTACAGTTAGTCATCCATCCATCCATCCATCCATCCATCCATCCATCCATCATGTGTTCATTATTTATTTACTAGGCACTAAGTACCCAGCCTTGTTCTCAGTTCAGAAGGGACAATGGTGACAAAGAAAAGATCGAATTTGTCCTCTTATTCCTAAATTCTTTGGTGAGGCAAGTCACTCAATGGCTACATGGTGGGTTGAGTTACTGAACATTTAAGAAAGTGTCTCTTCTGTGGAAGGCAGAAGATATCCTTCTCCTCAACTTCCTCAGCAAGTTCAAGCCATACACTGACCAAACCCAGACTTGCCCATCTCTGACCAGTCACCCCAATGAGCCCAGACCCATCCCTGACCCATCTCTCCAGTGAGCCCAGGCTCACCCCTGACCCATCACTCCAGTAAGCCCAGCTCTCTCTATCTGGCCCCTCCACATATGTCACATTCTTTCCCTTGCCTGCTACTTCTATGTTTGTGATGTACATGTCTTCTTCAGATCCTTTTGATAGTCCCAACGGTAGCTTTGCTCTCCACCCATTAGCCAGCTGTCAGGACAGTGAGTCTAAACATATCAATCTCCTCTCGTCTTTCTCCTGAGTGTGAGCCTCTGTTGCAGCCTCCCTGCTGTCCATTTCCTTCAAGCATCCCAGGGAAACTCAGCCCATGTTAATTCCTGTGTGGCACCACAACTGGACCACACTGTTCACACACTCTGTGACTCCATGCCTTCCTCCATGCCTGGAATGCCCCTTCCACTACTTTGCTTGACAACTAACTTCTACCTGGGTTCAAAACTCAGTGTAAGGTCTTTGGGGGGACTCCTCACTGCATGGCTGAAGCTAATCTTGGTGGTTCTCTGATCCCGCTCATAACAATATTTATATCATACCAACTATAACTGCTGGTCTGTCTGTTTCTCAACCGTTTTTATTTTCCTAGTCAACCCATTGCTCTTAGAGAAAAGAGATGATTCATGGAGCAGAGCTCTTAATCTTCAGCCCATAGTTAGATCTAAAAACAACAGACTACTCCAAACAAATGGACAACAACTCTATAGGAATGCTAGAGGGAATACACAGGAGAGGTGACTTGCCAGGTGTCCTACCCTCTAAATAAGTAGACTTCTAAGTAAAGACAGCAGTCCCCAGGAGGGAAGGAGACCTAAGCTTTAAAATCGAAAGGGCTCGCCACATGCCACACAGGATGAGCGGAAACCGAACCCTAGACACGTCACTAAGAAATTCAGCTTCCAAACGCTGACACCATTGCATACACTAGCAAGATTTTGCTGAAAGGACCCAGATATAGCTGTCTCTTGTGAGACTATGCTGAGGCCTAGCAAACACAGAAGTGGATGCCCACAGTCAGCTATTGGATGGATCACAGGGCTCCCAATGGAGGAGCTAGAGAAAGGACCCAAGGAGTTAAAGGGATCTGCAACCCTATTGTTGGAACAACATGATGAACTAACCAGTACCCCGGAGCTCTTGTCTCTAGCTGCATATGTATCGAAAGATGGCCTAGTCGGCCATCACTGGAAAGAGAGGCCCATTGGACTTGCAAACTTTATATGCCCCAATACAGGGGAATGCCAGGGCCAAAAGAATGGGAATGGGTGGGTAGGGAAGTGGGGGGGAGGGTATGGGGGGCTTTTGGGATAGCATTGGAAATGTAATTGAGGAAAATACGTAATAAAAAAATATTAAAAATTTAAAAAAAACAAAAGAAATTCCCATACACTCAAGACACAGGACAAACAACTCACAGAGGGGAAAAATGCAGACACTACAGGGAGACACGGGGTTGCCCACAAGCAGACTGGAAGCAAAAGGATAATGGAGAAACACCTTTCAGGTGAAGTTATTTTCAACATACAAGTCTCAGGTAAACTGTCAGTCATAAGTGAGGGGAAAATAAAGACTACCGATGACATATAAGGAGTCAAAATTCTGTCATTCATGTTCCCTCCCAGATTTTTATTACATATTGCAACAAAACTAGAGGAAATCAAACAAAAAGATAAATCTTGTTTTAAAAGATTAATTACTACCAGAAGTCTATCAAACAAACAAAAAAAGATAAAATGAACTAGAAGATATAACTGAGTTTTCTCCCAGTGAGGGGAGGAAGCAACCGAAAACTGCAGCAGAAAACCAAGCCTTTCAAAAATATATCAATGAAAATGCCAGGCACTGTGAATTTCATTAGTTTATGGAGTATAAGACAGTTATGCTAGGACACTGTTCTTCACATTGTGAAAGGGTTTTCACATTGGATGTATATGGGAAAAACATATGTTTGGGAAAAACATATGTTTCACATTCTGCATAGTTCTACTGTTGACAAATACATAGCCCTGACCTTAATATTGTAATCAAACACCAAAAGCTAGGTGTTAAATACAGCAGAAAAACTCACTGTTTCAGTTTTCACAATATAAAAATGAATTACAGTTCTTCAGACCAAATTGGAAAGTGGATAAAATCAAGAAATCGAGTTGTCAGGATAGGAAATGGGAGATCGCAGGATGTTTGTAGGTAATCTGGTAGGCTTTATACAGATTTGCAATGATGTAAAAATCTAAAACTAAAGGAAAATGGGGAAATGGAAATAAGGGTGTGTTTTGCATAATTGAGCTGAACTCTCAGCCCTCACAGCAGAGCTGTAGAAATGCCTAGAATTAATAAATCAAGAAATTCAGGAACACAAACAAGTCATAGACTCTCATCTTGTTCCTCCCCTCAGAGTTTTGTGGTGTCTGACTAAAAAGGCCCGGGGAATTTTTAAATATATATAATGAGAGGTAAACCTTTTTTGACCTATTAAAGTTTCTGGTAGACTAGGCATAGAAAATTATTACAAGCCGGGTGGTGGTGGCGCACGCCTTTAATCCCAGCACTTGGGAGGCAGAGGCAGGTGGATTTCTGAGTTCGAGGCCAGCCTGGTCTACAAAGTGAGTTCCAGGACAGCCAGGGCTACACAGAGAAACCCTGTCTTGAAAAACAAACAAACAAACAAAAGAAAAAAGAAAGAAATTTATTACAGTGGATTGAGTTTTTTAAAATTCCTCTGAACACCTTCCATAAATGTTTGCCATAAATGGCTCCTTTCCCCATAAAAGAACATCCGTATGAAGAAGCCTCAGCCCTTCATTAGCCCTCCTGGCGCACAGATGCTTGGGACCACAGAAAGGCACTACTCTTAGAAAAAGCCAGTAGCCTACTATAGAGCCACTAGATGGGGTGGAGGCCTAGATTCTGGCCCTGCCACTAGCCAGCTGACATCTGACAAATTCCAGTTTGGGTAGAATCTCTATGACTTTCAATGTAGAGAATTTTTAAATCTTTGGTTGAGCTCAGTTAATCAAAGCAAACATGACTGTGTACCACATAGTGATCCAGGAGCAGCTGTGGCTAGGGCTTATGCAAGACACTCGAAGACCTATCACTTGAAAACTACCCTGCCTGCAGGGTAAGAACTGGACCCTAGTGAACTGTGAGCCCTGACAAACCCTGGACAAACTGCTATGTTGTTTTGAATCACAACATTTCTCAACTAAATACAAGACTCATGAGAACATCCACCTTACAGGACTGCCGAGATGAACTGTGACTGCTCATAGCTTCACATGTTGTCCCTTAACAGGAAGTTCTCAACAAAAGCCAGTGACAGTTGTGGCTTTTCTCTTTCAGTCCCTTTCTCGGTGAATCTACTAAAGCAAGGGACAGAAGCATGACAGTGAAATGTGAAGAAAAGGGACAGTCCCCTTCACAGGGACCATCTTACATGGAAATGGCCTCAGGCAGAAACACTGAGGAAAACCTGCCAGCCATCGGTTGTCATTGTCCAACCTTCCAGGTGGCACAGACGATGATTCCCAGTGACAGGTGACAGTCTCCATGAAACAATGCAGCTCCCTACAGCTGTATCCCAGATATCCTCTGCCCCAAGTAAGTGGGCCACAGAGCCGAGAAAGGCCAGCTTCCTTCCTAGCAGGACCCAAGCAAGGAACATCTGAAAAACAGTCCACAGCCATGTGTCCCAGTCCCCATGGCTGCCATGGCTGTACCTGGAGCCTCAGAAGGCTGGGTTCCCAGAGGCCTGTTTGACCTCTGATGACTCACTGACAAGCAGTGCTGATCCTTGAACTGCTGGCACAGTCTCAGCAGCTAAAGTTCCCTATGCCACATCAAACAGGGAGGAGCGCCCAAGGACTTCCCCCTCCTTCAGCACTGAAAAACTCCACTCTTGCCACAGGCGCTGAGAGTGTCCATCTATCTGTAAGCATGACCTAGCTGTGTGACTCAAGAAAGATGGGCTGCATGCCAACTCTAGGTCACTCTGCCAGGGATCAAGAGGCCTTACTCGGAAATATTTCTATAAAAGAGGGGGTGGGGCGCAGCTGAGCGACCGAGTTTGTGTTCTTCACGTAGGAATTCTTAGATTCAATCCCAACCATGGAGAGCTGTGGAGCTTAGTATAGAACACAATCTCCGAGGTCCCTTCCAACCCACAATACCCTAGGGATCTCCTTCTATAAGGTGCTAACCCTGGATCCCCACCGCCACCTGCCCCTGTCCCCTTGCCAGGGTAACCCTGGATGCTCCCTTTCGATGGTCTAGTTTCTTTGGTACACTCTGAGTCTCTGTGCGGTATGCACCAGGTCATCTCTATCATTACCGCAGTGCTGAAAGGGAACAAATTGGGTCCATATGAAAGGAACTGCACTCAAAACGGTAGTTCTTCCACACACTTTCAACACACAAGCTTATCTCTAGCTGTACTGAGCTCCGGCTCCTCACTTTGGGGGAAAGTGCGGCAGATTAATCTTTTAAAAGATAAATGTTGCGGTATATATGCCTTTAATCCCAGTAAAGGCCTGCAGAGGCAGGGGAATCTCTCTGAGTTAGAGGCCAACCTGGTCTATAAGGGGAGTTCAAAGCTAGGCAGGGATACATTGCAAGACCCTGTCTCAAAAATAAAAATAAATGTTTAAGTTTCTGTTGTAAAAACATAAACAATTGCCATAGAGTCAACATGACAATGTGTAAGCATTTTTATACCCATCCAAAGTGATACAACGGGCTTTGGCTTTGTTGGGTTCATTTGTTTCTAGGAGACATTTATGAGTCAAATTATGCCCTGAAGTCATCAAAATAACCATAGCTTATTTACAAGCTTGATCTTGAGCCCAGCAATCCCCCACTCTCACAGTGACCATTGCCCTTTTAAAGTCAGCACTTGTGGTTGATAAGAAGCTGAATAAACCGCTGACAACGGTAAAATTCCAGCCACTTCTGACACCCAAAGCAAAGCAAATAAGCAGTCAGGAAACAATCCGCAAATTGGTCTTTGCTGCCCTCTGGTGGTCAGTCCTGGGAAGGTTCCACGTCATAGTTGACACAGATGTGCCCTTACCCCAATCTCCCATCCCAGGACCATCTACGCTAAAACCGTCATCCCACCGGAATTCTCACCCACAGAGCAAGTCCTGGTGTCTGCTCTCTTCTCCCTCTCCCCCTACCCCTACCATTCTCTTCTGTGCTCTCTCTCTCTCTCTCTCTCTCTCTCTCTCTCTCTCTCTCTCTCTCTCTCGGAAAAGGAATAACACAGCCCAAGCAGCTTAATGATCACTGAGACTGTGCTTTCTCTAAAAAGACAATTAATGAGAGATGAGCCGCGAATTTCAACTCTCCCACGCTGCTCTCTGAGAACAGATGAGTGGTGAGCTCATTTGACACGTGTTAAAAGAGTATGCATCTGTTGAATTTCTCTCTAGTTTTAGCAAAACACACACCATGCATGTTTAGGACACTGACGACATAGGAACCCACTACCTCTCTTAGCTCTGCCCTCTATTAGGCCAAGTTACATGAACATTAGCAAAGGCGTTCAACTCTAGCCATGCCCGTTCAGTACAGTTCCCACCCTGAGCCTTCCTGCAAGATCTCACCGAGGTGCTCCTCCCGTATTCCCAGCTAGGGCATGGTTCTAATGTGATCCAGAGAGATGGGTTGTTTTCTCCACAGTGTTGCACAGATCTCCATCAATCACTAAAGCCTACAGTATGGTGGAGGGCAGAATGGAGAGACAGAGCGAGGGGAGGGGAGGAGAGAGGAAAGGATGGATGAATGGGCAAATGGGTATGCATGGAGGGCTGTATTTGTATATTGGCAAATGACTGAAAAGATAGAATAATGTAAAAATTGATAGGTGGAAGGTATATAGGCAGATGGTATATGTATGTGGGTAGGTTCTGGACAGGTAGATGATTGATGAGTGGCTAGGTAGACAGAAGGATAAATGGAAGGACAGAAAGAAGAGAGGGGGAGGCTAAAAATCTTCCATGGTGTTTAGCACTTAATTAAGCCTTGCACTGAGACTGAACCAAAAAGGCATAGTCCCCGCTCCCAGTAAATATTCTGTCACTAACGGTAAAATCTATGCTAGAGCAAGAACCAAGGGACCGCTCCATCACTAGCTCAGGCGGCATGGCTGCTGTTGTCTGCAGCCCCCTCACAGCCAGCACGGCTCGTTCACAAAGTCCTCCCACCACTCACAGTGGGTCTGAGCATCCACGCCAGGGGTGAGCTTGTGTTACTGCCCCTGTTTGTCACCCTTGCAACCTCAGGTGCATTTGATAACCAGTGTAGTTGAACTTGGTCTTGTGAGCTTCCACATCCCTGTCAGACTAATAGTATGCATGTGGTTTTGGTATACGTAGGCACTTATGCAAGCCCTATATATGTGCAAACCCCTTATATATGTGCTGTGTCTTACAGCAGTTCTGTCTTGTTTGGTTTTTGTTTTGTTTTGTTTTGTTTAGAAATGGACTGACTCTGAATCCCGAGGCTAGGTGGACAGAATGAAAGCCCAGAGAAGCCGGATCCAGAGCCCTGCTCATTCATAATGGCCTCGAGACAGCATCTGGAGCAGACACAGCATTCCAGCTGTTTCCATTCATGTTGATTCCACTCAGTAATCTCACCTGACATCCTCACGTTAGGTACCTCTCTTTGCCTAGTTCAGGGCTGGGCCCTGGGCTAAGGAAAGGATGACTCTCATCAGCTGCAGTCTTGACTGACAGCCTGTTGAGGAGTACCCATTGGGTTTTTTGGCATGTATATCAGTCTGCTGAGGTAGTGAAACAGACCAAATAACTTCAATAGCAGACATTTTTCCCCTCGAAGTCTGGAGTTTAGAAGCATCAGATTGAGGTGCCAGCGGTTTCCCGAAGCCATTCCCACTTTGTCCTCAAGTGACCTTTCCCCTGTGTGCAGACACATGGAGATATCTAATAGATACCAGTCTTGGCAAATGTGGGTCCAACCCCTATGAGCCCCATTTCCTTTGAGTTGCCTCTTTGCACATACAATGCCCAAACCCAGTCAATCACATTGGGATTGGCCATGCCCTCTTCTGAATGGAATTGTGACCCCATTCCCATAATGTATGTGGAACTCCTAAGTTCCAGGGTCACTCTTGCAACATTTTCTCAGTTATAACCAAAAGGACACTACAAGAGGTCTGCCATGTCTTAGAGACAGACAACACTAGGGCCGTGTGCAAGCCTGGCATTTCCAAAGAAGGCTCAATTTCAAGTGCTTAGAAATGAGTGTGAAAATGAATCAGACGTAAAGATAAGATGGGGATTGTAGACATAACATCACTTGTGAGTACCACACCCACAGTAAGGAAATGCAAGGCTCATCACTGGGAGACATGACCAAATGGGAAGAAGGGGATCAGGAATAGGGGGTCCTATAAGACCCTTAACATGAGATGAGAACTTGGTTCTTGAGCACTAGTAGGTCACAGAGGGGACAGGGTGGCTGGGACAAGCATTCCTGTGTATACAGGCATTCTCAATGAGCAACCCCCTGCCTGTAGCATCACTTACTCCAGACAGACACTGCTGGGATGGGGTGCAGCTCCCAAGCCTCCTTTGGGGAGAGATGCCTTTACGAGTAAAGACAACATGTCTTGTGACAAAACATTTCCCTCACACAGAATCAATTCAACCATATAGGTTGGCTCTTGTTTATATCCCCATGTCCTCTGCTTCTGCCCTCCACCCTCAGGGTTATCCTCATCTCCCTTTCTTGCTGGGAAAGGCTTCCCAGCTACCCCCCCCCAAGTAGGCTTTGAAGGTCCTTTAAGCCTCCTCCCTCTCTGACTCCCCACCCAAAATATCTTGGTTTCTTTTTCCTCCTGTTCTTCTTGATCATTTAATTGAGCACGGCACTTTGGGCACGAAGGAGAGGATGGCTGTTGCGGCAAGCCTTTGAGAGCAATCTCAATGTACTGAGGAATGTCGTGGAAATGAGAGATAGTCATGAAAAGTCAGACATCTGGGCAAAGTTTAAAAGGACTGGGCATGCCCAGCCTTGAGTTAATATCATTGTGAGCAGCCTGGGTGACAGTTTCATAATCCATCAAGAATACACGCAGGAGGGAAGGATCCATTTTCCATTCATCAGCAACAGCAGAAGGATCAGAAACATCTTAGGTTTCAGCCGAGGAAACACCCGTCCCTCGTCTGAGTTACAGGGGAAGTGGAGCCGCCGAGAGGGCATCTCTGAAACATCTGTGCTGGGGACACTCTCTATGCAACGTATCCACTGGAAATGTCATTCAATGGGCAACAAGGCAGTATACACAGAGCCCCCATCTAGGCTCTGTGAAGAATCCCCCTTGGCCTGAACACTACAGCTGGGACCTTGAATGCTGGTCCCCAAACCATGTGTTGACAGTTTGGGATCTAGCCTGTGGCACTGATGGAAAGCTGTGGAATCTTTAGAATCTAGGAAGGACAGAAGGAAGCAAGATGGCTCTGGATGTACCCTCAACACTACAGCGAGCTCAGCCCCAGAGATGGTTTGTCTTGACTGCTGACTTGGTGGGATTGAGAATCTCCACATAAATAATCCTCCAGGCATGCCCGCCAGGGGTTATCTAGATTAGGGGAACTGAGGTGGGAAATTCTACTCTACATGTGAATAGTATCCCAGGGGAGGTTCTAGGCTGGATAAAAGTGGGAGAGTAAGCTGGAGCTGAGCACAAGCCTCTGCCACTCTCTGCCTCTTGACTGCAGACACAGTGTGGCCAGCTATCTCCTGTTCCTGCCGCCATCCCCTTCCCCGCCCCCACCCCCCCATACTAAACCATATACGATGGAAATTTAGGTCCAAAAGAAAGCATTCCTTCCCTCAATCTGCTTCTTATCGGGAATTTTGTCGTAGCAAGAGACAAGTGACTGGTACAGCCCTTCCTGACTCTTTGCTTCCCAGACGCCATGACACAAGAAGCATTCTTTGCATTCCCTGGACCCACAATGCTCTATGGCAGTGGAATCCCTGACTGTGGGCTGAAACTCCATAACCTTTTCCTTTTTATAAGTCAATTGTCTCAGAACCCTCCAGACAGGAACAGAAAGTTGACTAGCACTCGGGATAATTTCATTAGCTAATTTCTAGTTGGGCAGACTGGTGGACAATTCTAGTTTGTTGTTTATTCTAGATACCCAAGAGCCCGAGGCATTTCAGATTGCCCTACTTGGAAACAAGTTCTATAGGCATGGGAACAACCAATCATTCCTTGTTACAGTCAGCTTCTGTCCTGCCAGTAACAGCAGGAGCATCAGTAAGAACCACATTACTGACAGCTCTGAACTACAGAGTTGCTGTTCTGCACCAGGAACTTGGCACTCTTGGTCCTTCCTCTTACCTCACCACCACCATCAGTTCCATTTTATTGATGAGAAAATTAAGGCTCAGAGAGAACTGATGACGTCCCTACAGTCCCACTTCTGGACACACGAGATAAGACTGGAATACAGCGTCTCTGAATTCAAGGCCCACACTCATCTTCACATAGCTACAGTGATAGGAACAAAGAATGCATGCCAGACTATCAGACCACCCAGAAGGAACTGTGGCTCTCCAGATCCACTGGGTAATCAGTGCTATCCCCATAATAATGTTCAATAGAACAGAAAATGAAAACATGAAAAAAATCATGCATTGCTCTCCCCTCCTGGAGCTGTCATCCCACATTGTACAGGTCTTAAATAAGACAGTCTCTCTGGGCCATCTTTTACAATTCTGCTGCTTTTCCAACTGTGCCTATCAACACACATCTGAGATGCAGATGGATGGAATGTAGTCTCAAGGATGCAGAAATGTTCTATATTCATTGTTAACTGGCCCTCTTTAGCATATAACGAATATCTCTGGTCCCATTATATTGACTGTGGCTTGAGAATCTTAGCATCTGACATTGTTGCTCATTCTGGAAACAACTGACTGTGAAGTTAATTAAAAATCAGTGCCAACTACCTTCATGGCGCCCAGAGCTTGGAAAGTCACTGCTAGTCTTGAAGGAGTCAGTGTTGCCAGGATCACATTGAATCTTGCGCTCTTGCTTTGAATAGGTGAATGGTACTGTCCATCTGGAGTCACAGAACCAAACCTGTGAGGATGTACGGAAGCAAGATGAAAAAAGGTGATGGGATTTAACACAACACAAGCATGGCACTGCTAGATGTGATTATCTTATGACTCCTGTGTGAACACAGCAATGAGCATCCTGAAAGCTTTGCAAGAAATGCTGGGAAGGACTTGACAAGAACAGGTTCTCTACTGCTGCCAGCCTACAGTGAAGTAGCAGCTCCCAAAAAAGGAAGAGCAGAAAGACCACCACCATCAAACCAAAGGCAGGGCCTGACTGTGCAAACACGTCCGCTTGTTTGCTTGCTTTTTAAAGAACAGTGAGATGCAACTCACACCCCACAGAATTCACGTTTACAGCATTTGGATTTGGTGGGTTTGGGAATATTCACAACTTCTAGAACCATTATTTTCCCTCAGCTCCTCAAGTTTCGCCATGCTAAGAGAAATCCCACACCATTAGAGTCACTGTCTAGGTCCTCCGCCCGCTAGTCCCTAGGAACTGACTTTCTGTCCTTATGGATCGTCCTGCTCTTTGCATCACAGTGGGATCAAATTATATAATATTTCTCTGAGTCTGGCTTCTTTTACGCAGCACAAGGTTTACTCAGTGCAAGGTTTGCTCGCCTACACTCTAGCCTAGAGCAGTATTTCATATTTTTTATGAATGAATGTTTTACTCAATGGGCATACCAGATGTCTTTTAGCACTTATCAGCTAACAGATGTTAGAGTTGTTTCTACTTTGGGGATATTATGAATGACTATGCTATGAACATTTGTGCTTAAGTTTATTTGAAACAAATAGAAGTACACATTTCAATGAGCACATGGACAATGTTTATATGTGTGTGTGTGCATGTGTGTGCATGTGTGTGTATATACATGCATATGTATATATGTAGGTAAATATGTTCACACATACACACACACAATCATATATGTGTGTGTATACACACACATGCATTTTGAAATAAAACTGTTGGTCATTTAACTTCAAACTTTTTTAAAGATTTATGTATTATTTGTATATATATGCTGGCATGAGTTTATGCACACTACTTGAGTACAGGAGCTCACTGAGGCCAGAAAAGGGCATTAGATCCTCTGGAACTGGAGTAACAGACAGTTATGAGCCATTATGTGGGTGCTGGGAACTGAACCTGGGCAGCAGACAAGCGTTCTCAACTGCTGAGCCATCTATCCAGTCCGAACTTAAAACTTCTGAGGGACTTCTAAGTGACTTTCCAAGTCTATGAAGATATTTTATAGTACTGCCAGTAATGTGAGATGGTTCTAATATCTCTGCATCTACAGCAGCATTTAGTATTGTCTCTATGGTTTGCCCTAGCCATCCCACGAAGTGCAGAGTGGTGTCTTCCTGTGACTTGACAATAGTCTCCCAATGACAGTGGCATTGTTGTGATTTCTTTTCTTCTTTATTAGTGATTTGAATATATTCTTTGAGAAATGTCTATTCATATTTTGTTTATTAACTGTTTGTCTATCTTGATTAGCTGGGATAGTTTCCCATTCTGGATGCTAGGCCCTTCTTTTTTTTTTTTTTTTTTTTTATTTTCTTGAGATGAACAATCAGTTTATTGAAACTTCAGGTAAATATGTGGCCTAAGATGTGGCACAATGAAAGTATCATCCATATGTGATATAAGTTATCACTCTTGCCCTTGGAGTTTATTTTTTTTTTGATTTTTAATATTTTTATTACATATTTTCCTCAATTACATTTCCAATGCTATCCCAAAAGTCCCCCATAGCGCCCCCCACTTCCCTACCCACCCATTCCCATTCTTTTGGCCCTGGCATTCCCCTATATTGGGGCATATAAAGTTTGCAAGTCCAATGGGCCTCTCTTTCCATTGATGGCCGACTAGGCCATCTTTCGATACATATGCAGCTAGAGACAAGAGCTCCGGGGTACTGGTTAGTACATCATGTTGTTCCAACAATAGGGTTGCAGATCCCTTTAGCTCCTTGGGTACTTTCTCTAGCTTCTCCATTGGGAGCCCTGTGATACATCCAATAGCTGACTGTGAACATCCACTCCTGTGTTTGCTAGGCCCCGGCATCGTCTCACAAGAGACAGCTATATTTGGGTCCTTTCGATGCTAGGCCCTTCTGATGTATTTGATTTATAAGTTTTTCTTCAATTCAAAAGATTGTCACTTTTTAAAAAATTTTTATAAACTCTGATTGACCTACTTTTTCTTCAGTTGGCTGTACTTTTAGTGTCATATTTAATAACTCGCTGATGAGACCAAGGTCACTAAGTGTATACCCCAATTGACTTCTAACTGTATGTTGGGTAGTATAAGATAAGGGTCCAGCCATTTGCTGAAAAGACTTTTGTTTCCTCTTTGTCTTGGTGCTCCGGAGGTCTAGTAATTATCAATAAACATGAGGATTTGTCTGTAGACTAATCTACTCCATTAACCATATAGCTACCCTGATCCTAATGCCATACAATGTAGATTATCACAGTTTTGTCACAAGCGTTCAGACTCCAAGTGTGATCCTCCCACTCTGTTCTTCTTTATCAAGATGGCTTGCTTTTATTCAGGTTTCCCTATTAATTTTAGGATGAGTTTATTAATTTCTTCAAAAAATAAAGTGGCAGCTGACATTTTTAGAGACTTGCTGAATTATTTATATTTATACCTGTTAACTAGTTCACTTTCTAATCACCGATGAACCAAGACCCCCAAAAGACTGCTCTTTCAAAACCCCATATGGGGGCTGGCGAGATGGCTCAGTGGGTAAGAGCACTGACTGCTCTTCCGAAGGTCCTGAGTTCAAATCCCAACAACCACATGATAGTTGTAGTTGCCACAACCACCTGTAATGAGATCTGACACCCTCTTCTGGTGCATCTGAAGACAGCTACAGTATACTTACTTATAATAATAAATAAACCTTTGGGCTGGAGCAAGTCAGGGACTGAGAAAGTAAGGCTGACTGGGGTGAGTGGGGCTGACCAGAGCAAACAGAGGTCCTAAATTCAATTCCCAACAACCACATGAAGTCTCACAACCATCTGTACAGCTACAGTGTACTCATATACATAAAATAAATAAATAAATCTTAAAAAAAAAACATATGGCCACTGTTGTTCTGCAGTGTGGGGGACAACTTAAATGGTAATAAAATAATGTTATAAATAAAATCTTGCTCGTCAAAGTGATGTATCACCTACAAACAATACAAGCCCACCAGCTTTCTTCTTTCTACTTGAATCTGACTTTTTGACTCCTACTGCATTTGGTGAGCCCTTAGCCTTAGCCAGTTGTCATCTGAGGCTGAGTCACCCACTAAGGTCTGAATAGGGTGATGGGATATGGGGAGTCACCCATCCTGACTCCCCTTTCCTCTTCCATCCTCCAGATCAGGTGATGCTACCAAGTGCTAGGAAATAGACCTCTAGGGAAGGCTAGAACTGGGCCTCGATGGGCCTCGAACTGACTTTCACAAGCACTGCTGGCTGCAGAGACTTTCCAGGACATCTGTCTTCAGTGTTTCTGTTCTATTTACCAACAGTTCATGGGGTGGGACACAGAGAGAATTTTGTCCATTCTAAGTTTGTTTCCCACACAGATTTCTTTAACTTTTGTAATCAACTACATTTATTTGTGGACATGAACTTATAAGTAGCAAAGTTATGTAAAAGAGAAAATCCACAGCAAGCCAAAAAGGCAGTTTATTTATGCCCAGACTTCCGGCTCGACCAGTGATGTAAGTACAGCTGTGGCCCAGGGTTTACAGCTCACAGGAAACACAGCTGAGGCACTAAGGCAAGTGCTGTTGCATAGAATATATGAAAGGCATATTTAACCTTGACTGCCATTGTGGATCTTACCAGAGAAAGAACCTCTCACCTCATTGATGCACCTTGACTGCCCTGTGACTGCCTGGGCATTTTCCCTCTCAGTGATTTTTTTTAATAGAATATTTTTTATTTATTCTTTGAGGATTTCATGCATGCATTCGATGTGTTTTGATTATACTTGAAAGGTGGTAATCATAACTTTTCACACCCACAAGGGAAGCAAGTAGCACACATCAGTTTGTTTATTCTTGCCAAACTCTAAGGAAGATAAATATCCAAAAACAAGAGATTGGGTACATAATTTACAGACTAGTTAACATGGTACTTTGGTACATCTGATATTCAATGTCAGATGGAAATTAGAAGTTCTGAGAAGAACAGGATCTATCAATGGATATTCTGTAAAATTCTAATGTAACTCTCCTTCTTTAGATATATTGGCATAGAGAAAAGTCTAGGAATGCCCATTAAATTGTATCAATCATTACATATGACCAATGTCATGTTGGAGCAGTTGACCTTTTCTCTAGTTGCTTATCTACCTTTTCCAGTTGTTGAAACACTCAGAAGATGACTGCTCAATCTTGCAGACAGTGAGATCTCAAAACTCAGGGCCTCATTTGCGGGAACAAGTAGGTCATCTGTACAGACACTAAGGAGAAGAGTACTCACTTATCCAGCAGGTTCTCTCTGGGAATCCGAACCTTGTCAAATATCAAAATTCCATTATCCGCACCATTCATACCTGGAGGGAACAGAATTAAAATAGATTCAAGGGAAAGCTATGCATGCACCATCCTACAGACGGCCTCAGCTACTTCTTGGCCAAAAACATAAACCTTAAATATTTCCAGAACTGGAGGGGGCAGAGTAAGGATGCTGTCGGTTTGCTCTGGGGAGGGGGTGAGGGCTGGCTCAGACACACCTGGCCCATCCCTAACCCCCACCCTGAAGGAGAATGAAAAGCAATGACAAGGTTTTCCTTGTTTGGAGCCCACAGGGTGCTAGGGACTCAGGTTTCTGTTGGGGTACATTTTCCTCCCCAGCAGCAAACATCATTAAAAGGAGAGAGTTCAGACTAACTGGAGAGACATCTCAGAGGCTAAGAGCACTTGTTGCTCTTGCAGAAGAGCCGGGTTCAGCTCTGTAGAACCCACATAGTGGCTCACAGCCATCAGTAATTCCAGTTCCACAAGACTTCCTTCTGACCTCCCTGAGCACTGTGCACACACGTCGTGCACGGACATATATTCAGGCGGATATATTCAGGGGATTCAGGGGATTGCATTGAATCTGTAGATTGCTTTTGGCAAGATAGCCATTTTTACAATGTTGATCCTGCCAATCCATGAGCATGGGAGATCTTTCCATCTTCTGAGATCTTCTATAATTTCTTTCTTCAGAGACTTGAAGTTTTTATTATACAGATCTTTCACTTCCTTAGTTAGAGTCACACCAAGATATTTTATATTATTTGTGACTATTGAGAAGGGTGTTGTTTCCCTAATTTCTTTCTCAGCCTGTTTATTCTTTGTGTAGAGAAAGGCCATTGATTTGTTTGAGTTAATTTTATATCCAGCTACTTCACCGAAGCTGTTTATCAGGCTTAGGAGTTCTCTGGTGGAATTTTTAGGGTCACATATATACTATCATATCATCTGCAAAAAGTGATATTTTGACTTCATCTTTTCCAATTTGTATCCCTTTGATCTCCTTTTGTTGTCGAATTGCTCTGGCTAGGACTTCAAGTACAATGTTGAATAGGTATGGAGAAAGTGGACAGCCTTGTCTAGTCCCTGATTTTAGAGGGATTGCTTCAAGCTTCTCACCATTTACTTTGATGTTGGCTACTGGTTTGCTGTAGATTGCTTTTATCATGTTTAGGTATGGGCCTTGAATTCCTGATCTTTCCAAGACTTTTATCATGAATGGGTGTTGGATCTTGTCAAATGCTTTTTCCGCATCTAACGAGATGACCATGTGGTTTTTGTCTTTGAGTTTGTTTATATACTGGATTACGTTGATGGATTTCCGTATATTGAACCATCCCTGCATCCCTGAGATGAAACCTACTTGGTCAGGATGGATGATTGTTTTGATGTGTTCTTGGATTCGGTTAGCAAGAACTTTATTGAGGATTTTTGCATCAATATTCATAAGGGATATTGGTCTGAAGTTTTCTATCTTTGTTGGGTCTTTTTGTGGTTTAGGTATCAGAGTAATTGTGGCTTCATAGAATGAGTTGGGTAGAGTACCTTCTGTTTCTATTTTGTGGAATAGTTTGTGAAGAACTGGGATTAGATCTTCTTTGAAGGTCTGATAGAACTCTGCACTAAACCCATCTGGTCCTGGGCTTTTTTTAGTTGGGAGACTATTAATGACTGCTTCTATTTCTTTGGGGGATATAGGGCTGTTTAGATCATTAACCTGATCTTGATTCAACTTTGGTACCTGGTATCTGTCTAGGAACTTCTCCATTTCATCCAGGTTCTTCAGTTTTGTTGAGTATAGCCTTTGGTAGAAGGATCTGATGGTGTTTTGGATGTCTTCAGGATCTGTTGTTATGTCTCCTTTTTCATTTCTGATTTTGTTAATTAGGATGCTTTCCCTGTGCCCTCTAGTGAGTCTGGCTAAGGGTTTATCTATCTTGTTGATTTTCTCAAAGAACCAGCTCCTTGATTGGTTGATTCTTTGAATAGTTCTTCTTGTTTCCACTTGGTTGATTTCGCCCCTGAGTTTGATTATTTCCTGCCGTCTACTCCTCTTGGGTGAATTTGCTTCCTTTTGTTCTAGTGCTTTAGGTATGTTGTCAAGCTGCTAATGTGTGCTCTCTCTAGTTTCCTTTTGGAGGCACTCAGAGCTATGAGTTTTCCACTTAGAAATGCTTTCATTGCGTCCCATAAGTTTGGGTATGTTGTGGCTTCATTTTCATTGAACTCTAAAAAGTCCTTAATTTCTTTCTTTATTCCTTCCTTGACCAAGGTATCATTGAGAAGAGTGTTGTTCAGTTTCCACGTGAAGGTTGGCTTTCTATTATTTATTTTGTTATGGAAGATCAGCTTTAGTCCATGGTGATCTGATAGGATGCATGGGACAATTTCAATATTTTTGTATCTGTTGAGGCCTGTTTTGTGACCAATTATGTGGTCAATTTTGGAGAAGGTGCCATGAGGTGCTGAGAAGAAGGTATATCCTTTTGTTTTAGGATAGAATGTTCTGTAGATATCTGCCAGATCCATTTGATTCATAATTTCTCTTAGTTTCTCTGTGTCCCTGTTTAGTTTCTGTTTCCATGATCTGTCCATTGGTGAAAGTGGTGTGTTGAAGTCTCCCACTATTATTGTATGAGGTGCAATGTGTGCTTTGAGATTTACTAAAGTTTCTTTAATGAATGTGGCTGCCTTTGTATTTGGAGCATAGATATTCAGGATTGATAGTTCCTCTTGGAGGATTTTACCTTTGATGAGTATGAAGTGTCCCTCCCTGTCTTTTTTAATGACTTTGGGTTGGAAGTCAATCTTATCAGATATTAGAATGGCTACTCCAGCTTGTTTCTTCATACCATTTGCTTGGAAAATTGTTTTCCAGCCTTTCATTCTGAGGTAGTGTCTATCTTTTTCTCTGAGATGAGTTTCCTGTAAGCAGCAAAATGTTGGGTGTTGTTTGTGTAGCCAGTTTGTTAGTCTATGTCTTTTTATCAGGGAGTTGAGTCCATTGATATTAAGAGATATTAAGGAAAAGTAATTGTTGTTTCCTGTTATTTTTGTTGTTAAAGTTGGCATTCTGTTCTTGTGGCTGTCTTCTTTTAGGTTTGTTGAGGGATTACCTTCTTGTAGTTTCTAGGGCGTGGTTCCTGTCCTTGTATTGGTTTTTTTCTGTTATTATCCTTTGAAGGGCTGGATTCGTGGAGAGATAATGTGTGAATTTGGTTTTGTCGTGGAATACTTTGGTTTCTCCATCTATGTTAATTTGAGTTTGGCTAGGTATAGTAGCCTGGGCTGGAATTTGTGTTCTTTTAGTGTCTGTATAACATCCGTCCAGGATCTTCTGGCTTTCATAGTCTCTGGTGAAAAATCTGGTGTAATTCTGATAGGCTTGCCTTTATATGTTACTTGGCCTTTTTCTCTTACTGCTTTTAGTATTCTATCTTTATTTAGAGCATTTGTTGTTCTGATTATTATGTGTCGGGAGGTATTTCTTTTCTGGTCCAGTCTATTTGGAGTTCTGTAGGCTTCTTGTATGTTCATGGGCATCTCTTTCTTTAGATTTGGGAAGTTTTCTTCTATAATTTTGTTGAAGATGTTTGCTGGTCCTTTGAGTTGAAAATCTTCATTCTCATCCACTCCTATTATCCGTAGGTTTGGTCTTCTCATTGTGTCCTGTATTTCTTGGATGTTTTGAGTTAGGATCTTTTTGCGTTTTACATTTTCCTTGATTGTTGTGCTGATGTTCTCTATGGAATCTTCTGCACCTGAGATTCTCTCTTCCATCTCTTGTATTCTGTTGCTGATGCTCGTATCTATGGTTCCAGATTTCTTTCCTAGGGTTTCTATCTCCAGTGTTGCCTCATTTTGGGTTTTCTTTATTGTGTCTACTTCCCTTTTTAGGTCTAGTATGGTTTTGTTCATTTCCATCATCTGTTTGGATGTGTTTTCCTGTTTTTCTTTAAGGACTTCTACCTGTTTGATTATGTTATCGTGTTTTTCTTTAAGGATTTGTAACTCTTTAGCAGTGTTCTCCTGCAATTCTTTAAGGGATTTTTGTGCTTCCTCTTTAATGTCTTCTACCTGTTTACCAGTGTTCCTTTGTATTTCTTTAAGTGTGTTATTAAAGTTCTTCTTGAAGTCCTCTACCATCATCATGAGATACGCTTTTAGATCCGTGTCTAGCTTTTCCGGTGTGTTGGGATGCCCTGGACTGGGCGAAATGGGAGTGCTGGGTTCTGATGATGGTGAGTGGTCTTGGTTTCTGTTAGTAAGATTATTACGTTTACCTTTCGCCATCTGGTAATCTCTGGGGTTAGTTGTTGTCGTTGTCACTGTTTAAAGATTGGAGCAGAGGCTGTGTTCCACTCACCAGAAGTCTCAAAATCCTGTGGCGGGGGTCGTGGGTAGCTGGCGGGTGTCAGCCGACCCTGCGCTCTAGCTACCCCGGTGCTGGTCCGGCCGGAAGAGCCCTATCATTCCTTAGTATATTACCCCAAAATAATTTTAATTTTTATTTCTAAAGGAAAAGAAAACATCCATCAAAGCCTTTGACTAGCTGTTTCAGAACCTGCTGTGAATATTTTGCTAGTCAGTGAATCTAATAAAGTCCCCCAATGTCCCAGGCAAGAGTCATGTGCTCAAGTCCTTGGACCAGAATCACTTGAAAAGGAGTCTGTCTTCTGAAGGAATCTTAGCAATCCCTGTGCAGTTTGTCTCAGTAACATAGCCAAGGATTCCAGCTCCAAACACCCCAAAACCAACCCTGGTCTGAAGAAACAGGAACAGCAGTGGGGTTTGTTTCCAGTCTCTGCTCAAATCTAGGCTTCTCTTTCCTACTGTCTGGAAACCAATACCAGCATCCCAGTGGAAATACTGCCTTCGAGGCTTGGTTCTCCCCAGTCTTGCTCACCACATGGGTTACCCATAAACCTCTTCTGAAGAAGGCGCTGACCTTAGCGTCAGTTCTGAATACAGGGTACCTATGATAGATCAGGGGCCCAGAGGAAATGGCAGAAAGCGAAACTAGCCATTTAATTGAAGTTGACAATGTAGAAGATAAGAGTCAGCTAAGCCAACATGCTCTTGGCCACACAAGGATTATCTCTGATTTCTGATTATAAAGTGTATAGACTGTCCCATTGGGTCAAGAAATACAGTCTTGAGGCCCAAGAAAACAATCTCTGACACAAGTTTGTACAGGAAAACCTTTAACATGTGCAGAGGCTTTTCAGAATACATGGACGAGTTGAATCATTTTAAGAGAAGACTCTCGAGAATGCCCTTAGCTTATCTGGCCAGCCAGGGCTTCTGAAAGTGGGAGCAACCCTAGGCTGCATGCAGTGAGCTAGAAGAACCAAACAACCTGTGTGTGTGAGGGAGGAAGAGGGAAGGAGCCCTGGAAACACCCCAGGGCTGCCGGGGAGAAGGCGGGAGGCCACCTGTCCTGTACACATCTGACACACCCCAGGTTTGTATCAGCCAAAATACTGGAGTCAAAACTGTAATCTAAACAATGCTCAGCGTGTGTGCTGGCTACAATTATGATTACTTGAAGGCCAACAAAATGGTCAGAGTTGCTAACACTAAGAAATGTTAAAAATTAATTATTAATTAATTAATTAAATTTTAAAATTAGGAAAGTAGAGGGCTGAAGAGACAGCTTAGTGGTTCAGAACATACTGTGCATTTACAAAGGACCTGAGTTCGCATCTCAGTACCCATGTCAGGAAGCTGCCAGACTCCTGTAACTCTAACTCTAGGCAGCCACCATCCCTGGGCTCTGAGGATACCTACACTCACATAGCCCACATACCTGCACACAGGTACATAATGCAAAATAAAAAGGTAAGCCTTTTTAAGTAAGGCTCTTGTTTCAAAGCCCAATGATCTGATTTCAATTCCTGGACTGCACATGAAAGGAGAGAACAGAGTCTGGCAAATTGTCCTCTGACCACATAAGTGCAGAAGTGCGGAAGTACATGCATGTGTCTGTATGTGCCTGTACACCCACACCATCAATAATCAATCAATAAATAATTAATGTAAACTAATAAAAAACATTAAAACCTTTGACTAAAGTCTCATTTATTTGTACTAGTTAGCATAAAGTTTAAAAATAAAACTCTCTCTTACCTCACACCTAACCATACAACTGATTAATCTATTCCCCCTACAAATGAAAACAAAAGCAACAAAAAACAAAAAAAGTAAGGGAGGGGAGGGAGAATCATTTGATATGCTGCACCGCTTTCAAGAGGAAATGAAGGAGAACCATGAATCCAAGGGGAAAGCCACACACACACACACACACACACACTCCCTCCAGGCAAAAGCTTATAACTGACTTGCTCTCTCTCCCACCCACTGGAGACACAGTGCTCACCATACTTCTTACCCACAGTTCCCCTGTCGGAAAGGGGCAGCTGCAGAGGCCCATGGGGTGACCAAATCACTTATGCTGTTTGGGGAAAATGGGACCAGGCAAGAAATTATATTTTGTTGAGGAAAAATTGTAAAAAGAAACAAGAGTCGTAGGTGGTTTTCCCTCACAGTAATGATTCCAAGGTCATCTCAATATCACAGCTTGGGAAAAGAAAAAAAAAAAAAAAAAAAAAAGGCCAGCCAAAACTCACAAGATACTAGGTCAATAAGCCATCGCTTGATGGGAAAGCCACACTCTTAAAGTCTTAAAGGCAGTTCCATTTCAGCCTAAGATTCCTCATTAACTCTCTCAATACAGTCAGGCTCCTAACCTCTGTGAGCCTCAGTTTTCCTGTTTGTGAAATAGGGACAACAGTAGTTCGTTGGCTGGTTATCTCAGTACTTAACTTAGTGCCTGTCTACCACTCGAATTCTCAACTAGCGGGAACTGCTTAACTGATGAACATGAAACACTGGCTACTCATCCAATGAGAATGTATCAGTCAAGAAAACTTGCTTTAAAAAACGTCCTGATCCCGAAAGGCAAACTCAGAGGAAATGGAAGACTAGAACTAGACAGACACCTGTGTAATGTTCCCAGCCCACCCAGCTCACAAACATGGCTACACATTAGAATTTACTGACTCCTTTAGAGTCCTTAGGAATACCCAGTACCAAGTAGGAAACCACAAAGTAAGACAAACCACAGTGGCTGTCTTTATTCAGGGGAGGATTCCAGTAGTAGAGAGCTTCAAAGAGCTTCTACATGCTTTGGTGGGGTCTATTATGAAGCAAGACATCAGGGTTAGAAGGTCTTGACCAAATGTTTATTTAATTATTAAGAAGGGAAAAGAGGGCCATCAAGATGGCTCAGCATAAAGAAGTGTTTGCCACCAAGCCTGATAACCTGAGTTCAAGGACCCATGTGGTAGAAGGAGAGAACTGGCTCCAATAAGTTGTCCTCTGACCTCCACATAAATGCTGTGACACATGCACACACACTAGATAGATAGATAGATAGATAGATAGATAGATAGATAGATAGATAGATAGATAGATAGGGATACGTAGATAGATAGATGATAGAAGATAGATGATAGATAGATAGAAGATGATAGATGATAGAAGATCGATCGATAGATAGATAGATAGATAGATAGATAGATAGATAGATAGAAGATAGATGGATGGATAGATAGATAGATAGATAGATAGATAGATAGATAGAAGATAATAGATGGAAGATAGATAGATAGATGATAGAAGATAGATGATAAAAGATAGATGATAGATAGATAGATAGATAGATAGATAGATAGATAGATAGATAGATAGAATAGCATTCTAAAGAAAAGAGAAAGGAATAATGGCAAAAATAGAAGCACAAAGACAAAATGAAAAGAAAAAGGTCAGAGTTCATCACATGAAGTAAAAGGAGAACAAGGACAGTGTGCTGCCTTCAGGCTATAGCATAAAACCATGCAAGTCATGGTTAAGAACACCACATAGGGGCTGGGAGATGGCTCAGTGGGGAAGAATACCTGCTGCTCACGTGAGGACCTGAGTTTAAGTCCCCAAGACCCAGGTAAAAAGCCAGGTGTGACCCTCCATGCCTGTAACCCACACTGTGAGGGGAAGAGACAGGAGGATCTAACTGCTAGCCTAATTCCTTCCAGATTCAGTGACAGACCCTGTCTCCATCGTGTGATGGAGAATGATCAAGCAAGGCACTCTATGTCTTCTTCTAGCCTCCATACACATGGGCACATGTACACACATGTGCACATACACCACACACATTCACACAAACACACACAAAGAACATTGCATAACACAATTAACTGGCCATCTATCTCCATGAATCCCACATCATTGGATTCAACCAACTATGTATTGATATACATATTAATTACACCTATACTGACAATCAGCAGACATTGTTCTCTTATCCTTGTTCCCTAAATGATACAGTTCAACAGGTATATGACATCTGTACCATATTAGTTGATAAAAGGCATCAAAAATGATATAAAGTATACAGGAGGATGTGGTAGGTCTTACACAAACACTCTGCTACTTATATAAGGAAATTGAGCTTCTGTGTAATTTTAGAATTCTCAGAGGGTCCTAGAAGCTATAATACCCCATGAATATTGAGGGACAACTGTGTCAGCATAGAGGACTTTCCTAACCAGGAAGCCTCAGCTCTGGGTATCCTGTCATGTGCAACAGACAGAAAGAACAAAGATATCTCTTCCCTTCTTCATACACTACTGTTGGAAAGAACAACATAGCTAGGAAATGTTACAGGGGGAAACTACAGAGTACATGTACAGAGTGGGAGGTAGTGCCCTGTTGGTGGCAGGGAGTGTTTAAATGTTGGCTGCTATTGCTGTCCAAAGCCTGAGCTCATTCCCACCTCTAAAACAGTCAGATGCTGTTCTGAGCCTCTGCTTCTCACCAGAGCACACACAGAGGATGTGAAGCCAGGCTCAGGAAAGTTTTGATGGTCTGTACTGGTCCCCTGATGCACTGAACCAGGAAACAGGAATCCGATTCCTTACCTGATTGTCACGGTCAAAGGTGGCCTCAGTCTGGATCCCTCTCACGTTGCTCCTATGGCCCTTCTCAGTCATTGCAAACATCCCAGTATACTTCTGCTCCTAAAGGTCATGAGATATTAAAAGAGAGTTAGTTGTTCAGATGACCTTTAACTGAAGACCTTGGGCCATTAACTATATAGTAGCAAGAAAAGGGGAAGAAAGCTGGAGACAATCATAAAATTTAAAAATCATAAATGTAGTTGGTTTATAAGCTTAGAAATATGACAGATGAGGCTAGAAAGATGGCTCAGTGGTATAGAGTACTTGTTGCTTTTGCAGAGGACCTAGGTTCAGTTCCCAGCGCCCACCTAGTGGCTCACAACCACCCATAACTCTAGTTCCAGAGAACCCAACACCCTCTTCTGATATCTGAAGGCACAAGGCACTCATGTGGTGTACAGACAAACATTCAAGCAAAAATGTCAACCCTAAATATAATTTTTAAAATGTATTTATTTCTATTTTATGTGCACTGGTGTTTTACCTGAATATGTGCCAGATCACCTGAAACTGAAGTTACAGACAGCTGTAAGGTGCCATGTGGTTGCTGGGAATTGAACCCAGGTCCTCTGGAAGAACAGCTAGTGCTCTTAACTGCTAAGCCATCTCTCCAGCCCCATATATATTTTTTTAGTCTTTTAAAAAGAAGAATATGCCAAATATAGCAAAATATTTTAAAAGATAGTCTTGAAATTCTCATTTGGGACAAAATTTTACAGATTCTAATTCTGGGTTTTTTTTTATTCAAATGTACATTCACATAAAAGTACTATGAAATTTTTTTAAAGTCTTTGTGAAAAAAGCAGTCTATTAAGGCAAGCATCATACCTTGAGTGGCCGAAACCACTTGATAACATGTTCAGGACTTCCAAGATTGCTGATTGCACCACCAAATAACAAAAAACGGATTCCACACTAGAAACAAAGACAGTACAGACAATGACTAGTCACAATCAACAGCTTAACAACAACTAGACGCACTGGGAAACTCCATTCAAGGGGTATCTCTTAGCATCCTTCAGTGCTACACAGGTCTTTTTATGCCCCTTTACAAGCCCTGATAAAGTGTTGCTGACAGGAAAAAAATGGGAGGGAGGAGGGGGAGGAGCAAGCAGGGGCTTAAGGAGGAGGAAGAGGAGAGGTGCTCTAGTTTGATCTCTGCTGCTACGATAGACATAAGGATCAAAAGCAAGTTACGGAGAGTAAAGCGTTTCTTCCAGCTTCAAGGTTGCAGCCATCATGGAGGGAAGCCAAGGCAGGAAGCTTAAGGCAGGAACCTGGAGACAGGAACTGAAGTGGAGACCATTGAAGAAGTCACCAACTGGCTTGATCCCATGGTTTGTTCCTCTTGCTCTTGCCTACCCCAGGACCACCTGCCCAGGGTGAGACCACCACAATGGGGCTGGGCTTTCCCATGTTCAACATTAATCAAGGCCTGCCACATAAGCCAGTTGGATAGAGAGGCAGTTCTTTAGTTAAGGTTCCCTCTTCCCAGGTGACTCTAGTTTATGTCAAGTTGACAATAACTGGCCAATACAAAGAGGAAGAAGAGGCACTGAGAACAAGGCCACATGGAAGGAGCAAGCCAGCTGACATCAAAGACAAAGGTGTGGGTGGAAGCATGTTGGGATTTGCTGGCCTTGAACTCAGCATTCCTTTTCTGAGTTTCCTCTGAAGACCCTCCCTCCCAAGAGTGAGCCTGAATGGCTTACAGGTGGCTTCAGGATGAGTCTGTGACCTACATCTAGCTGAGCTACATCATCCATGAGGCTTCAGAAATAGACTGAGGGTTTCAATGGGGCCATCCCAAGTGCCACCGAGACACAATGAAATCCAGAGTAATGGAGCCCCGAGCCAGCTGACTGCCATCTTTCCATGAGCTGGAATGAAGCCAAGGTAGAAAAGATAGGGCTGAGGAAAGAAGACAACCAAGAGATTCGAGAAGTCATGTCTTGCTGGCCTGATGAGTTCTTTAGGTGTGTCAGTTAAGCCTGTTTTGCTCTATCAAGTTTAAACTCGACCTTATTTTATTTTATTTTATTTTATTTTAGAGGGAAGGTCACTGTTTACTGTATGACCAGCCTGTGCCCACACATTTGGGAAATGGAATCAATTCAAACGGTATATTTTTTTTTTCTCTGTGTCTAGTTTAAAAGACGATACTCAAACTAAGACAAGTTGAATTTTCCTCTTTGGCTAATGGTGAATGTATACATTATATGATACATTTCCTCCTAGGTTTTTAACTTTTCCCTCTTCCCTGGGAAAAAATGGTTGTTTTTTTGTTGTTGTTTTGTTTTGGGGTGTGTGTGTGTCTGTGTGTCTGTGTGTCTGTGTGTGTTTACCCACCCTTGAAAAGCTCCCATTCATTAGCTACATTAGTACTCAGCTAGGGCCAGAGTGAGCCTGTACCATCAAAGGAAATCGACCAGCTTATAAAATCTGTGTTGCATCCACTCATACAATCAATTAAAGTGTGGGGACTTTCTCTCGAAAAACCACATTCTGCAAATGGCAGACAACACGATCAAGCCAGACAGTACAGGAAGAGTACCAGGGAGGACCTGAGCGAGTGACCTCTGGCCAGACATGTTTACAGCAGTGCCTCCTAAGAGGAACACAGACATTTTTCTAGCCTGAGTCAGGCAGGCAGGTAGTGGTGATGGCAGAACATGGTAGACTGTGAGGAAAGAGGTGGAGAGATCCAGTACAGATTCTGGAAACAAGTTGATGAGTTGACGGTTAGGGAGAAAAGCCTAGCCTTTGGCTGAGTTGCCATGTGGATGGAAGCCCATTCGAACAACATGTACTGTTTGAGGTGTGTCTCTCTTTTCTTGATGATCTAGATAAGAAAAGGGATGGCTATCACATCAGGAGTATGGAGCAATAACCACATTGTTCCCAAAAAGAGCTGACCAAAGCCTCCACAGGCCACTACTGGAGATGCCTAAAGGCTGGCATCTGATATCAGGGCGTTATCAAGAGACAAATGATGAGCTTTGGCAAAGCCCCAACTGACAGATGGGGATGAGAAGGTGATTCTGGTTATCAGAGCCAAGTGCTGGTTGTCCTCACCTTAATCCTACATTGAAGCCACAACCTGATAGACAATTACGAAAGACTCCTGAATGGGATAAGAGGGCTTAGTCGGGAAAGTGCTTACATTGTAACCGCAACACCTGAGTTTGATCCCCAGAACCTATGTGAAAAACTCAGGTGCTATGACATGGCATTTGTAATCTCAGTGCTGGGAACATGGGCAGGAGGATGCCTGGGACACACTGGCCAGCCAATTTAGTCTACTCAGTGAGTTTCAGGCCAGTAAAAGACTCTGTCTTAATTTTTAAAGATTATCTAGGAGCAAGCACGTTGGTTCAGTGGGTATTGTTGCCAAGACCCGGATAGAGTTCAAGCCCCAGAACCTACATGGTAGAAGGAGAGAACTGATTCCAGCAAATTGTCCTCTGACTTCCACAGGCATGCCATGGGACTTTCGTATTCATATTCATTCAATCTCTCTCTCTCTCTCTCTCTCTCTCTCTCTCTCTCTCTCTCTCTCTCTCTCTCTCTCCCTCCCTCCCTCCCTCCCTTCTTCCTCTCCTTCCTCTCCTCTCCCCCTCCATTAAAAATACTAAAAAATACAGCTGATGAATGACACCAAGGTTGTCCTTGGATTTCCATATGCACGTTTACACATGTGCAAGTGCACACACACACACACATATACACACACACACACAGAGTTATGCCAAAAGGAACATCTTGGAGATGCATTACCCCTGCCCACTTCTTGCTCTTTGCTTCCTGATCCACTATGATGTCAATTATCTGCTGCACACTCTTGCTACAATGGTCCTACCTGCTTCACCATGCCTTCTCACCCAAAATGAGCTGAAATCATGAACCAACATAAATCATCTCTCCCTGTTGTTTCCAGTGGGTATTTCTGTCACTGTGATGCAATGGTAGCTAACACCATCTGACTCCCTTGTGGGATGATGAGAGAGCAGGTAGTGCTTTCCTCTTTGTGACACACATACATGATAAATAAATAAATAAAATTTAAAGAGTTTATATTTCAAAATCAAATATTTAAATTACTTAAATTAATGAAGGCAATGACTGCAGCAACACAGATCCAGCTCAGCAGTGGTATCTAAGTGAAGAAAGTAAATTACTGACATTTATGGTACTGTCTTTATGAAAACAAGACAAATGAAGCTGGGTGGTGGGGTGCTCCACATCTTTAATCCCAGCATTTGGGAGGTAGACATGGGTAACTCTCTTTAATCCTAGCATTTGGGAAGTAGAAGTGGGTGGCTCTCTGTGAATTCGAGACCAGCTTCATCTACAAATAGAGTCCCAGGGCAGCCAAGGCTACACAGAGAAACCCTGTCTCAAAAAAAAAAAAAAAAAAAAAAAAGAAAGAAAAAGAAAAGAAAGACAAGTGAGAATAACAATTAATATACAATATGTATATAATTGAAAACAATATGCAAAAACAATATACCAGTGATTCCAGCACTTGGGAGACAGAAGCAGGAGTTCAGGGCCTGCCTAGGTCATAGGAAAACTCTGTTTCAAAACTAAACAAACAACAAAGACTAGATGATGATGGAGACAGGGGAAGGTGGGGGGATGAGTCATGCTGTGGACCACTTTTCAGACACCTGTTTAATTACTATGCTGGGAGCTCATGGTGATGTCACCCACTCCTTCTCATACCCAGGGAGTGTGAGTTCCTCTAGGCTGAGCTTTCAGAACCTCTCACCTTTATAGACATGGACACATCCACCATACAGAGCACTTCTCCCAGGACAAGGATTTGGCTGATGAACCTCTTCCTTTTTTCTTCCTGAAAATAAAATAGACCCAATGTGAAGATTTACTCATGGTCTGCTGATCTTTGAAATTTACATTTTAAATAATATGTGATATACATAATACTTCCACAATAAAGCAACACAAAGCAATTTTAAGTTGGGAAATATTCGCATCGCTCTTTGGAAAATAAATGTTTCATCTTGTGTCAGTATGGCCTCTGGCTAATCTGGGTGTGGTATTCAAGGATTCTTTTTCCCTTTTATTAAGATTTTTTTTAAAAAAAAAACTTATTTAGGGACCCTAAGTCAAAAGCCAACTTGCCCAACCAATGATTAACCTAAATTGAGATCCATCCCATGGGCAAGAACCAATCTCTGACACTATTAATGATACTCTGTTATGCTTGCAAACAGGAATTTAGCATACTGTCCTCTGCAAAACTCTACCCAACAGCCAGTGGAAAAAGATGCAGATACTCACAGCCAAACATTATAGATGGAGATATGGAGATTGGGGAGTCTTACAAAAGAGTTGGGAGAAGGACTGAGGGACTGGAAGAAGAAAGGGACCCTACAGGAAGACCAACAGAGTCAACTAACCTGGACCCTTGGAGGCTCCAAGAGACTGAACCACCAACCAAAGAGTGAGCACAGGCTGGACCTAGGCCCTCCTGCATATAAGCAGCAGATGAGCAGCTTGGTCTTCATGTGGGTCCATCAGCAACTGGAGCAGGGGCTGTCCCTAAGCCTGTGACCTGCTCCCCTAAATAAACTGCCTTGTCTGGCCTCAGTGGGAGAGGATGCACCTAGTCCTAAAGTGACTTGATGTTTGGGGTGGGGTGGGAGTTTAGTTGGGGGGGGTGTCACCTAGAGGGTACCTTCTGATTAGGGGAAGGAGGAATTGGGGGAGGACTTGCGTGAGGGGGTCCTGGAAGTAGAGGGGAGGCTGATATTGGGTTGTAAAATAAACAAACAAACATTTAGGGGTATGCACAACACAGCACATGTGTAGAGGTCAGAGGACAACTTGAAAGAGTCAATTCTCTCCTACAGCAGCGATGTAGGTCTTAAGGATCTAAGTCAGGTCATCAGGGTGGGCAGCAAGGGTTCTTTCCTTCTGTTTCACAAGCCCACAGCCTCTTTTCTTCTCCAACAGAAGGTCAATTGCTCCTGCCTGCAAGTCAGCCTGGGGGAAGTGGCTTTACCCCTGAGGCTTTACCAAGCTCTTCCCTGGCCTCCCTATGTTTCCCCTGCAGTACAGGAAGCCAAGGCATCCTTCCTAGCTTCTCCAAGTGTTCACACAGCAACACTAATGTGAAGAAAATCCTTCAGAAAATCTGGAAACATTTAAGACAAAGGAAAAGCCATGTTCTTCTCTTTTTAAGCACAAGCCACCTCTGGATTTGAGTTATGATTTTAAAGCCATGAAATCCTGATCTCTCATGCCTGTTGATCTTCTCCCTGTACACAGCATTAACAACTTCCAAAGCTCAATGAGGGTACCACTCTCCTTTGTTTAATTACAGGAAAACCAGAGCAGGGCTTAGGACAGCTCAGTGGTCAAAGTGCTTGCTTCAAGAGCAAAGGCCTGAGTTTGGACCCTGTAAAAAGCCAGGTGCAATGACAGGTGTCTATAATTCTAACACTAGAAAGGTGAGACAGGAGGCTGCTAGGGGCTCCTTAACCAGCAAAATTATTGAGCTCCATGTTCAATGAGGGAGCCAGTTTCAAAAAATACAGTGGAGAAAGACACCCAACATCACACACACACACACACACACACAGAGTTTTTGATAAAATCCAACATTTCCTGAGACGGTAGTAGCCCCTTAAGTGGAGTACTGGCTAGTTTTGTGTCAACTTGACACAGGCTGGAGTTATCACAGAGAAAGGAGCTTCAGTTGGGGAAATGCCTCCACGAGATCCAGCTGTAAGGCATTTTCTCAATTAGTGATCAAGCCGGGAGGTCCCCTTGTGGGTGGTGCTATCTCTGGGCTGGTAGTCTTGGGTTCTATAAGAGAGCAGGCTGAGCAAGCCAGTGGAAGCAAGCCAGTAAGGAACATCTCTCCATGGCCTCTGCATCAGCTCCTGCTTCTTTTTTTTTTTTTTAATATTTTTATTACATATTTTCCTCAATTACATTTCCAATACTATCCCAAAAGTCCCCCATAGCGCCCCCCACTTCCCTACCCACCCATTCCCATTCTTTTGGCCCTGGCATTCCCCTATATTGGGGCAAATAAAGTTTGCAAGTCCAATGGGCCTCTCTTTCCATTGATGGCCGACTAGGCCATCTTTCGATACATATGCAGCTAGAGACAAGAGCTCCAGGGTTCTGGTTAGTACATCATGTTGTTCCAACAATAGGGTTGCAGATCCCTTTAGCTCCTTGGGTACTTTCTCTAGCTTCTCCATTGGGAGCCCTGTGATACATCCAATAGCTGACTGTGAACATCCACTCCTGTGTTTGCTAGGCCCCGGCATCGTCTCACAAGAGACAGCTATATTTGGGTTCTTTCAGCAAAATCTTGCTAGTGTATGCAATGGTGTCAGCGTTTAGAAGCTGATTATGGGACGGATCCCTGGATACAGCAGTCTCTAAATGGTCCATCCTTTCATCACAGCTATGAACTTTGTCTCTGTAACTCCTTCCCTGGGTGTTTTGTTCCCAATTCTAAGAAGGGGCACAGTGTCCACACTTTGGTCTTCATTCTTCTTGAGTTTCATGCGTTTATCAAATTGTATCTTATATCTTGGGTATCCTAAGTTTTGGGCTAATATCCACTTATCAATGAATACATATTGTGTGAGTTCTTTTGTGATTGTGTTACTTCACTCAAGATGATGCCCTCCAGGTCCATCCATTTGGCTAGGAATTTCATAAATTCATTCTTTTTAATAGCTGAGTAGTACTCCATTGTGTAAATGTACCATAATTTCTGTATCCATTCCTCTGTTGAGGGACATCTGGGTTCTTTCCAGCTTCTGGCTATTATAAATAGGGCTGCTATGAACATAGTGGAGCATGTGTCCTTTTTACCAGTTGGGACATCTTCTGGATATATGCCCAGGAGAGGTATTGCTGGATCCTCCGGTAGTGCTATGTCCAATTTTCTGAGGAACCGCCAGACTGATTTCCAGAGTGGTTGTACAAGCTTGCAATCCCACCAACAATGGAGGAGTGTTCCTCTTTCTCCACATCCTCGCCAGCATCTGCTGTCACCTGAATTTTTGATCTTAGCCATTCTGACTGGTGTGAGGTGGAATCTCAGGGTTGTTTTGATTTGCATTTCCCTGATGATTAAGGATGTTGAACATTTTTTCAGGTGCTTCTCTGCCATTCGGTATTCCTCAGGTGAGAATTCTTTGTTCAGTTCTGAGCCCCATTTTTTAATGGGGTTATTTGACTTTCTGGAGTCCACCTTCTTGAGTTCTTTATATATATTGGATATTAGTCCCTTATCTGATTTAGGATAGGTGAAGATCCTTTCCCAATCTGTTGGTGGTTTTTTTGTCTTATTGATGGTGTCTTTAGCCTTGCAGAAGCTTTGTAGTTTCATGAGGTCCCACTTGTCAATTCTCGATCTTACAGCACAAGCCATTACTGTTCTATTCAGGAATTTTTCCCCTGTGCCCATGTCTTCAAGGCTTTTCCCCACTTTCTCCTCTATAAGTTTCAGTGTCTCTGGTTTTATGTGAAGTTCCTTGATCCACTTAGACTTGACCTTAGTACAAGGAGATAGGAATGGATTGATTCGCATTCTTCTACATGTTAACAACCAGTTGTGCCAGCACCATTTGTTGAAAATGCTGTCTTTCTTCCACTGGATGTTTTTAGCTCCCTTGTCGAAGATCAAGTGACCATAGGTGTGTGGGTTCATTTCTGGGTCTTCAATTCTATTCCATTGGTCTATTTGTCTGTCACTATACCAGTACCATGCAGTTTTTATCACAATTGCTCTGTAGTAGAGCTTTAGGTCCGGCATGGTGATTCCACCAGAGGTTCTTTTATCCTTGAGAAGAGTTTTTGCTATCCTAGGTTTTTTGTTATTCCAGATGAATTTGCAGATTGCACTTTCTAATTTGTTGAAGAATTGATTTGGAATTTTGATGGGGATTGCATTGAATCTGTAGATTGCTTTTGGCAAGATAGCCATTTTTACAATGTTGATCCTGCCAATCCATGCAGCTCCTGCTTCTTGACCTGCTTGAGTTCCAGTCCTGACTTCCTTGGTGATGAACAGCAGTGTGGAAGTGTTAGCTGAATGAACCCTTTCCTCCCCAACTTGCTTCTTAGTCATGATGTTTGTGCAGGAATAGAAACCCTAACTAAGACAAGTGGACAAACTGCAATTATCATTATTGGAATTCATGCTAGTTGTTCTCATAGGCCAGTTTCCTTTGAGACCCCACCAACAAAAACTGTAGCTCATGTGTGCATGTATGTGCATCTATCTTTGCAAACATGTATTTGTATATCCAGGTAGACACAACTCTCTTATGTATTTTTTGTACATATACTTCCATGTATGTATGTGTGTGTGTGTTCCTGTACATGTATGTGGATATGTACATGTTCCTTTAGATATGTGCACATGTCTTTGTGTTTCCATGCACACACTCCTGTGCTGGTTTGCTTGTGTATGTGTACTGCCTCAGCAGCAGCAGGATGATGACCAACTTTCTTTGGATGACTCTTTCCACACTGGCTTCAACTCTCTCTCTAGACATACTCCATATTTTTCCCTCCCACAGGTTTTTACAATGTTTCTCTCAAGCATTATTAATTTTATCAAACAACATACTGTCAGGATTTATGCTTCTCAACATGGCTTCAACCCAACACATCTTGTATTGATTATTTCCTAAAATATCTCTAGGTTCTCACAGAAACCATTTCGTGGCTCCAGCCTGGGCTTGCACTGAAGAGTCAGTTACAAGCAGATAATGAAAAACAATTGTGGCAGAAATTTTCGAAGGCCTAGTGTCCTCTGTTTTACCAATCCTTAGAACCACCGGGACCCCACACAAAACATGGAAAATGTTCAGGGAAATCAAGTGACTTACCCAACCAGAGTCACCTGGTGAGTGTTGAAACTAGGGCTTCCCGAGCCCTTTCAAGAACATCTTACTACCACTTCTCTCTGTCCTTCGTTATGAAGGACTCTGGTGCCCCAAACTTCATCATTGGTCCATCTTTTTTTGTACCTCCAGAAAGTACTCAACATCATCCTGTCAAAGCACCCCCACATCGCTTTCCTGAGTCTACAATCACCTGAACAAACATCCCTTTACCCTCAACAACTTGCTCTGCTTTTTCTAAACCTAAACCACCAAAAGTATACAAATCTCCTGGGCATATGAAATCCTGGTACATAGGAGGCAGAGGAAGGAGCTGGTCAGCCTGGTCTGCATAGGTGCTTCACACCAGTCAGAACTACATAGGAAAAACCTGTCTCTAAATAATTATTAAATAGATGGATGGATAGATGATAGATAAGATAGATAAATGGTAGATGACTGATAAATAGATGTTAGGTGATAGATAGTAAATCACTTAGAAATATCAAGTGTGAATGGTTTTCTTTATTCTTCGTTCTGACCATTTACCTTATTGATGCAGGAATATAATTTTGTTACTAGTAACATCCAACTGTGGCCATTTTTACTCACAAGTTTGAAACTAACTGCAAGCACATGTGTTGAATTCATCCATCTTGGAGCATTTGAAATTGTTTATTATGGTAACTTCCCTTCCCCAGTCTCCACAGGAGACAGCTATGTTTGTTATTAGGCCTGATGGGAAACGTCAGTAGGAGTTTGTCATTCCCTGGTGTTAACTTGTGTATGCACTGAGTTAACTTGAATATGGGCTGGTCCATTTACAAAAGTCAGATCAAAGTTATAAAACCTGGACTGGGCTTGATTTGATTGACTATGTTGCTGGCATATATTCTGACATCGTTTACACACATAAATTCTCTCCATCTTGTCTTTAATTTGATTACCTAATTGTTGAATTAATATTCATCATTGGCAAATTTGTCCTCTCATTAAGTTGGCAGCGCTTGCTGGACTGTCTATAATGATTGGGGTCAATCATTAATCAATGTGTTTTTCTGTGTCTTTTTTAATATCTCTGCTATGTCAGTAGCTACTTTCATTTACACTTGATACATTCAAAGGAAACTCAGATGAAACTCATTATATCATCGTACAAATTTATGATTTTTAAATAGTAAATTTATAAATGTATGGATAATATATTCAAACTTTTATTATATCCAAACTTGTAGCCCATGCCATCAAACACATCTGCTTAGGAAGTTCAGTCTCAAACAGAAGGAAGACAGTTTGTCCTAAAATACTTTCCTTTGAGGCATTTATGTAGCAGATCTCTATGCTGTGGTATTCTGCTACAAATTCTGGAGAAAGAAAAAAAGTCTTATACACCCAGAGGTGTCCCTGAAAGACATGCATTTCCTCAGTAAAAATTAACAAGGTTCAGAACTTTTCTTTTCTTGTTGAGTTGCCTTGGCAACACTATCAAGAGTAAATGAACTGATGTATATTTCTATCAGGGCTCTCTATCCTGATCCCTTGAAGTGTGTGTCTTTTCCTATATCAGAGCCAAGTATTCTTAGAAGCTTCCATTGAGCCTTGAAGTCATGTAGTGAGAGCACACCAGCTTTGCTTTATTGTGGGATTGTTTTAACCATTCCAGGTCCTTTGTACATCCATATATGTTTCATATGTAAACTGTAATGATAGCGCCAGAACACCTTGAACATCAGTCTCATGTCACGCCTCCCTCCAACTGGCTCCAGTTACCATCTCAAGAAAATCTAGCCATCTCAGTGCAGCCTTCACATCTAGCTTTCATGTCCCATGATGGTTACCAGGATCAGAGTATCTGAACAGAGTGCTGGAAGCACTGATCCCAAAGATGGTAGCCATGCACTTCTGTCCTCCTGGGAACTTTGACTGCTCCAGAAAAAGTCAGGACAGGGCTGAGAAAAGTGACATTCCCAGGGCTTGATGTAAGGATCATTTTCATTTCATGAAGACATTATTACAGCGTTCTGACAAAGTAAGATTCTTCCAATTTGGAAATTATTCCAGTTAAAGAATAATCACAGAATTAGTCAATACTAACAGTGTGTAATAATGAATTTTATCTTATCAGCTTGACCTAGCTGGGGTTTTTTTTTTTTTCCTGTTTGTGCAAAGTACAACATCTAGCAACAGCATTAATAGAAACTAATGATTGCTTATCTATTTTGCTCTTGGACAACTATTGCTAAAGTCACTTGACATTTTGAAAGGTAAAACAATTGCTATTTAAAAACTAGATGGTAAATCATAATATCGTCAATTGCACATTCAACACTTGATATTGCCCATACTATCCAAAGAATGTCATTTGATTCTCTCATGAACCCTTTGAGGTGAGTGAAGGAAACTGGGGCTCAGAGAAGCAAGAAAGTCACCCAAGGACTTGGGTTTCTCAATAAGAAACCAAGTATGAACCCTTGTCTATCTGACTCCAACATGGGACAGAAAAATGATTTTAAAAGCAATGTACAAATATATACGAAGTATACTTAAAAAAGACAACCCTGGCATCCATAAGTCCATTATTAGTTATATATGGTATTATGAGTCTCTCTGTGTGTGTATTATTTTAATTTGCCTGAAGTGAATGTGTCTTACCTTAAAAATGTGGATTTTCAGCATTTCTTCCAGTGAGTTTTATGAATTTTTCTATAATTTCTATCTGTAATTGTTTGACTTCTCTAAACTTCACAGCATGAGTAGAAGGTGAAGAAGCAGACTTGAGACATGGGTTAAGAAAAAGCTGATCCCAGTGCAGGAACCAGAAATTAACACTATTGTGGTTAGCCTGATATGGCATAAATGTCATGACTCAGCTGCACATGGCTAGCATAAACCTGCAACCTGATTTCTGCACTTGGATGACATCCCTTGCCTGCTTCCTGGTCCCAATGACAGATTATGATGGTTGGTCTTGGGTCCTGGGTTCAAGCCTACCTTTGCCACATGGCAGGAAGGACATCACGGTGTTATCCATACTCATGTTAGGATGATCCCAAGACACAATAGCTTGCCCCAACATCCAGAAGTCAGGATGGCTTCTGCCCAGGAACCCTCATTAGAGTAGCTTCTTTCTACCTTCATTCACCTACATAAAGTTACCAGTGGAAGCTTTTGCAGCCTCCTATAGCCAGCATCCATCCCGGCTTGCCCAGGTGGGTTGATCTTGCATTGCCCCTCCCCCCCCCCCCCCAGCTATTCCACATAAGCGTTGGCCCAGTAGATCATGGACACTTGGAAGACAGAGAGTGCCACCTACTTCTCCTGAGTTATGCAGCCCTGAGTTATGTTCTCCCAGCTTTTGTGTCTGCCTCTGCACAACAGAAACACTATGTGCGATGGAGCGTTACCCCATTTGGGCTGTGGAATCTAGCAGGAATAGTTGGAATTTTGCCTTTGTCTTTCTAGCATGTAGCTTGAGGTAAGTTAAACTTTTTCTCTAGTCACTGGTCCCATGGCCCATGGCCTATAAAATAGGAAATAGTATTTATTTTATGATATTCCTGGGAGGAGTTGGTTTGTTTCTTTTGGTTTGTTTGGTTTTGATCAGCCCAAAATGGCTTTGAATTTTTTATCCTCCTGGCTCAGTTTTCTGATCCTGAGCTTATTTGGGTACCAGCATGCACCACCATGCAGTTTGTACAGCATATTGCATAACTATGAAAAATACTTGTGACTCTCTTCTGCTTGTGACCTATTTCTCTGGTCAGTGCCCCCCTGGTCTCCTCCCTGATCCTTTTCCAGAAACCACCAGACTCAGGCCTTGAACCCCCTGTTCTTTGTCAACACATTTGGGGCTCCATCTAGCTTCCCAGCCCGTATCATGATTTTCCAATCCTATTTCTATACATATCAAATTTCTGATCATAACTGAAGACTGCCTCCTGATGACGTCAAGCCATGCTCAGAGGAGTCTTCATTCTTCTCTCCTTTGTGCCTAGGCACCCATCAGCAGATCCTACGCTTTCTCAATAGAATGTCAGAAGAAGCTCTAATTCAGTCACAGACTAGTCAATCTGGTCCTGGCCAGCACCAGCGCTCTCTCTCTCTCTCTCTCTTTCTCTCTCTCTCTCTCTCTCTCTCTCTCTCTCTCTCTCTCTCTCTCTCTCTCTCTCTCTCTTTCTCTCAGGGGAATGCAATATCTACTCAATGCTTCCCCTTTTCAGTCCTGCCCCTAACCTAATATAGTCTCAAGCCCAGCAGCTAGAAAAGTTCCTGGTAAAATATCAGGTCATGCCCTGATCCACTCAGTCCTTCTAGAAGCTCCCCATTTATCTACTCTGAGGAAAACCAAACTCCTTCTAAGGCCCTTCATTGTCACGTAACACTTCATCCTTGGCTCATCAAGTCTTCCTTCTCTCTGCTCACAACATACCTCCCTCCTGAGCACTATGTTCCTCCATCAGGATACCCACTCTATTTACTGCCCTGGTCTCCTCTCTGATCCTTTTCCAGAAACCACCAGACTCAGTCCTCGAACCCCCTGTTCTCTGTCAACACATTTGGGGAGTGTGTTTATTATCCCAATATCCACCCAATCCACTCCCTGACCCTTGGGGCATTTCTCCAGATCACATAACTGTGAGGTGTGTGACATCTGTTCTTCTATACTGCCTTCTATGCTTTCCCACGCTTGATTTTTAATAGTTTAGTTAGTGCGAGCATATCTATAAAAATTATTACTTCAACAACTCGTAGGAGTCCAGTCCTAGGGCATTAAGGATACTCACAGTGCTCTGAAACCAACAATAGCATTCATCTCTAGAACTTTTTAACCTTCCCAAAGTGAAAGTCAAAGCCAGTTAAAAACTCATCTGGGGCTGGAGAGATGGCTCTGAGGTTAAGAGCACTGGCTGCCCTTCCAGAGGTCCTGAGTTCAACTCCCAGCAACCACATGGTGGTTCACAACCATCTATAATGAGAGCTGGTGTCCTCTTCAGGCATACAGGCATACATGTAAGCAGAACACAGTATACATAATAAATAAATCTAAAACCAATCAAAAGAAAACAAAACCCTCCTCATCTTCCTTTTCCCCAGCCCAAAATAAGCACTGTTCTTCTAATCGCTGTCTTGAATCTGATTACTACACAGACATCACATAAAGTCACACAGTAATGGACCTTTGTGATATCCTTATTCTCGTTTGTCATAATACCTGCAAGAGTCATCCCTGTAACAGGTGTCAGATTTCCCTTATCTTAAAAACTTCTTTTTTTTTTTTCATTATATCCCTCATCTTGCTCATTCCTCCCTCTGCTGACAGATATTGGCTATTGTGCACATCAGTACTGTTAATGTGATGTGATGGTAAATGTCACATCATGTGACATTTTGCCAGCTTGCTTGGATCTGGAATCAGCTAAGAAACAAGCTTCAGAGTAGGTCTGTGGAGGTGCTTCCTGGAAGAATTAACTGGTAAGAAGTACCTTACAGAAGCAGCAGCCCTGACAAAGAAGTCCCAAAGAAAGCCCTGTTCTTCTGGAGATAGATAGATAGGTAAATAGATAGATAGATAGATAGATAGATAGATAGATAGATAGATAGATAGATAGATACATACATACATACATACATACATACATACATACATAGATGTTTAGATACATTTGTGTATATGTATATATACCTAACTTTAATTCCACTTTGTGGCATATATTAAGAAATGTGATTTCTGTATCATGTGATTTAATTTTTAAGGGAATGTTTAATTTTTAAAGTAATATCATAGTGTCTTGAACAGAGACTACATGACTTTACATTCTCATCCCAGCAACACATAAGGATTCAGATTTTCCTATCCTTAAGGGAATCGTCTCATTTTTTATAGGCAACTATGTTAAAGGGTGTAAAGGAATATGTATCTCACTGAAGGTTTGATCTTCAATTCCCTAATGATCAGTGATATCAGGCATTATTCTGTGTATTTATAGCTCATCTGTATATTTTTATTAAAGAAGAGTCATTTGAAGTCCTTTGACCACTTTAAAACAAATTGTTGTTGTTGTTTTCTACATATAGGATCATGTCATCTGTTAATTAAGCTGTGTATAGTTGAGTTCCAAGAATTCTTTAGATTTTATGGATATCTTTGAAATGTGATTTATAAGTATTTTTTCCCATCCTATGGACTGTCTCTCAACTCTGACGCCAGTATTCATTCTGTGCTGCTATCACAAAATACCTGAGACTGGGTAATTTATACAGAATAGAAGTTTACATCTCCTGAGATTTCAGAAGCCATCTAGGAAAGACTATGGCAAGCAAGTGAGTTTTCTGGAGAAGGCCCACCGTTTTGCATGGCTACAATGGGTGAGCTCTGAGAATACAGGGTCCTGAGAGACTTCATCCCAGGATTGCTTCTGGCTGCTGAGATGCCTCTCCGGCCACTATTACATAGCCTAATGATTCCTGGGCATCAGCCCACCCTATTGAGCAAATTTCCTGCAGATCACCATGAAGATGAACTTTCATAAATTAATGGTATTTAGATGAGTAAATGACTTTATACATTCCTGATTTGATTCAAATAATTTTAAGAAGAAAGTGTAAGACACTTTTAGTTGTTTTGCCAGAAAGATGTAATACAGTTAGAATCAAGAATAGAATGTGTCCCCTCCTCATAAAATAGTAAATAAATACTGGACAATAAGAAATATAATGAGCTTTCATAAACTACATTAAAAAGAAAAATAGGCTTGGGACAAATTTGTGATCAAGGAAGAATATTCAGTCTAGGTCAGGTTCAACAATTAAGCCACAAGTGTGCACTATGATTAAAACAAACAAACAAAAAGTCTCTGTGGGGCTGGAGAGATGACTTAGCAGTTAAAATCACTAACTGTTCTTCCAGAAGTCCTGAGTTCAATCAATTCCCAGCAACCACATGGTAGCCCACAACCATCTGTAATGGGAGCTGATGCCCTCTTCTGGTGTGTCTGAAGAGAGCTACAGTGTACTTATATACATAAAATAAAAAAAAAAATCTTAAAAAACAAAACACCATGTGAAACTGTGGCTTTGAACTTATAATGAGTTTATAGAGTGAAACACAGCTTTGTGTCTACTATCAACATCCTTCTGTAACTCCCCTTTTGTGTAACATTTCATGTATGAGGTAATTTTATAAAGAAGGTATAAGAAGGCTAGAGAGAAGAAATAAAGTGTGGCGTTTGGGACTCAGCCCCGTCCATCACATGTATATATGTCTGACTACCTATATGTATATGCATACATACGTGTGTACGTATATGTGTATATATATAAGTGTTCATAAACACTTGTGGAATTATTTAGACAGGTAGTTGGGCCCAGCCAAAATGTATGTATCTGTGTGTGTCCACATGTGTGTTTGAATTCTCCCTTTCTTCTTCTTTTTCTCTCTGGCTCACAAAGAGTTAACAAAGTCCTAGCCTCTCACCTGGCCCTTGGGTGAGGGGCCCTTGGGCCAGAGAGAAACTAAGCCTTTTCTCTAATTCTGCTGCTAACAGCTTTTAGCCACAGAATAGCAAGAGAGGGTTAAATTTCCTAAGGCCATCAGCTTGTGGCCCCCAGAACAGTAAGAGAGAGTTACAAGGCCAGAGATCATCAGCTTTTGGCCTTAGTCCAATGCTGTTTCTCACCTCAGTACCTGACCCCTGCCAGGGCTGGTCTCCCAATACTGACACAATGGCATTAATCTTTTGATGGAAGCTATAATGGCTAGTCTTGGTTGTCAACTCTATTGCATTTGGAATTGACAAGAACCCAAGCATCTAGGCACACCTGTGAGGGAATTTTCTCAGTTAAATCATCTGAAGTGTGACGATTCACCTTCCACCTGGGCCACACCTTCTGGTTGGTCTGGTGGCAGCCTATACAAAGGACATGGAAGAAAGAAGCTTTGTTCTTTGCCTGCTTGCTCTCACTGGCAAGCCCATCCATCCATTCCTTCACTGGAGCGTACTTTAGGATCCCAGCACATAATGAAGACCAGCTGAGACATCCAGCCTGGTGGACTGAGCAACTACTGGATTCTTGGACTTGTCGTTAATAGACAGCCATTGTTGGACTAGCTGGAACACACCCTGTAAGCCATTCTGATGAATCCCTCTTATATACGGAGACATCCATTCTACCGTTCTGTCCCTCTAGAGAGAGCCCTGACTAATACAGAAGCAGAGTCCTCAAAGGCTGATCACCTATATAGAAGCCCCACCTCTCAAAATGACTGTGGTGGACCTTAGCTTTCAACACAGACATCTGGAGGGATACATTCCAAAAAAAAATCATCTGCTGGGCAGTGGTGGTGCACACCTTTAATCCCAGCACTTGGGAGGCAGAGGCAAACGGATTTCTGAGCTCGAGGCCAGCCTGGTCTACAGAGTGAGTTCCAGGACAGCCAGGGCTACACAGAGAAAAACCTGACTCAAAAAAAAAAAGAAAAAAGAAAAAAAGAAAGAGAGAGAGAATGAAAAGAGAAAGAGAGAGAGAAAGAAAGAGAGAGAGAAAGAGGGAGGGAAGGAAGGAAGGAAAGAAAGAAAGAAAAAAGAAAAAAGAAGAAGAAAGAACAAAGGAAAGAAAAATTTATTTCTCAGCATTTTGTCATTTCATGCTTATTTTATAATTAAAATTATCAATTTTCTTTTGATTGTACATTTTAACATAGAAAGACGTATTGATCTTATCTGCAACTTTACTGAATTTACTACTCCTAACGTATTTTTGTGCAATTATTATGATTTTCAACTCTAAGAGCATGTCATCATAAAGACAATTTCATCTTTTTTCTCTCCAACTTTTAATGTCTGATTTTTACTCACAGAGTCTCACTGCCTGATGTACAATAAATGTATATGTATTTAATATGTAGTGTGTCCTCCTGTATTAAACTATAAGCTCCACAAATACCTGCTTTACTTTCTGCCCCTTGGTGTCTAGTTCATCGTTGGAGCCAGTAAATAACTGTGAAGTGAGTGAGTCACCTCACCTGCCATACTGAAGGGACTTAACAAATGGTAGCAAGTAGTAATTGTTGTTACCTTTTACACAACACTTGACTGTAAAAGTAGTAATTAACTTTTCAAATAAAAAGATCTTATTTATAAAAAATGGTCACAGTATCAAGAAATAAACAAACCATGATTCCAGCTGCTCTGGAGTCTCTTGGCAGACAACACACTCCCTGGCAGGCTCTCTGAAGAAATCCCTGTGGTCCCCACAGATGACAGCACACTTTGGATGCCAATCTATACAGAGGGACTTCTATAAACAGTCCACTCCATCCTGTCATCTCTGCTCAACTCTTCCACAGGATCCCATGGGGCCAGGGCTGGCCTGGCCAAGTGGCCAGCATCCAAGTGCATGGGGCTGGAGCTGGGACAAAGACTCCTGCCAAAAGCAGCACACAGACCAAGATCCAGGGTAGCCTGTCACAGCCTGCTAGGAAAAGCCAGGGTTCCAGGACAAACAGAAGCCAGAGGGCCCAAGCCCAAAGAGGAAAGGTCTCAGAGAAAGAAAGTCAGAGCTCGCACAGGGATGGGTGGGAGGAGGCTTCTCTGTCATGATCCTTAGGACCAATAGGGACTGGGTTGGTGTTGGGGCCTAAACAGGACAGAATTTCATGAAGAACCAATGACAGACTCACTTCTTTGGCTTCTTGACATAGTCCCCGCTCGGCTAGAGTTTTGCAATGCACTCATGACTTCCTGGGGAAATAAAAAAGTCTAACATCTTAGGGGTTATCAGGAAAGTAACCGGTTTCCCCATTCTCAAGCACCTTCAGAAGTGAGGCAATCTGACCTTAGAATACCATTCCATCTTAGAGCTAATCACCAATCTCTCTAATGTAAAACACCCAAAACTAAAACTAATTAAAAAATAATATATAGTTAGAGTAAATACAAAGATCAGGGGATAGGTCTTCTGCCAATTCCCTGCCAGGCAGCTAATAGTGGGCTTCCCGGAACCTGTGGACGATTTAAACCAGTGTTGTTCAGACTTCAAGGTCCCTAAGTCCCTTTACACTTAAAACCTACTGAGGGACCAATGAGATGGCTCCGTGGGTAAAGGTGCTTGCCACCAAGCCTGATGACCAGACTTTGAGCGTTAGGACCCACATGGAAGACGAAAAGAACCTACTCTCACAGGTGCCCCTGACCTCCACATACATGCTGTGGCACATGTGTGTCCATACACATACACACACACACACAAAACAAACACATAAGTAAATAAATAAATATAAAAAGAAAAAAAAAACTGTGAGACTGCCAAGGAGCTTTCCTTGTGGTTCTATTTAGCAATTTACCATATTGGTAATTAGAACAGAGAAATTTGGTACTTTAGTCATTGTAAATAATAATAAACTCATAAAGTAATAGTTTCATGAAAATAAACACAATTTCCAAAATCCAAAAAGGAAATAAAAAATAAAATAAGTTAGACAAATAGAGTTATCTTACATTTTACAAATTGTTTGAATATCTAGCCTAAAGACACCTTGGCTTTCAGCTTTGCCTTTGCTGTGAGGTGCCCTTTGGGTTAGTTTGTCACAAAAGTCCTGCATCACACACACACAGAAAACCAGGCATTTATTTTTCAGGTGGCACCTGCAAACATCTCAGAGATTTCCAGGGATTGTCAGACCACACTCAAGGACCACTGGGCTAGGCCATGTTCCTGCTACCAATGCCTGCCCATGCAAATTATTAGGATGATGATAACACAGGGGATTGTGGGTAATTTTCTTTCAGTCTCAGGGGGGATAGTGTAGGTGAGCAGGAGCTGTGGGTTGCTATTTCATTATCCAAGAATTTGTTCCCAGACAGCCCCATAAATAGTCAAGAATAGTCTGACCCCAACTGGGAGAAGAAAGTGTTGAGTTAGGATGTTCCTATGAGCCAGCTGTAAGCCATGATTGGGAAAGAGACCAACTGATGAATGGGAACCATTTGGGAAGAGGCTACAAGGGTCCTGAGAAGGGAGCATGGTGTAGCAGTGTTAAACCCCAGATGCACTCTGAATCATGAAATTAATGCTAATTTCACTGGTCTAGGCAAAAGTCTAGACAAAATAATTTTTAATTGAAAATATATTTTTCCATACAATATTCTGATTACAGTTTCCCCTCCCCTCAACTCCTTCCCATCCACCCAAATCCACACCCTTTCTTTCTCTCATAATAATAATAATAATAATAATAATAATAATAATAATAATAATAATATAAAACAAGTCAGACTAGGACAATACAAAGAAACAGATGCAGGTGGGACTGGAGAGAAAGCTCAGTGGTTAAGAGCACTTGTTGCTCTTCAAAGGACCTGAGTTCAATTCCCAGCACCTACGTGGTGGCTCAGAACCATCTATAACAGAATCTTGTGCTCTCTTCTGTCATGCAGATGTATACAGGGAGACGACAGAACACTCATATACATACATTAATAAGTCTTTAAATAGAAAGATTTTAGGCTGGGCACTAGTGGCACACACCTTAAGTTCAGTCATCAGGAGGCAGAGGCAGGCAGATCTCTGTGAATTTAAGGCCAGCCTTGTCTACAGAGGGTGTTCTAAGACATCCAGAGCTATACAGAGAAAGCCTATCTGGAAAAAAACAAAAAACAAAAAACTGCCACTGAGTTAATTTTGTGTTGGCCATCTACTGCTAGACGTGGGCCTCCCCTTAAGTATAGTTTGTACACCCAGTGAGGCTCCATTAGAGAGAACAATTTTCCTTTGTGAGAGGTTATTAATTAGAGACAGTTTCTGGACTAGGGATGGGGCTTATTAGACAGAAGAATTTTTAATATTTCCCACCTGACTGTAAAGCATAGTCCCAGCAGACTGAGAAGCCTAGGGCTTGACAGTCTGGGCTTGAATCTATGCTCTGCTAGTTCCATATATAACTGGCTCAATATCTAGCTTCAGGGTTTTTTTATCTGTACTTGGGAACACCATGAACAATGTTCTGAATATTTAGCACAGTTACGCATTTAAAGTTCTTAGTGCTATGGCTGCAAGTAGTTTTAAGTTTGTGCTATCACTCTTTGCTATAATGATGATATAGACCAGAGATTCTCAAACTGTGGGTCGTGACCCCTTTGGCAAACTCCAATATTCAAAAAACTATTTATATTACGATTTATAATAGTAGCAAAATTACAGTTATGAAAGTAGCAACAAAATAATGTTATGGTTGGGGTCACCACACCATGAGGAACTGTGTTAAAGAGTCTCAGCATTAGGAAGGTTGGGAACTACTTATCTAGATCATTATCCTGTATGGGCTGCCAGGGACACATGTCTAAAGATGCTGCCACACACATGTCCAGGCTCTAGTATTAGCTATTTTCCCCCACTGTGACAAAATATCTAAAATAAATGACTTAAAGGAAAGGTTTCTTTGGCTTGTTGTTTCAGTCCATCATGGGAGGGAAAACAAGGTTGGCAGAGTTCCTGGTGACAAGCATTTGTGGTGGAGAATTCCCACATCTCAGTGGATCAGGTACCAGAGGAAATGGGACTAGAGGTCAGATTGTAACCCCCAAGGCTTGCCCCCCCCCCAGTGGCCTATGTCTACCACCTAGATTCTGTGTCCCAAAGGTTTCTAAACAAATAACTTCCCAAAACAAAACTATCAAGGCCAAGGATTCAAGTGCATGAACCCACAAGAACATTTCACATTCAAACGGTAACAGTTCCAAAGGAAGCTCCCACCCCAGGTTTGCCACAGAGCAGCAGATGATCATCCTGAGGTTTTAATCTCTTCAGCAAGATACAAAGGGTCAGCAGGTCCTCTGACTAGGACCCACTCTGGGACATGTCAGGGGAGCAAGAGACCTCTTGGCTGAGCTACAGAGAGATGGCATTACTAGAAACCAGTATAGGAGGTGCCAGTATAGCATGCAAGGATGGTGTTCACATGGAGTGCCCTATGTATTTCTATGTATGGAGCGAGAGGGAGAGAGGAGAGAGAGAGAGGGAGAGAGAGAGAGAGAGAGAGAGAGAGAGAGAGAGAGAGAGAGAGAGAGAGAGAGAGAGAGAGAGAGAGGAGAGAGAGAGAGAAACAGATAGAGCCAGAGAAATACAGAAAGAGAAAGAAACACACATAGAGAGAAAGTCACACACAGGGAGGAAGAGAGGGAGATGAAAAGATTGATAGAGAGAGACACACACAGAGATACAGAGAGAAGGAGAGACATAAAGGCACACACAGAGAGAAAATGAACACACAGGCACACAGACAGAACAGAAAGAGTAAGAGAAACCGATATACTTTCACACACATTTTAGTTGGTCTTAGATAATGTTTTCCCCTTTAAGATTACTGAAGCATTTCATCTTACAGAGAAGACACAGAATGGAAATATTTTTAATGGCTCAATTTGGCTTGTAAACTGTCCATGGAGACCTAGAACAAGTGAGGCTCCTTACTTGAGTGCCTGGAAACATCATCATTACACTTGCACTCTGCCTCTGAGCTCACTGGTTCAGTCATGAATGCTAACAGCAGTACAGCACAGGGGTCAGAGAAAGATGGAAAGGTCTGGAATGCTTTCTGAATGGGGAGGACAGTCATTACTCAATATTTTTTTTATTGAGAGGCAGAGTGAATCATATAACACTTCTAGGATTCTGGGATGTGGACAGCTTGTCCAGCTGTCTAAGGGTGGGATCTGAGAACCTTCAAACAGAGATGTACTGCCAAGTCTCATGACATCTGCCCAGTGAGATGAGCCTGCTGTACTGACGACTAGTTTGCTTTTCTTTGGTCCCATTGACTTTTGCTGATTCACTCAGAGAGAGGAGCCAAATGTGTCAAAATAACAGAATACAAATCAGAAGGTTCCTCAAGGGTTAATCCTGTGTTTCATGGAGGAATTATACCCATTTATCCAGGACAGAAAGTGGTCCAGGGTACCTAAGGCCCCTAGGAGAGTTACTAAAACAGGAAGATAACAGAATCCAGAGTTTACAATACTTCACTGGGAATTTGACTACAAAGGTTAATTCTCCAGGCTTGGTAGGTAGAAAAGCCATTATTGAGCCTCATGAGAGGATCAACTTTCACATCAGTGTCTTGGGTATTGACACTAGTTTAAGCCTTAGCTATAATGGGTTGGTTAAGAAAGCAGAGGGCTGGTCTCATGCCAAGAGTCTACCTTCCCATCAGCCCCACAGTGAATGAATCAATGCTGGCCTCTGATGTCAGGGTTGGAAGCAAAGGGGGCTGGCCCCCAAAGGCTCATATATTTGAATGTGTAGTCCCCAATTGGTGGAACTCTCTGGGAAGGATTAGAAGATGTGACTTTATGTCACTGGAGGCAGGCTTTGAAGTTTCAAAAGCAGTCTTTCTCTGCCTTGTGCTTGTGAATCAAGATGTAAGCTCTCAGCTACTGCTCTAGTGCTATGCCTGCCTGCCTGCTGCCATGACCCCACCACAATGGCCATGGACTGTAACCCTCTGCAACCACAAGTGCAAATTAAATACTCCCTTTTATTCAAGGCCAGCCTGGTCTACAGAGTGAGTTCCAGGACAGCCAGGGCTATACAGAGAAACCCTGCCTTGAAAAAACCAAACCAAACCAAACCAAACCAAACCAAACCAAACCAAAAAACCAAAACCTTCCTTTTATAAGTTGCTTTGGTCACAGTATTTTTGTCACAGCAATAGAAAAATAACAACATAGGGGTTAGTTATACTCATACCTTTAAGTATATACTGATTGGTAATTTATTAACTTTAAAATCTTGAGTAATAGCTGTAATGAAATGTGATTGCTTTTGTTTTGTTGTTGTTTTGCTTCAACCTTTTTCTCTATTATGCAGGGGTTGTCTTTTCCAAGTAAATATCTTTCCACATGTTCTCATTGAAGGACAGTGCCATCAGCTTCAAGGTTGCTGACATGCCTTAAAAGGAAGTCATATTTAGGCACTGAAATTCTCTCCTGAAATGTTAGAGTCAGCCCTAACATTTCCTCAGGATGATCACTCTGAGGTGGGGAGTTGGGGTACCTGTTCTCATTTGGATCTGAGTCCTATTCCAGCTCAGACTGGTGGGACATGAGAAAGGTATTTCCGAAAACTACAGAGAAGAGGACCCCATCTCTCAACCTTCAGTTACTCCCTCTGAGACAGGACTGGGCAGGAAGAGGCTGAGCTCTCTTTGAGGCACTACCAGCTCTCAGCAATCCCTCACCATACAGTCCACCTTAGTTCAGGTCCCTCTCCTGTGACACTCTTCATAAGGAAACATACTTTTGCCCTGTGTAACACTTTAAGGAAGCCATTCAGCTGAATGAAATGGAAGTGGACTTAGACCTACTAAAATATATAATCCATTTTGTCTCCTTTTCCACCCTTATTTATCATGAGGCTAAGCAGACTGAAGTAGTACCAGTGAAGTAAAAAATGGTAATTTTTAGATGACCAAGACTCATAAACTCCAGACAGGCCTAAAATATTTCAAATGTTTTTTAAACACATTGTTTCTTATTTGTCAGCAGTTTTTATTTGATGCTCCAAGTTATATTGGTTTTAGGAATGGACATTTTGTTACTTCTGTGATTCATTTTTTTCTCTAGTCTGTGAACTTCAAGGAGTAACTATGCGGTCCAGGAGGCAGAAAGGGGGCTCCAGAGAACACTGCTTTACAATGACTTTGTTAGTGTGCTTCAGACCATGATCCAGGAGCTTACACAAGTCACAAAAGCAAATCAAACAAAAACATGTCTTGCTTGCTTACAGGCACACACACACACACATATATACATACACACTGAGAGAGATTCACACACGCACACATGCTCATGCATGCACGTTTGTGTATGTATACACACAGAGATACACACAGAAAGAGATACACACACACTCTCTCGAGTGCACGTGTGCATACATGCACATGCATGTACATATGCATACACACATACAGAGAGAGATAGACATATTCACACACACATTCATGCAGAAATAGCGATGACACTTACCTGATCCAGGAATACACGCTTTACCAGAGGGAGACTAAAGAAAAACTTCACTCGCTGATTCGTCAAAGCTCTCATTTCATCCAAGCTTAAATCATACCTGTACAGAAGAGGGATACCACATGAGCGTTAGGACACTGAGGTGTTACTGACCTTGAGTTGAGTCTGTAAGTTGCCAGAAACAAATCCAGAGCTCTAAGACAACAATCTTTTGTCCTGTTCCTGTGTAACAACTCCTGAGTCAGATGGATGCTGGAAGGGGGGATTTCCTGATAAGATTCTGTTAAAATTACACTGCAGCTCCTTCTTCACTACAGAGCTGAAAAGCCTGCAGACACTTTCAAAGTCTGGAATAGCCCAAAGGCAGAATCTGTGGGCGCGGGGGCAAAGAGTGGAACCCAGTGGTATAAGGAGAGGGCTGTGGTAGTGTAAAGAGAATTGTTCAGTCAATTGGTGAAGTTCTGCCATCTTTTGAATGAAGCTGAGAGTCTACTGGGAAGTTACCCTCCTCATAGGTTTTTTGAGCAGATGACCTAGCTTGACAAGGTCCTAGTAGGGTCAAAACTAGCCTTGTCCAGTAAGAAACATCACCTTTCTCCTTTCCACCCACATTCTGTCAAAACTGTGGCAAACACTTAGGCTTTGCCATATCGGAGACTATCCTAGATGCAATCGTCCTGTCCCCCAACTCAGCGTCCATCTTGCCCACTGTACTTTGGAGGTTTCTCTCACCAATCCTCCAGTGTTTTTGTCCTTCACAGGCAGTGCCCATCATTAAATTTCTGGCATGTCTAGCTCTATCTTAGTGTCTATTTCTCAAAAAGCATAAATCTGGAAGGAGGAGTTTCTCTCTGTCATCCAAATATCTCCATTAAAATCATGGCAAAAGCCCAAAGCCCATCCATGTTTGATACTGTCAGTGTTTGTGTGATGACAATTCCAAAATGAATCAGACACTGGAATATTAAAGTCATGATCTTAAAACAAACCTCAAACTAATGTTATAGTATGCAAATTCCAACTCTCTTGAAACAAATAGGAAAAGTTCTCACCAAAGAAATACAAAAAAAAAATTTTAAGAAAAAAAAAGGCATTACATAGAAATTATAGAACTGAAAATTTGGTAGCCAAAATTAATTTAAAAATAAATAAATAAAAGCACTTCTCTGGTGAAATTAGTGCCTGTAGCTGACAGAACATGAGTCTGTGACGCCATGAGAAAGCTCTAAGTCTGAAGATGTGTTCTCTCCCCTTTCTTTCTTGTCTTTCTCCCTTCATCCCCATCCCCTCAAAGACAGGGTTTCTCTCCATAGTTCTGGCTGTCTACTGGCTCTGTGCTGTTGGGCTGGAACTCACAATTCAGTCTGCTTCTACTTCCAGTGCGGGGATTAAAGGTGTGAACCATCACCACCACCCTCTCCCTTTTCAGTGAAGCATCTGGGGGTGGGAGCTTTTGGGAGAGGAGTCTATCACTTCGACAGAACTTTCACGAATGGACGGATATGTGTCACAATTAAGTTTCTAAAAACTAAAAGCAAAAGAATCTTGCAAACAACTTGAGAGAACCAATGCAAAGGGAAAGACCTACAGGGATGGTAACAACTCATCTGAAGCCATCACGGTTTTCCCTTGCTCAGGAACCAAAGAATGATCAAAACGGGTCTTAAAGTCAGGGAAACTATCCTTAATGGATGGAGGGAAATAATTAAGACAGTCTCACAAGTCCATTCTTTAAATGACTAAAGAAAGATTTGGCTTGGTGGCTCCCCCTTTACTTTTTGAAGCCATACGATGTCTACATGTTGCCTTTTTGAAGAGTAGATGGTTTTGCTTTTTAACATTTTTATGGCTTTGGCTTATTTTCTTCCCATTTGGCATATTTGACAACCATGTTTCCCAGAGATTACTTGTGTGTGTGCCATTCTACTCAAAACTAAATGGTGGTCAGGTTCAAGTATGCATTGTATTTTTAAGAAAAATAAAACAAACTGCATTTATAGAGTTGCTTGGAATTAAAAAAACAATTATTTTAGTGTGTATGTGTGCATTTGCGCCTTGTATATGTGTGTGTATGAGATCTTTGTGTAACATGTGTGTGAGGGTACAGGGAGGTCAAAAGAGGGTGTGGGTCCCTTGGAGCTGGAGTTATAGGTAATTGTGATCTGTGGGACATGGGTGCTGAGATCTGAACGTGGGTCTTCTTGAAGAGCAGCAAGTGCTCTTAACCACCAACTCCAGCTCCTGGATGTAGAGGGCTGCCCTGATGATGCTTGTATTCTAATGCTAATTTGGGCCCCCAAAACTGGTTCTCCCAGAGAATCTGCTAGCTAAGTGACCCTGCCCCCAGTTAATTGTGATTGGTAAATAAACAGCCAATAGTTGGGCAGAAGAGATATAGGTGGGGTTGAGGTTTTGTGGGCTTGGGTCAGAGAGGATCAGGAGGAGAAGGAAGAGGAAGAAGCCACCATAGGATAAAGGAAGAAGGTGCAGGAGAAGAGAAAGGAGACGCCACTATGGGTTAGCTGAGTCATAAAAACGTGGCTCCAAGGGAGTTATGAGCAGCTCAAATAGAACATATTAAATAGTAAGTAATAATTGGGGTTATCAGTAAGAAAGTAGATTATAACAGAATGGAGGGTAGGCAGCTGCCCAGCTATTGTGCAGTTTAAGGCTTATTGCAAATATAAAGTCTGTGTGTGTGTGTGTGTGTGTGTGTGTGTGTGTGTGTGTGTGTGTTTTATCTAGGAACTCAATAGCCAAAGGCCAGGATACTAAATAATTTCTACTACCTTGGGGTTTGTTCCTGATGGGTTATAGTCTATGAGTCTAGACAAACTTATAGTTGCATGCAGCCAATATCACATAAAGCATTCACCCTAAACATTCTCTGGGCTCCTCCAATTTGGGCTTCTCTTGAGTGGTCTTCTCTCCCCTTACCTTGATCTTTATCCCTAGGAGGGTGGGCAGAGCTAGTAACATAAAGGTAACAACAGAAGCATTAGCTGAGTTGTGGTAGCAGCTGCAAAGGGAGTGGCCATCAGTAGCTGCAGTGACCAAGGGCAGCTACAGAGTTTCAAAGAACATCTAGAATACAAATGATGGGGATAGTGGAAGCAGGAAGCAAGATAGGGCAAAGAGCCTAAAATGAACATTAACAGAAGTTTGTGAAAAGCTAGAGAAGAAAACTGTGGATCCTGGTTGCTGGAAAGGTCCTGGGGAACTTCCAAGCTTTGAGGACCAAGGTCTCAGAGACCCTAGGCTGAGAGCCCTAATACCAGCTGCCTGGGAGCTCTGGTAAATTGGGTAAACAATTTACACTTGTTTCTGTAAAGCTGAAGGTACCAGAACCCAAAGCCTCTGCTCTTATCTACTATTGCCACTCACAAGGGCTGGAGGACAAGTTACAACAGCTGCAGAAACCTAGTGGGATTAAAGAGTGGATTCCATCCCTCTGGGGATTAAAGCACCACACCATGGAACTCAACTTGAATTCCTCCGTCAATCAATGTCTGACTTTGAAAGCCTTACGGCTCGCATGTAGAGATGAGAAGACAACTGACAAGAACTGATTCTTTCCTTGCACAGCATGGGTTCTGTGGATCATGGTCATCAGGTTTGGCAGTAAAAGTGAGCCCTCTTCATAGCTCATAAAATGCATCTCAGAATATATACTTAAAATTGCCATTAGGTGGAACTTGTTCTTCATGTGAACTGTCATTGTGACTGACCAAGTTAAGAAATCTAAGCTGGATGAATAAGCATTTTGGGAGCCTGGAAACATGAATATTTGTTAATCACAGTAGTACACCTAAATTTTTAACAGTCTCTAAAGCAGAGGAATGAGACTGTGCATCAGAGAAACAAGAGTTGCAGAAACAGTCACAAGCACTCTAAGCAGCATGAAGGGTTAATATCATATTTTCCTTATTTAAAAAACTTCTTTGGTTACTTCAAATATTGTTTGTATAACAGTGGCATATAAGTCATACCTAGTTATTTAGTATTTTCACAGCTATAATTCCCATTTTCTGTTTTCCTGAGTCTGTAAGATATGAAGATGTGACAGATACTGCTCCCATCTCATTCTACAGACAGTGCAGGATATTTGATCACACTGTGACCTCTGAGATTGTCTTATTTATTTAAAAACAAACAAACTATTTCTAGTTGTGGGGTGGCTCAGCCCTTAGCACACACCTTTAATCCCTCTGGCTGGAATGCATGTGAGACAACATGCCTGCTACACTTTGGAGTAACTTCCTACTTATCAAAAGATAATAAGCACATGCATTGTCACACACACATACAAAATTGGAGGGCAGGGACTTGAATCTTACCTTTTTCCTTTCTAGTATCTTATTTCTAAAAAAATACTCTAAGAAAATACAAAGTGTCAAGAACAAAGGTGTGGATTATAAGTCTGAGAAATTAGTGCAAAGTAGATTTGCCTGTGTAACCCCCACCCAGGTCAAGGCGGAAAAGGTGTTCTCAGTTTCCCTGTCAACCTCTATTTCCTCTCTACTGACCAATGCTGGCTGCTTAACAACTCTATAAATTATTGTCTACTTCTTTCGAATATTAAAGAAACTGGATTATACTCTATGTGTTCTTTTGTGTCTGGCTTCTGGCACTCAGAATGGCTAAGTTGTCTTCAGTGACTGTTGTATCCATAGCTCACTCATTTTCACTCTAGAATTGAATCATTAAATTATATGCCATAAAAATAAGCTGAGGGAACAAATTGCATGATTCTAGTTATATTAAATTCTAAAAACAGACAAAACAAACCTATAACAGGAAGGAGGGCTAACAAAGCAGTGGATACCTCCTAAAGGGTAGGGCAGAGGTTGCCAGGCAAGGGATGAAGAAATATTCTCAACCACTATGGTCCTCTGCTCTACTTACAAAGACTCCTTGATGAAAAGAAGGCTCTTATAAGCCCACTGAGGGTGGTACCACTCTAGGCAATCAATTCCGGATTGTATAAGAAAGCAGACTGAGCAAGCCATGCTGAGCAAGCCAGTAAGCAGCACTTCTCCATGGCCTCTGCATCAGTTCTTTCCTCCAGGTTCCTGCCTTCAGTTACTACCCTTCCTTTACTTCATGATAAACCATGATATAGTTTCTTCATTATAACATATAAAGCAAATAAACTCTTCCCCACCAAGTTGCTTTTGACCAAGGTTTATCACAAGAATATAAACCTGACTAATACAACGTCTGATCAATTTTCCACAAAGATAACAAGGCAGAAGAACATGAGAGAGAAGAAATGTCACAGATAAGAGCACACTAAGGGAACTTGACAATAACAACACGATGTCCAGGACAGGATCCTGGAATGGGAACAGAAGAGCTATGGGAAAGCTAAGGAAGCATTATAGAATCTTGAGTTTACTTAGTACTAGCAGGTTAGTGTGGTCACCTTAGTTTTGACAAACTGTCTGTGCTAATGTAAGATATTAACAGGGGAGGGAGACCTGGGAACTATCTTCACTCTCCATAGCTTTGCTCTGCACTGAAAAGTGTTCCACAATAAAAATCTCTAGGAGATGGAGAGATGATGGCCCATCAGTTAGGAGCTGCTGCTCTTGCAAAGAACCAGAGTTCAGTTGTCAGAGCCAGGTCTACTTAGCAATACCTTACCTGAGACAAAACAGTGGACAAGGCCTGATGAACACCACCAGAGTTTATCCTCTGGCTTCTATACCCAAGCACATACACACACATGTGTGCACATCTGCATACTTGTCTACCCACCCCATATATATATATATATATATATATATATATATATATATATATATGATGGGAAGATATATATATATATCTTCCCACCCTATGCACACACACACACCTACCCACCCACCCCCACACCTCCATACAACAAAGGAAATGAACATTAAACACACGACTAGGTGGTGGCAAAAGAATCTCAAGCCCTTGCAGAGACCCAAAAAGAGCTTGAAATTTTATGATCACAACAGAGTATGGCTTTAATTAAGAATTAGCCCCCAAACACTCAGAATTGCAGCCATCTGGGGAACAGATAGGAACAGGTTTCAGTGACCTCTTAACCCATACACCAGTCTCTTGGAATCAGTCAGAAAGGGCTCCATCTATTAAAGCAGATATATTGTCTATTACTATCCTAAATAACAGAGGGATGCTCTCTAAGGAATGCCCCGTGGAATTTCTTCCTGGAGTAGCGGGGCTTTATAATGCAGGTTGTACATGTTATAGGAAGGAAGCAAGGCAAATGGAAGCTTTTAAAGGCAATGCAAGCTATATGTGTAGCTCATCTGAAGAAGCTGCAACTGGGAAAATCCTTGGCAGACGTTGTTGCTGTTGGTTATGGTTCCTAAGAGCCACAAAGTCTTTGTAAGTAGCATTAGCATCCATTAGTATCTGCTCTGTCACCTGAGTTGTGTTGCCTCAGGTTCCTTCATCAGATGCTCATTTCTTCTATCCCAGTCTCATGGCTCTACTTGGTGACTCCATTCAATATCTGAGCAAACACTGTCTAGCCTGTGCCAGCCCTTGATTTCAACTCCAGTAGCCATTTCAAGAAAAGGTGACTGCCAACTGTGTCAGTGATGGTGGACTGGGGCCAAGCTAAAAATTCCAGTGTTTCAGTCTTCCTGCCTTGTTGCTAAGTCTTGACCATGTACTCAAAGCTACCAGCAGGAGAGGGAGAGAACAGCGGGGCTGCCCCTGTTACTCATGTGCGCTGAACTCCGGCTTCTGCTTCTGAAGCTCCTGGAAGCTGAGTTTCCAACTCTGGAACTAAAGGGAGTCACTACTTAAGTCTAACCAGAATGCTTGTAGTTGGAGCAACTGACAGCCAATCCATAGTCACTTGGACAGGAAAGGGAGTTTTCTTCCTTACAAACTAAGGAGGCCTGACTTTGAAACAGGCCCTGGGGCAGTTTGACTCAAGGATATTTCAAAGCCTAGTGTCCCTCTGCCCTTCTCCATGGGTCACTCCATCGTGGGGCTGGCGTCCCGTGTAACTAACTGGCTGCAGGAGGAGCAGCTTCCTATTAAACTCTATCCTGTCCAAAACGAAGTATTCACCGCCGACAGGTCTCTGGAATAATCAATGAAGTATCTTTCCGAGGAGCAACCCAAAAGTCTCTCCTCCTATTGCATTGGCCAAAACCAGGGAACATGACCCTGTGGGCAGAGAATGGCTATGCCTGAAATAGCCTTAAAGCATGAGGTGGTGTGTGTGTGTGTGTGTGTGTGTGTGTGTGTGTGTGTGTGTGTGTGTGTGAAGGGTGTCAAGGAGACAGGGTTACAAATGCCAGGTTGCAGTGAGGTGACAGGTCAGCACAAATCACACTTTGTGCCCAAAGGTAGAACCTAGGTGATGCTGAGAGGAGGTGTGGGGAGGACAGACGCTTACTTCACTAAGACTGTACTTAGTGAGAAGCAGAGGAGATGAAGACTGCTTCACCAGCACCTTCAAGGCAATTCCTCAAATTAGATGCAGAAATGGTTGCTGTAATTACCAAATCTTATCCGTCCCCTTCCCAATGATTTGATCTGCCTTTTTTACAATTTACCCTTATTGCCATCTTTAATAGACAAGTAAATTATAAAATATATACATTATGCTGACACACATAGGCCTATGTGTTCTGGATCTAAAACCCTTGGCAATATAATTATTTTCTTTGGAGAGAAAAATGTTTCCTAGACTCATGCTCTGAGAGTGTCTGACCTTAGACAAACTTTGCACTATGTACAGAGCACTCAAAGAACTGGGCTCCCATAATCTCCACCCCACCCCTATCACCTACTTGAACAGCAAAAGTTCACTGATGGAGGATGAGGACAGGGATTAACTGCAGGACAGACAGGTTTCCTGGTTATATCTTCCAGGGAGCTTTTGCAATAGTAGAATGCATCCAGAAATAAGAGCCCTGTCTTTCCAACCTCATAAAGATTAAATCTGGTTGCACAAAGTGAACTTTCATAGAGGTATCAGAATCTTGAGCCATCGGAGGGGGGGCACAGTAAAATGTCATCTATGCTATTATGAGTCTGATACTATGAAATAAACAAATAACAATAGCAAAACATAGGGATAGTGAGGTTTAGTCTCGTTCCCCTGTGTGTGTAAAAGGGAAGAAGAAGGGAGATGCACTTGTGCTGCAGGGTTTTATGTCACCTTATATAAGCTAAAAGTCACCTGAGAGGAGGGAACCTCGACTGAGAAAATGCTTTCATAATATGGGACTGCAGGCAAGCCTGTGGGGCATTTCTTAATTCGTGATTGACAGGGGAAGGCCCAGCCCATTGTGGGTGGTGTCATCCCTGGGCTGGTGGTCGTGGATTCTAGAAGAAAGCAGACTGAGCAAGTCATGGAAAATAAGCCAGTAAGCAGCGCTCTTCCGTGGCTTCTGCCTCAGCTCTTGCTTCCAGGTTCCTGCCCAGTTTGAATTCCTGTCCTGACTTCCTCCAAGGATGAACAATGATGAGGAAATGTAAGCCAAAAACCCTTTCCTCCCCCATTTACTTTTGGTTGTGGTGTTTCATCGCAGCAGTAGTAACCCTAACTAGGACAGCACCAATCAATGTTCCCAGAATGCTTGCTTACTCAAGAGTGTTTCATTTATGCTTCACAACAACCAAGGAGCTGGGAGTGTTTTCTGTTTTTATTTTGTTGTGATATTGTAGGTTGAACCTGTTAAATGTGCCCTATAGCTGAGTTACACCTTCAGCCAGAAGCTCAGGGTTGCAGGTATGGGTTGGGAATTACCCCAATAGTACACAAGGAAGTCAGCTCCCTGGTGGCTTTAGAACCCAGGCTTGCCTAATACCTCTGTCCCTCAGAGGTAGTAGTAGTGTTGATACTTAAGTAGGTGACCTCTTATTTAGCCCAAATAGTGGTTTAGATCTTAGAATTCTGTTCCATGCTTTAAAAATGCAGTTATCCAAACAGAAACATCCAAGAGCCAACTGCCCAGAAATAAAGGTTGGGTGATACATAAGTGAATATAGGCTAAAGGGCCCCTGAAATCCTAAAATGAGACCCCCTCAATTGCTTTTGTTTGGTTGAGTTATGTTTATTAATATTTATCCTCCTAGACACTATTACAGAAAAGGTTTCAAACCCTTAACTCATTTGAAAGTAAATGTAGTATATCTGTTAAGTGTATTTTTTTAAATAACTGTTTTTCAAAACAAAACAAAGTCGAGAAGAAAAGTACAGCTGTTCTGCATCTTCATAATTTTTTTAAATGTCTGTCTTAATAGAAAGCCTGTGGAATCTCACATTCTCAATGAATACAGAGGTACTGCCAGTCATGCTGTGTCCGGAACCCATTACTGTGTATTGGTGGGAATGTGTGCGTGCAAAGAGCCAATAGCATCTTGGGACATTTATAGAAATAATCCTGACCTTGGTGGACTTCCTGAAGCAGTCCTGGGTATCCTCTAGATACCTGGTCCACACTTTGAGGACCATGACCTTAAGAGTGAACGAAAGGGATGAGGAGTAAGGGTGACATTCAAAGATGCACCTAGGGTCTTCTCAAAGGATACTTGGAGGACCACCCTCCCTCTGCCCAGACCGCTCTTGAGAGACAAATTAAACTTGAGCTACCTGGGCAGGAGGGCTCGGCTAATTCTCCCTGGAACATACAGCCTTTTGTTTAGTTTTGTCTGTTTTAAGGTGCTTTTGTCTTGGGAGCGGTTTGTTTTGTTTTTGAGACAGGGTATCTGTGGCCTCCACTGATCTGGACATCCAGAAGCTGAGAACGACCTTCAATTCCTGGTCCTGCTGCCTCCACTTCCTAAGTAGTAGGGTTACTTGGGCGATATTGACATTCTAAATCAGGACTTTTATTATGCTAATACTCCAAAGTAGCTGCAATCGGCCTTTTCAGAATTCCTGAAACAGGGTCAGTCAACCCCCCAGCAGAACGTAGGAGAAAGAACGCCAATGCTGGGGTCCATTTCTGACCCTCGTGACTAGTCCATTTTTCTACATCCGTAACCTTAAGCTGCACGGTGTCAAGGACCTAGCACCTCCTTCCCCCAGCCAACTCGGCTCCGCTTGTCCTTCCTCAGTTTCTCGGAACTAGCACACCTGAATCCACTAGCCCGCCAGAGGCTTCAGTTTGCACCCCTCCCCAGCGGGGTGTCCATCCCAGTTTGCGCACCCGATCTTTGTTTTTCCTCGTTTCTGCCGGCCCTAGGTGGGACTCTGACTGGCCAGGCGGGAACAAGATGCACAGTGAGTCTCAGTACCTAACCCTGCGGAGCCCACACCTGGGATCTTTGGAGAGAGCTGTGGTGGAAGGGACAGGACACCTTTAGGGGCTCAGGAAGGCGGCAGCAGGCTGTGACCACACTTCTGCTAGGAGATCCCTTCTTTATCAGAGGTAAGGATAAGGTCAGCTGCCCATAAGGTGCGGTCCACACCCCATCCAGCCCCACCAGGGGCCAATCAGCTAACCTAGGCTCGAACAAGAGTCGCAACTCCACTAAGTACCTGGGCTGGAAGAGAGGAGAGCTCTCCAGGGCTCTGCGAAGCTGGTTCTTAAGGCTCCGGAGTTCTCCATCCAGGTAGCGGTACAGCGATGAGTCCCCAAGTCCGAAGTCTGCTCCATCCGTGTGCTTGAGGCTGCAGGCCGTTCTGTAAACCTTCTCAGCTCTCCTAGCTTAAACCTTCACAGCTCTCCGGGCTTCTGAGCCCTCCTACTTACCATTCCACTAAACTGGTCTCCTCCCAGCTCACCCACACATCTCCTCCCTCTTTACCTGTCTGTCACAAACCTTGCCCTGCACCCTCTCTGCTTTTTTTGAGGCAAAGAGCTGTCTAGAGTATTTGAGCTCCACCACTGTTCTCCCGACCTTACCAGGAACTGCTCTTTAACTCCGTTAGGTTGTCCCTCCAGATTTGTGGGTCACTAGAAAAAGCAAGTTTCAGATCCTTAAAAGAGGTGCTGATCTGATGTCTCTGGGCCGTGAAGAATGCACAGCACTAAGTCAATTCAGCCATTAAACAGAACCACCCAGCCAGCCATTTTGCATGTTTCCCAAGGCCTGAGGTGGTCTGGTGTCTGCTAAGACTTCACTACCCCAAACTGGTCATTATGTGTGTTCAACCTGGAGGTGGCACCAACCAACTCACAAGATAGTTTGGGAGCTATAGACAGAAGATAATGAACACTCAACTCACCTAACAAAACTCAGTCTCTCTCTCTCTCTCTCTCTCTCTCTCTCTCTCTCTCTCTCTCTCTCTCTCTCTCTCTCCCCACCCCATTATTGCTGTGGTCATGTACAAGAAGATGTCTCCCTTCCGTTTAAACACTATTTTATGCAATCTTTAGGTCAGCAGATGCTACCTCCAGGAGTAATTGTATATAGTCCCCCAAAAGTTAAAAGTTCAAACTGGATCTCCCAGGGCTAAAATCAAGGTGTTAGTAGGGCTGGGCTCCCTTTGGAGGTTATTGGGCAGAAATCTGTTCCCATGGCTTTTGTTCAAGCTTTTGGGGGGTTACTTGTATTCTTGCCTCTTAGCTCCTTTCTCTGTTCTCAAAGACCATCACTCCGGCTTCTGCTTCAAGCATTCCAATTCCTTTTCTTCTTTTGATTTTGAACTTCCTGCCTCCCTCTTAAAAGGCCTTATTTACACTGATCCCACCTGTTAACATAGGAGAGCTCTCTTATCTCAATATCCTTAACTTAGGTCACTTCAGCAATGCCCCCTTTCCCAAAGAACAGCACATATTCTTAAATTCCAGAGGTTAGGCCATAAACGTTATTGGTGGGCCATTTGTTTGTCTACCACACCATCTCCATGAAGCAATACCCAACAGATAGCAAGGGATTCCCACAAATAGGAATCCAGGAGGTAGGAAAGTTCTGAAAGTGAAGTGGCTTGCTCAGGGCTGTTCTGTCTGCTCACTCTATCTATCTATCTATCTATCTATCTATCTATCTATCTATCTATCTATTCTCTGTATTCTCTTTATCTATTATTTCTCTGTATTCTCTTTATCTTTTCATTTACTCTTGAGAACCCCAGTCTGTAGAATAGATGTTGCAATGCTAAGTGCCATACATTCCAAATAAAGGAAAGCATCTTCTCCTGTATTGCTCAGAACAGAACAGTCATGGCAAGCAATCCCACATAGCTCTGTAGTGTGTTCACCATCAGCACCTAAATCTTAGAGCTTTTAAAGATAAAGTTTTTCTCACTTATGCTACCTTCAAATTCTATTCATGTCCTCTTACTTCAGCTCCCAGACAATAAAACCATGGCCAGCATGTGGCCACAAGGACTTTTGTCCCTAGCAGCTGAAAAGAATGCAGGTAATTTCCAGATTCAGCCCATCAGACAGAGCAGGTCACTGCTGACTCCAAGGAGGCAGAACCTTAGGCCAACACCCAAATCAATCTGTGAGCAGTGCTAGAGGTGGCTGAAGCTGCTCCTCCAGCTACTCTTTGCTTTCCACAGGTAAACTGCACTCCCCTCTCCCAAAGGGAGGCAATGAGACCCCACACTATCATAGCATCAAGTTCAATGTGCCAGCAGGAGGCACTGTGTCAAGTCAGGATGTATTTTCTCCTGGTCTAGAGACCTAGAAACTAGAAAGACAAATGACTATGTTTTCTTCCATCGCATTCAGCTCAAGTTGGGGTGGGGAGAACCTTCTACTGTTACAAGTCACTCTAAGTTTTTGAAGAATTGTGCATTACATAGTCTTTGGAAGATACTGGAAGAATGTTGCTGGTGACATTAAATATTTTATATATGCATACACATACATATATCTCTCATATATATATGTATACATATATATGAGATTCCTGTTATGTGAGAATTCTTTGCCATCAGTTGGGTATGCTACATGCAGTTATACAGATTACATGGTAGACAAACAAACAGCTCATCAATAATGTTTTTGTCTTAATCTCTGGAACCTAAGAATATGTGTGTATTATATATAATTTATATTATGTGTGGACAGAAAGAATGGTATTGGAAAGAGATTGTTTGATCATTTGTTTTTGTTTTTGACAGGGTTTCTTTATGTATCCCTGGATGTCTGGTAGACTAGGCTGGCCTTGAACTCACAGGGATCTCCCTGCCTCTGCCTCCTGAGTGTCCACCATACCTGACAGAAAGAGGTTCATTTTAAGAAGTGATAGGTGACAAGGATAGAGATATGGCTCAGCAGTTCCCAGCATTTTTGCTCTTGCAGAGGTCCCAGGTTTAGTTCCCAGCACCCATATGGTGGCACACAACCATATGAAGTTTCAGATCCGGGCAATCTACTGCATTTTTCTGACCTCCATGGGTACCAGGCATACACATGGTGTATATGCACTTGTAGGTAAAACACTCATACACATAAAATATTACATTAATATTATGTTGATATTAATATTAACAAGGAGAAACTGTGAAATAAATGACTTAGGGAAGTTGCCTTTGAGTAACTTTGGCTAAATTCAATAGGTCCAATGGCCACTGTTTTAATTTCCTTGAGCTGCCACAAAAATACCACAAACTGATAGGTTAGCAACAGAAACCTGTTCCCTCATGGATATGAAGGCTTCCAGTGTAAAGTTGAACTAGCAACAGTACTCTGTCCCCGTGAGCTCCAGGGAAGAATCCTTTCTTGCCATGTCCTAAAGTCTAGTGGCTTCCAGAAATCTCTGGCATTCCTTGGCTTGTATTTGCATCTTATCATCCTAATAGCTTCCTTAATCATAACTCGACCTTCTCCCCTTGTGTTTATTTTCAAACTTCTGTCTTCTCACAAGGACACAGTCCCTGGGTTAAAAGCTCAGACTAATCCACAGTGACTTCCCAATTTGATTATGTCTGCAAAAATTCTTATTTCTAAAGAAGAAGGCATTCTGAGGTTACAGATAAACATATTTTGTGTGTGTTGGGAATACTATTCAAACTAGTACCCCACCTCAAATTGATCTTGGGCCAATAAATGGAAGGAAGTAACCATTGTTGGTTTAAATAATTGATTTCTGCATTAACTACATACCAGAGTAAGCCAGATTTGTTTTAAAGGCTCAGCAGCACAAATACACACACGTCTCCCAACAGACCCATGTTCTAAAGGTTGAGCATAGACACTTGAATTTTCATAAACCACCTCTTCCCCCTAAGAGAGTGATTCCAAACTTTGCCACACAGTGGTTTGCTGAAACCTAGAAGCACCTGGAGACAGTGAAGTAAGATGGTTTGTGTAACAACAGTATTGCACCCATGTTGGCTTCTGATTTTGATAATAGCACTATGGATTTTGAATGTTCTGTGTCTGAAAGCAAATAGAAGTGTTTAGTGGCACAATTTCTTCCAAATGAGTCAAAAAATTTGTTTGTATGTATGTATGTATGTATGCATGTATGCATGTGTTTGTGTATGTGCATGTGTATATGTGTGTGCTAATATATACACACTCCCATATGTATGTCTGATGTGTATGTGAAGAGAGGAAGAGGGAGAGGGGGAAAGAAGGCAAAATGTGACTTCTTTCAGTCACGTTATCCAATCACTCTCCAATGCTATTACCCAGTTAACTCTCAGTTATAAACCAATAAAAACTTGTTTGAATTCTTTTCAGCAAAATGAAAATGCTTTAGTTTGCAAAACTCAAGGGAAATTTGGGCATAACTGGAGAAGATCATTGTTGTGAAGGGCATCACAAACCACTGGAACCAACTGTCTCAGCTCTCTCTCTCTCTCTCTCTCTCTCTCTCTCTCTCTCTCTCTCTCTCTCTGTCTTTCCCTGTCTTCTCTTTCTCCATTCTCAGGTTAGACCAAAGCCCACCTGGAAGTAAGAACAACAGAGGCCAACAAGCCCCCAACCTCACTGTTCTCAGCTCCAACCATAAAAAACTACCTTTGTTTCCCCTTTATTTCAAGTTGCAGCAATTCTAGTACAACTTTGACTGGCTTAGTGTGGGAAAGATAACTACTCCTGACCAACCAAATGCAGTGGAGAAGGTGTGTGGCAGGAACCTCTGTGAGGCTACATTGCTGATATGACTACATAGATCTAATATGGAGGGGGTGCCTACTCCCTCACCCCATTCAGCAGCCTCCTGAGGGGTTTGACAGCTGCCTCCTCTGCCTCTTCAAAGCCTCCCAGTCCTTTCCTTTTCTCCCAAAGCCTTCAACCTAACAGGCAGCACAGTCAGACCAAAGATGCTGCCCTCTCCACAACCCCAAGGAGCCTCTAGACAGCCCTACAAAGAAGTACCCGCCCCAAGGCAACAGACTGGCCACTAGACATAGACCAGAAAGACTGGAATGAAGGAAGCCAACAGTGATTGGCCTCTGAAAATTATGAACTGGTCTGTAGTAGACTGGAGAGGGCATCTGAATTAGTCCCCAAGAGCTGTCCAAGGTCTTCAGTACAAGAGAAAGTCTCTAAAATTGTTTCTGGCTTCTCTCTGCACACTGCACAGACTGTCCTCCTCCCCAGCAAAGCATTTATAGGGCATTCCACATGCAGTGGCTTATGGTGAGTTACAGCATAATCTTGGGCATTTGTGCTCAGGTTTCCTTTAAGCTGCTTTTACAAATGAATAACCAACAATGTTTAATGACTTGCCCAAGGGCACATGTCTCTCAGTAGCCTCCTGAACACCCTATCCAGGGCTCAGATAACTGAGCTACACACTACAGGACTGAGTTGAGGGCATTATTAATGAATGCTGCCATTATGGACATAGTATTACCTGAGGTCCCAGCTATACTACTCCTGGGCATATACCCAGAAGATGCTCCAACATGAAATAAGGACACATGCTCCACTATGTTCATAGCAGCCTTATTTGTAATAGCCAGAAGCTGGAAAGAATCCAGATGTCCCTCAACAGAGGAATGGATACAGAAAATGTGATACATTTACACAATGGAGTACTACTCAACTATTAAAAATGACGAATTTGCCAGGCGTGGTGGTGCACGCCTTTAATCCCAGTACTTGGGAGGCAGAGGCAGGCATATCTCTGTGTTCGAGGTCAGCCTGGTCTACAGAGTGAGTTCCAGGATAGCCAAGACTACACAGAGAAACCTGTCTCAAAAAACAAAAAACAAAAAACAAACAACAACAACAACAAAAACGATGAATTTATGAAGTTCTTAGGCAAATGGATAGAACTAGAAAATATCATGCTGAGTGAGGTAACCCAACCGCAAAAGAAAACACATGGTATGCACTCACTGATAAGTGAATACAAGCCCTAAAATAACCAGGATTCAATTCACAGACCATATGAAGCTCAAGAAGGAAGACAAAAGTGTAGGTGCTTCGGTCCTTCTTGGAGAACAAAATACTCATAGGAGCAAATATGGAGATAAAGTGTAAAACAGAGCCTAAAGGAAAGGCCACCCAGAGACTGTCCCACCTGGGAATTTATCCCATATACAGTTACCAAACCCAGATACTATTGTGGATGCCAAGAAGTGCATGCTGAAAGGAGCCTGGTATGTCTGTCCCCTGAGAGGCTCTGCCAGAGCCTTACAAATACAGAGGCAGATGTTAGCAGCCAAACACTGGAAGTGTATTCTTAATCTACTTTGCTTGCTACTATCTACGAGGAATGCAAGAACCTGGAACTCCCTCTAGTGGTGTTTACCAATTCTGCCAATATCATGGCCACAGACAATATTTTCGCGTGTAGCTATAAAAACATGTCAGGAATGTTCCTCTAGTTAGATGATTCTAGGAAATCAAATGGGAAATCACTCATAATTCTTTTCTCTAGGTTAGAAAATGTCTATCTGTCCAGAAGCTGCAATATCTTGTTTATCAACTCGAAGGAGCTGAAAAAACTCCCAGGACCTTTAGAAACAGGAAGGTAGTAATCACATGAGTCTTTTATGTTCTACTTGCTTTGGTCAAGTGACCCTAGAGAGGCAAAGTGGGAAGTTATTAAAACTCAAGAAGCAGGGAAGACTAGATTATTTCTCAACTCACTCCCAGGGCACATGAACATGTTAAATATTTATTCTTGGACTTCCGGACTCTTTAAAATTACTATGAATATTTTACAAATACGTGTGGGTGTGCCTTTATGTGAACCAAGTGTGGCAGAGGCCAAAGGCATGGGATCCCATAAAACTCTGGACACACACACACAACACACAGGGCTATTTGTCTTCATTCATGAACCAGACATAATGATTGTGGTTTCCTCGTTTGTTATATGAGTATGTGCCACGGCATGCATGTGGAGATCAGAGGACAACTTGAAGAAGTTGGTATTCTTTCCTTCCACCTTGTGGATGCCTTTATTCACCGAGCCAGCTCACCAGCTATGCCATTTCTGTTAGTTAAGCAAAGACGACAAAAATTCGTGAGTGACTCTCAAGACCCAAGAGGGCTCAAAGGGGTTTCAGTCACAGAATCGTCACGTTCAGCCTGGTAGTGTAATACTGTAAGCCAGTTGCCATTTATACCGTTTTTTAAAAAGTAATAATTATAACTCTATGCCAAAAAAAAATGGTTAGTGTCTCACTAGAATGGAAACAAACCTTACCTCAGTCAGCACCTGGCATAGGACTCACTACAAAGCAAATGAAAAGAACTGAGGGCTAGGGCCGGAGGGGGCGGGGACGGAGGCGGGACTTTGTCTCCCAGCAACGGCCGCAGCGATTGGCCAGTTCTCCTGCAGCGGAGACCAATAGCCAGGCGCGCTGCCCACGTTCGACAGCACAAGTGCGGCTGCGCGGGGAATTCGAATCGCCGGCAGCCTTCGAGACTCGGGGCGGGGGGCTGATGGGGAGTTTGGTCGGCGGCTGGTGGGGTATTTCGCCGCTGCGCGCTTTTTCTCGTCATGGACAACCTAGAAAATGTCTTTCGGTAAGTGTCGGTCAGGTGCGGTGAGGTGGGCGTGAGCCGGCTTGAGCGCCGGTCGGGACGGTTAGAGTCCGGGTCCCTCAGGCGCGCTTTCTCCTCAGCGCCGCTTCCTCAGCGGGTTCGCTGCACCAGGCCTCAGCCAAGGCTGCGGCCCCCGGGTCACTCGAGTAGACGTGCAAGCTGCAGCCGGCTACCGTTTGTGCCGAGGATTTGGGCAGTCTGCGGAACCTTCCGAAGTCACGTATCTTCTCCATGGGGAACTTCCTCTAGACGCGAGGGACGCCCCGCCTTCAAAACCCAAACTTGTGTGGTGGAGATTTTTGGAGAAAATTTCAAAGTCTGATAAAAATGCCACCCCACTAAGGAAAGAATTTATTATTTCTCGATTGCCTGATACGTAAGGAAAAAATTAAAGCTGAACTTTATGGGGGAAAAAATGCTTGCTATTAAGTCATTTGAGGCTTCCTGCAGGCACTGATTGGTTTTTTGTTTGTTTTTGTTTTTGGGTCTGGGGGCGGGCGCTTAAGGTGACTTACTCAGCCTGCGATGTTAAGCCATTTGAAACTTAAATCGGATGTTACAAGAAATACAATTTTATCTTCATCAGTTCTTTAGGTATTCTAAGAGTAAGATAACCAAAATCTGTTGGCGTTAAGCAATTTAATTTTTGATCAGATCGACCAAGGATTTCCCCTCCCCGTTCTAAAAAAGAAGCTAGGTATTTTGATTTTTAAAGGCTAATTTATTTTAATGATTTGATGTTTAAGCCATTTTCCCAGGAGGTGTGGTTGGTGTGAGGCTATTCAATGTTTGTTTACCTTGTACAAATATTTGTATTTCTTATTTTGCTAAATAAGAATTTCTAAACACAGAAGTAGTGCTGACATGTCAAACACGATAAAAAGAATCCAAAGTGAAAAAGTGAGAATCGTTGACTTAAAAATAAATTGCTAAAATCTCTTCTAAATTATGAGAAAACCATTGCAGTTTCTCTGAATGATCATTTCAGTTTGCCAGTGAAATATATTTTGAGATATAGTTTTCTGGTCATCTACCAAAATACTACTTTTAAATTCTTTTTCTCCTAATTTTATCATTTCTCAGTTTAAAAACCTATGATTGTTTTTCAACTTGATTCATCCTGAGAGTACAGTTAATTTCCATCTATCCTCTCTCCAAAGTTGTACACATACTATTCTCACCCTTACTTGCTGTAACTTCTGAACTGATTACTATTTATGGTTCCAGCCCTGCTCCTTTTTGTGAAGGAACAAAGAAGAGATCTAAAATGCAGATAGAGCTTGCCACCTCTTCTCTTCACACTTTATTTGATTCTTCTTGCTCAAGTTCTGTCAGCCTGTATGATTTCCCTAACATGCCCGTCCGTGGTAGCTAGCTAACAAGTCCTTCAGTATAACATATGCCCACTCTTACTCCTTTAGTTTGCCCCCCTTTTCTAGTTAACGAAACATGGTACTATTTTTATGTTTTTGTTTGTTTATCCCACTAGCATCTGAGGTCATTGGGCCCTGATTTCTTTGCTTGACTTCTTAAGCTGTGGTTAGGTACTGTGGAAGTAAGGAAAGCAAAGTCCTCTGAGAGCATTGTCATCATGGGCTTTTCCTTTGGGACAATGTTAGATTTGGACTCAAGCCAACAGTCTCTGGAAACTCCGAATTGAAGTACTGGGGCTGTCACACCAAAAGGAGAGGCATTCTCTGGATCTTATTCTAACCCCCTAACTTAGCTATGCTCCTGAGAAATAAGACAATAGTGTTGGAGATCAGCTACTCTAGATAGACTTTGAAGCCAATACTGTTTCTCACTTTCCTGAACACCTCTGAATGATTGCTCTTTTATGTGATATTTGGGTTGTTGAAGTCAAGATTTCCATTCTCAAGTACATAGATAACAATGTAGAATCAAATATATCTTTGTCATCTAGGAATTATTCTTTCATGTATGTACTTTTCTATTCTAGCATGTTTGAAGCCCATATGCAAAGCTACACGGGTAATGACCCACTTGGAGAATGGGAAAGGTTAGTGCGTGTTTGTTTGTTTTCCTTTAAACAAAGGAACCATATTTTACCCTGTGGAAAACTAATATCCGTATTTTTTTCTAGCTTTATAAAGTGGGTAGAAGAGAATTTTCCTGACAATAAAGAATACTTGATGACATTATTAGAACATTTAATGAAGGAATTTTTAGATAAGAAGAACTACCACAATGATTCAAGATTCATCAATTATTGCTTAAAATTTGTAAGTATAATTTCAGGTAGATAACTAAATATAATGTTTTACTTCTGGTCCTCTCCCTTGGTTTGGTTGTTTTGTTTTGTTTTGCTGCTGTTGTTTTTGGTTTGGTTTTGTTTTTTTGGAGGGGGGAGGGGTGGTTGTAGCCCTGGCTATCCTGGAACTCACTATGTAGACCAGACTGGACTGGAACTCAAAGAGATCCACCTACCTCTACCTCCATGTCCTGGGATTAAAGGGGTGCCCAACAATTGGCTGGCTTTTGGACTCCTCCATTGTTAAGATCATTTTAGACTGCCTTTTTTATATAAATTTCTTATTTTGACTCATGAATGTTTTAGAAGTTATATAGTCAGGAGTACATATTTTAGAGCATTGGCTTCTGAAATACTGAAGAATCAGTGATTTAATTTTAAAACCCATCTTTATTTCATATATCTAAATGTTCCAACATGATAGGAACTAAAAGTTAAATGAATTGTTAGATAAGAAATGTGGTTGGGGACAGTTGTGGCTCACTTGGGAGAGAGAGGCAGGCAGACATAGTACTAAAAGAAGGAGGCAGCCTGGAAATGGTGTCGCACTCCTTTAATCCCAGGACTTGGGAGGCAGAGGCAAGTGGATTTCTGAGTTTGAGGCCAGCCTGGTCTACAAAGTGAGTTCCAGGACAGCCAGGGCTACACAGAGAAACCCTGTCTCAACAAAAAAAGAAAAAAGAAAAACAAAAAAGAAGGAGGCAGTCTCAGACTTTAAGAGGATAGGAGTCTGTGTTTATATTATGGCTTCCAGTTTAGTGTTTCTACGGGATTCCTGAGTGTTCAAACAAGTAGGTCTCAGACTCTTGTGTCTTCTCTTTGGGCTCTTTTCTTTCTTTTGGTTTGTCTTATTCAATTTTGATGTGATCATTTTTGTTTTACCTTATTATATTTTACTTTGTTATATTTAAAAAAATGGATAAGTGAACAAATGAAAACCTAGCTACTAGGGTAAAAGTTAACAACTGAACTATCATTTATACTTACCAGGAGAGGGAAAAATCTGTTTTCTCAGATGGAATGACACTGGGTTTATCAACCACTCCAGGGTAGGTCTCATGTTTGGGAATAGTTGACCAACAAATAAGGTACTCCACGGTTTTTTGCATACTTTTATTTGGTTACAGTTTGGTTTTTATGTTCTACTTTTTTCTTTTTGGTATTGATATATTTTGTTTTTTAGGTTTTGGGGTTATGTTATTGTATTGTTTTTTTTGTGTGTGTTTGGTTTGGCTTTTTTGTTCTTTTTTTTTTGAGAACTTAGAAAAAAGAGGGCAGGACTCTCAAATATGAAGTGAAAGCTTGGGGCTATGAATTCTAGTAATAAAATCATGGAATAGAGAGTGATCATTAAATTATTACTTAAATTATAAAATACTATAATTAAGGGCACCTTGCGAGACTTGAGTAAGCTTAGACTAAGACAAAAGAAGTATTTCATGTAATGAATCATTGTAGGCCCTACTATTTTGTGAAATAGTTTGATAATTTTTGAATATCAAGGGAAGGAATGACTTTTAGATTTACCATCAGAGAACATTTGTCTTTACCTACATAATGCACTAGACTTTCGTGAAGATTGAGCAGTGTACGTCTGGCTGGGCTCTAGGAAAGAACTAGCCTAGCAGATTGGTTATCTTGTGTATAGTTGTTATACATAGTTATGGAATAGAGTAGCAATATGCAAAAAATGTATATAATGTGATCCAAGTAAATGGTATATAACCTCTGGCATTTATCATTGTGTGTGTGTGTGTGTTGGAAATCAAAACCCTCTCTATTAGCTATTTTAGAATATAAAATTATCAACATAGTTTCCTAGTGTGGAACATTAAGAGTCATTCTTCCTATCCATCTACCCTCAATATTCATTAACCATCTCTTTGTACTTCATTATTTATATGTGGTTTTGCTCTGGATTTTTGTAGGCTGAGTACAACAGTGACCTTCATCAGTTTTTCGAGTTTCTGTACAACCAGGGAATTGGAACCAAGTCATCATATATATACATGTCCTGGGCAGGGCATCTGGAATCCCAGGGAGAGCTGCAGCATGCCAGTGCTATTTTTCAGACAGGAATTCACAATGAGGCTGAACCTAAAGAACTACTACAGCAACAATACAGGTAGTTTCAAAGTATTTAACTCTTTCCTTTTTCTGTCTGTATCTTTATGTGTGTCTACTTTAACTGTAAGTCTTACTATAGTATGTGTGTCGTAGGTCTGACCACAGATAGAAAGCTTTATATTTCTCTTAGAATGCTATGTGGCAGATTTTATAATGTCACTTTAAACTGCAGCATTGTGAGGCAACACAGAAGAGCACAAGAAGGGCACCTACAAGAGACAAAACAAATTGTCCCCTCCAAATAACTCATTAAGGCACAGATAGAATTATCCGTTCATGAAGACAGAGTCCTCTTAATCTAATCACAGTTTGGAGATAATATTTTATAAATCTCACAATGTGGGTTAAGTATCAGCATTGGTGGCTATTCAAACTGTAGTGAACTATCATAATGAATACCTTATTTTTCTCCACACACATTTTGTTTTGTTACTTTTCAATTGTTAAAATGCCTCATTTGGGAAAACTTGAAAATGCAGAAAACTTTATTTTTTCCTCTCCATAGTACAGAATTACAAACGTGCTTTACAGTTAAGCTATGTATACACTGCATGTCAAGATCTTTCCTTGAAAGAAATATATTTGTTACATTTATACAAAGTATGTTTAAACAGTTTTAGGGCATGTGGGACATGCAACCAAACCATCTATTCAAAATTTTTTTTCTGCATTCTCATTAGAAGAATTGGGGACCTTCCATGCATTGCACACCTTGCCAGCATTCAACATATTCACTTATTTTTTCAGTTTTACTATAGCATTTATGCTTAAAAAAACTTTATGAGAATTTTCAAGTATACGTAAAAAGAAAAAAATCAGTATTTAATAAATGTTCATTTATATTCTTTTAGTAATTGTTAACAGTTGAATTTTTAATAATTTAAATATGTAATTGCTTGCCTGCATATAATTATGTGAATTGTGTATGTACTCAACACCCCCAGAGGTCAGAAGAGAACACTGTATCCCATTGTGAACCATCATGTAGGTGCTAGGAATCAAACCTGAGTCCTCTGGAAGAGCAGCTTGTACTCTTAACCTCTGAGCCATTTCTCCAGCCCCTTGAACTTTTTTGGTACTAATGATATTTGTTTATCTTTTTTATTTGTTTGGGCCAAGCACATCACTTCGAGTGTGTGAAGGTCAGAGATTAAATGATGGTGGTCAGGCCTGGCAGAATCATGCTTACCTGCAGAGTCATCTCATTACATGTGCTGACAGAATTTTTTATCTCAAACACTACTACAATCCTCTTTTAAAAAAATGTTTCCTATAGGCTTACTCTATGTTGCCTGATAAAGTTAACGATAATTCTTTAATACTATCTAACTTTGTGTTTTTTCAAACCATCATGTAAAATGGTTTTGTTACCATTGTTTCCTTTAAATTTACATCAAGCAAGATTTAGTGCTTAGTTGTATTTCTCTTCTCTATAATATATACTCTTGTTTTCATTACCCCAAAATGTCAGGCTTGGAGATGCACAATTTCTAATAGGTTGAGTTGGTATGGAAAAGTGCTATGAAATGATGTATGTGTAAAATTTTTATAAAACATGAGTGATGCAACCCACTGTCCTTTGAAACAGTGGTTTAAGTGTTATATTTTGATTCCTTTATAATCATTTTGTTTCAGATTATAAAATATGTGAAGTTGTAGTTGAGGCATCTTTGAATTTTAACATCTCCAGACCTAATGAAGAAAGAATAAGTATGTGCTCAACAAATTTGAAAAATATTGACATAACCTGTGTAAAAGGAAGACTTTTCTAATATAAACATTTCCAGAATTTTATTTCTGAGTTTAAAGCAACTTTGAAATTCAGTTTTTTTTCTTTTTCTGTCTTTATTGTCTGTTGTATTAGTTACATTTCAGTACAGATGTATATTAAACTGTGAAGTTAAAATCTGTATGTACCTTCTATTATGTAGGCTATTCCAAGCACGCCTTACTGGAATCCATTTGCCAGCTCAAGGTAAAATGATACTTTTTTAAATATCTAGATTGCTGAAAATTTTAGTCTGTAATTTTCATTAAGTGGGTTTTGTTTTGTTTTGCTTTTTTAAAAGGGCCTTATGTAGTATTCAATGAAAACCAAAGAATTACCAAATTACTGTTTTGGGTGAAAGGGAAAGCGCTCTGATAATAATCTCACAAAATATCTCAGGACAGCACAGGAGCTGTGTCCTAGCATTGTAAATCAGAAAATCTGCAAGCAAAGCTTAATGAATTTACCATGTGTGAAGATTTTTTTTTAAGCTAACATCTAGATACACTAGTGACACACACTTGTAATCACAGGACTCAGAAGGAACATACATTTGAGGACAACCAAGACTATATAACAGTACACTGTCTTTAAAAAGACAAAATAAAGATTGTCCCAAAGAGTAAATATTGCATTTCCCATCTGTTCTGAATTGAATCAAATAGGTGCAATACAACTTTTTAAAATGTGGCCTTTTCTCTTAGATATAAAGATCACATTTCAGCAATAGTTACTGTCATTGTATTTAAAATAACCACTTAGGCTTTATAGTTCATCCAGGTATTATCTTTTTGGGTTGATCAGAAAATTGTTTCTATAGTATTTTTCTTAATTGAAAATTAGTCCATTTTCTGAGACAGTTTAAATGGGTTGATTTTTAAAATAATTTTTGTACTAATGATTTAGATATTTTATATGTATGGATGTTTTTCTTGCATGTATGTCTACACTGCATATGTCTAGTGCCCACATAAGTCAGAGAGGACATCACATTTCCTAGAAATAGAGTTGTGGATGACTCTGAGCCACTGTATGAGTAGTGGGAATTAAACCTGGGTCCTCTGTGAGAACAAATGTTCTTAACTGCTGGGCCATCTCTCCAGCCACAAATAGATTTCTTAAATACAATATACTGGACAAATAGAGGAATTTATTATGTGCTGATTTTATTTATTGTCATTTTTCACTTATTTCTCATTTCATTTTTCCCCTCATAGCTACAACCTCAGAACCTTTGCATAGTGCACAGATTTTAAACCAAGTTATGATGACAAACTCAAATCCAGAAAAAAATTCAGCCTGTGTTCCTAGGAGTCAGGTAACAAGGACATTTATTGTATGTTGTATAGAAATTAGGAATGTTGCTGGATAGCCTTTCTGGCTGCCTTTGCTCTCATCCATTGACACTGTCCCCTGTGCTTGACCTCCATTTCAAACACCATCCCATGATAGCTCTCAGAGCGTTTCTATCATCTCTCTGTTCAACTTTAATATATCTTGTCAGACCTAGGGCCTCTCCCACACAGTCCCATCTTTAACTTCTTTCTTCCTAATTGCCTTTTCATAGGCCCAGGAAATCCCTATTTTGGATCACATTTGCCTGGAAGTTTTTGTTTTTTTGTTTTTTTGTTTTTCTTTTTTAGGTTTTTTGAGACAGGGTTTCTCTGTGTAGCCCTGGCTGTCCTGGCACTCACTTTGTAGACCAGGCTGGCCTCGAACTCAGAAATCCGCCTGCCTCTGCCTCCCGAGTGCTGGGATTAAAGGCGTGCGCCACCACGCCCAGCTGCCTGGAAGTTTTTTTTGTCCCTGCTTTTGAAAAAAAAAACCCAGAACCTCAAACATTCCTGCACATAACCTCAACCAAAGCAATAACACTTCCAGGCTTTCCTTCCCTATGTTCCATGCCATGGCTTATATTATGTGTTTCATTTACTTACCTTTACATCCTTTAATACCAGATTATTTTGATGAATAGAATTTATTGTGATAAACCTCAAATTTGGGGTGCCTCTGTCATAGCTATAAAAAATAAATATTATTTCTGCCATTTCTATGGGGGAAAGTTGCTTCATCCTTGTGCCTGCTTTTCATCCCCATAAATATTGTTGATCCATCTAAATCTCTTCTTCCTTGCTTGCTTATAAAAATGCTCAAATCTGCTCTTCTGCTTCATGTTCCTTAGCATCTTTCTCTTTCAAAGTACCATCATTCTTTAGAACCTCCTTATGGCTTAATCTAAATAAAGACTTCTGTTTTTCTAATGTAGTAAGCACATTCCTAGAAATAGAACATATATGTCTTTCTTTGATAGATTGTGCAGTTTGTATCTTACAAGATTTGCCACCCTCATCCTTTCTACTATTTTAAATTTTTATTTATTTATTTTAAAGATTTATTTATTTATTTTATGTATATAGGTACACTGTAGCTATACAGATGGTTGTGAGCCTTCATAAGGTTGTTGGGAATTGAATTTTTAGGACCTCTGCTCACTCCGGTCAACCCCACTCACTCTGGTTGGCTCCACTCGCTCAGGTCAACTCTGCTCACTCAGTCCCTGCTTGCTCCGGCCCAAAGATTTATTTATTATTATACATAAGTACACTGTAGCCAGACGCACCAGAAGAGGGCATCAGATCTCATGATGGATGGTTGTGAGCCACCATGTGGTTGCTGGGATTTGAACTCAGGACCTTGTGAAGAGCAGTCAGTCAGTGCTCTAACCTGCTGAGCCATCTCGCCAGCCCCATTTTAAATATTAGATGAAATGAATGTCACTTTTCTTTTGGTCATATTCCTCAGACCTAGCTCATTGTACGATAAGTATGAAGTATCAGTATTTGCTTAGTGGATTATTGCTACTGTTGGAAATTTCTGAGAGTAAAACAATAACAAGGAAATTTTAATTTTTAAAATTTAAATTAGTTGCTTTCTTTTGAGGAAACCTCAGTATGAAAAGTTAACTAAAAATTATGTCACTTAAAGCTCCAGCTATTAATTATAACTTACATATACATGATAAATATACTTGCTGTTAAAAGGCCCCTTCCCACAGGCATTTTCATATTTGTGAACTAATTTGTGTGAAGGCTTCTCTAGTAAATGAATACTCAAGTTTGTTTTCTGTCTTTTAGGGTTCAGAATGTTCTGGTGTGGCATCTTCCACTTGCGATGAAAAGTCTAATATGCAAGTAAAATGAGTACATTATTACATAAATTTCATTAAAGTTACTTTAGTACACTGTTATAAATGGTGTCTTTCTCCCCAGTAGGGAACAAAGAGTGATCATGATTTCCAAGTCAGAATGCTCTGTCAGCTCATCTGTGGCACCCAAGCCTGAAGCTCAGCAAGTTATGTACTGCAAGGAAAAGCTTATTCGTGGAGATTCAGAATTTTCTTTTGAAGAACTGAGAGCCCAGAAATACAATCAACGGAAGAAGCATGAACAGTGGGGTACTTACACTCTTATATGTTGGGATTTCTTTATGTCATTTTAAATAATGGATAATTACATAATTGAATGAAACATGAGAAGCCTTGAGCTCATTCTATCAGAAACCTTAGATACTAATCTCGCAGCAGCGCTTGTCCACAGGCTCCTTTGCTGAACTGATAGCTGGCAATTGAAACAGCGCTACAGTAAACAAATTGGTTTTGTTTTGGTTTTGGTTTTTTGAGACAGGGTTTCTCTGTATAGCTCTGGCTGTCCTGGAACTTACTCTGTAGACCAGGCTGGCCTCGAACTCAGAAATCCACCTGCCTCTGTCTGAGTGCTAGGATTAAAGGAATGCGCCACCACTGCCTGGCTACAGTAAACATCCTTTCTGGTGTTTCTTTGCATTAGTGAAATAGTGTTTCCATATTTAGTATGTAAATTTGAACCTGTGTATATAGTAGTCCTAAAATTTATAGGGCATTTATTTGTTCTGTGAAAGGAGTTATTGAGAACTAAGGTTCAGAAAATATTTCCCAAGTCTGCATCTACTTTAAATAGAACATGCTAAAATAGTTTTCTGATCAGCATGCCAAATTTATGTTTATAAAATAAATATATTATTATTTATATAAATTATTTATGTTTATGAATAAATACTTTTTGTTCCTCAGAAGGAACTCTGCATTTGCACTTTGCTTTTACTATAACAGCATACACTCTTAGAGAGAGGAAAGCAAACCTTTGTTCCACTCAGGGTTTTATGCCATCTAGGTTATTTGGACTAGATCTACTATGTGAGTCTTTTATTCATTACCTTTTTAAAAAAATTTTATTTAAAGTTATATATGAGTGTGGGTTTTTGCATGTGAGTGCAGTGCCCTCAGAAGAGGTGATTGTGAGCTGTCTGATATGGGTGCTGGGAACCCAGCATAACTTTATAAGAGCAGCAAGCTCTCTTAACTGCTGAGCCATCTCTCTAGCCCCTATATTCATTACTTTTTATATTTAACCAGCTATAGAGAACCATCAGTATTTGTTAAGAACCCATTTTGAATTGTCCATTGATAGTTTCCTTTCATGTATCACAACCTGTAGTCTCTAGCCAAAAAAATTTTGACATGTTTGGAGTGTGCCTTTATGTGATGTTTATAGGAAATAGAACTATTCAAAGTTTTACTTGAAACTCTGACCCTTAGTACACTTTATTTCCTAGAAAGTTGGCGCTGGAAGGGTAGCTCAGCAGTTACAAGCTGGTAGTGTTTTGCAAAGGACCTGAGTTCAGTACCCAGCCATGTCAGGTGACTCAAAACAAACACCCTGATATCACCCAGCTCCAGGGAATCTAACACCTCTAGCTTTTTTAGGCACTATCACACACATGTACATATAGATGCAGACACCAATTTAAAAAAATACAAGCTACTAGCATGAGTACCTGAGTTCTATCCCTGAGACTCACATGGTAGGAAGAGAGCCAGCTTCTGCAAATTGTCCTCCATGCTCCACATGCATATCTTGAGATTTGTGCCCTTTATTTGTTTTTGGTTTGGTTGGGTTTTGTTGTTGTTGTTTATTTTTAAAAATGTGAAATAGAGGATGATGGGGGGATAAGAAGATAGCTCAGTTAGTAAAGTGCTTGCCATACAATAATGAGGGTGTGAGTTCGGTTACTAAGAACCACATTAAAAGCAACAAGTATGAGACAGACAGTTGTAGTCACAGCACTCCGGTGGCAAAGGCAGCTTAGACTACTCAGCTCCAGGCCAGTGAGAATCCCTGGCTTCCACATGCACATATGTACATAGGCACATGACCACAAACACATAAACATGCATAAGATAAAATAATTAGAAAATAAAAACAAATGGAAAACCATTTTCAAGTGATTTGCAGCACAGTATGATTATTTTATAACAAATGTTTAGTATTAAACTTTGCTGTTGCTGAATATAATTGATTCTATAACAATTTTGTTATAAGACCTGTATTTAATAGTATCTATGGTGAGGACAGGTAAAGGTTACAATTTAAAAATAATGTAAGTTGGGCTGGAGAGATGGCTCAGCGGTTAAGAGCACTGACTGCTCTTCCAGAGGTCCTGAGTTCGTCCCAGCAACCACATGGTGGCTCACAACCATCTGTAATGGGATCCGAAGCCCTCTTCTGGTGTGTCTAAAGACAGCAACAGTGTACTCACATACGTAAAATAAATAAATCTAAATAATAATAATAATAATGTAAGTTTAAGCTCTGAAATTTAATAAATATAGAAAACTTTGTTTTAAAAATTATCTTTCCTAGCTGGGCGTGGTGGTGCATGCCTTTAATCCCAGCATTTGGGAGGCAGAGGCAGGAGGATTTCTGAGTTCGAGGCCTGGTCTACAGAGTGAGTTCCAGGACAGCCAGGGCTATACAGAGAAACCCTGTCTTGAAAAACCAAAAAAAAAAAAAAATCTTTCCTAAATTGTGACAATTTATTCATTTTGCATGTAATTCTCTGTTGAAAATTTGAGAGCAAACCATGTTTTTTTTTTTTTAATGTTCTTAAAGTTAGTGAAGACAGAAATTATATGAAAAGGAAAGAAGCAAATGCTTTTGAAGAGCAATTATTAAAACAGAAAATGGATGAACTTCACAAGAAATTGCATCAAGTGGTGGAATTGTCTCACAAGGACCTTCCTGCTTCTGAGAACAGGCCTGATGTATGTCCGTGTTCTTCACTATGTCCATTATTCCCAATACTACTAGCTTTTGTTTTTATAGCTATTCTTAAAATCTAGCTAGAAATCTTACTGAATTAATTATTTGGTATATAAAGGTGTGAAATTTTGGAATAAGCAAAGAAATATAGGAACTGAGTGGAAATGTTTAGCTCAAGCTAGTCTCCACAGTCGTCCAAAGTACAAGAGACCCTGAGATCTGTGGTACTTCTTAATGGGGTACTTGATCTGTGCTATGACTTCCCTTTCTCCATAGTAATCTGCTATGTGAGGAAATAGTGTAAGTTATTTAAGTTACTGTTTAAGGGCATGGTTTTCGCTTTTTTTGTATTGGTTTTGAGACAGGTTCTTAATTGTCATCCTTGCTGGCCTGGAACTTGCTATGTCAATCAAATGTACCTTGAACTGACAGGGATGCCCCTGTTTCTGCCTCTGAATAAAGGCATATGCCTCCATACACAGCTTATGTTAACTGTCTTACTTTTTGTAAGAATGTTTCCATAAGAAAAGGAATTAGGGCTGGGCAGTGGTGGCACATGCCTGTAATTCCAGCACTTGGGAGGCAGAGACAGGCAGATTTCTGAATTCGAGGCCAGCCTGGTCTACAGAGTGAGTTTCAGGACAGCCAGGACTGCACTGCACAGAGAAACCCTGTCTTAAACACCCCCCCCCCCCAAAAAAATAAGGAATTAGCCTTTCTGTATTTTAAAAGTTTGTTCATCCTTCCTATTATGTACCACATGTTTGTGGAAATTAATATAAATATATTCTGTCCATTAAATAGAAAATGGCTACTAAGAATATTAGTGGAGCACTGTGGAGATTATTCGGTAACATTACTTTTAGTCTTCCTAAAATTTAGGTAAAGAGAGATAAGATACTTTTTGTTTCGTTTTGTAATTCACTTGTCTTTTTTTATGATTTAACATATGAAGTAATAGGTTTCATTATTGACATTGTCATACTTTGTTTTTGTATTCTCCTTTCCCTTTCTCTGGCCCTCCTTTTACCATGTAACCTTTTGCTCCTAGTAGCCTCCTTTCCACTTTGATATCACACGTATTGTTACTAATACCTCAGTTTTTGTTTTATTAGACAGGGTTTCACATTGGTTTGGGCTCCTTTTAAATACTGATCTTATAAAAGCCAATTTGTTTTTCAGTGGTTGAAAGTATAAGATACTGGACTGGAGAGATAGCTCAGCCAGTAAAGGTATTTGCTGTACAAGCCTAATGACCTGAGTATAATCCCAGCAACCCATGTAAAAAGGCAGATATGGTAGTACACATCTGTAATCCCAACCCTCATACAGTGAGAGAGGCAGAGAACTAGAAATTGCCTGGAAGCTTGTGAGCCAACTGGACTGTAATATGCAATGCAGAGAATTGAGACCCTGGCCCAATGAAGTAAGAGGGAACCAACCAGCTCCTAAAAGGTGCCCTGATTTATACATAAGTGCACACAAATAATAGTTTAAAAAATAAATACAAACTTTTGGTGTGTCCATGTTTAAGAAGCTACAAGAAGCCATCATAGAGGCTAGTCTTTTTGTTGTTGTTGCTATACTTTGAAAAGTTCTAATGACTTGATTAGTAATATTCAGGACTTCCTAATTTTGTTTTTGCTTATATATTTTTGTTTTGCATGAAAGGTTAGTTTAGTATGTGTTGGACAAAATACTTGCTCCCAGCAGGAATTGAGGGGTCCAAGTCTTTCATCCATCAGTCATCAGACCTCAGAGAATTCAAGAGAGAAACCACAGGAAGAACCTTCTGTTCCTCTTATGGTAACTGCTGTTAACAGCACTTTGCTGTTCCCAGCTGCCAACCTGCCAACTCTTCCTATTCCTGTAAGTGGCCAGTCATTGACAGACTCCAGGTAAGCTAAGTGTCCTGGAAATGGTAGAGATGTGAGTGGCATGTATCATTTCTTTTTATGATCTGCAGTGTCATGTTGTGTAAGAGATGAACAAACGGTTCTGGTTTTTAATTTGTATGTTGGAAAAAAAAATTAAATATTGGCTCCAAATCTTTCAGACTTACTTCCAAGTTTATTTTACAGCATTTGTTTACTTTTTACTTTTTTATTGCATTAAAAACTTTCAGCAGTCTCTCAGTACCTTCAGAATATATAGCTGAAAACGGAAAGTACCTTTGTTTACTGGCTTTAACTGCATACCTGTAGGCATTATTAATGCACAGAAAGCTAATTGACATGTGTTCTGATGTTTCCTCTGTCTTCCTTCAGAAACTATTTGGTAGAAGTGCCAATGATTCTTTGTGCCAAGATCTATCTCCACACTATTCCCCAATTTAGAAGGATTTTTCTAGGCTTCAAAAATAGTAATACCAAATTTCTTATTTATTTTACATTTTTGTCTTTGGTTATTCATCTCTTAACTTGTGATTTGATAGGAATTTGTAAAACTACAAGTAATTTGTACTTGTTTAACATTTTAATACGGTTCCTTAAGAGAATTCTAGCAGTATTAGACAGATGTGGTTGACTGCCCCAGTGTGTTTAAAAGCAAGCTGTTGTATAAGTGGTTTGCTACCTTCCCTTGTCATTTTAAAATCTGGACATCACTAATGGTTTCAGGTTCATCACAAGAAATGTACTAATTCCACTAACACACACTGCCTGAAACTAGGTCTTAGGCCTTTAACCTGCACCATAAATGAAGTGTGTTTGAATTTGGGAAGCCATTCTGTCCTGCCGAATGGAGGGGTGGTTGTTACTGTGCTAGCACAATAACCATTGGGTCACAGAAAAACATTCAATGGTTATCTTTATGTGAACGAATCAGTATTCTCAAAGGCAGTAAATATTTCATTTACTTACACTATGGCCCTAAGCAGTTTTATCCTCAACCTAACAAACTTAACATTGTTGGCAATATTTTACTATTTGATGAGAGTTTGTTTAAAATTCTAATATATAAAGTGCTTTTATTCTTCAGTGAGTCTCAAGAGTTTTCTCTTTCAGATGTGTGAATCAAAGTGTTCATGAATTCATGCCACAGAGTGGACCAGAAACAAAAGAAGGTAGTGTTTCATTATAATAATTTCATCCAGTTTATTTAGTTTATCCAGTTTATTTTATATTCTTTTTATACTCTTTTGGGGTTGCTCAGTGTCTGTACTGTGACTATGGTATAGGAAGAATGTGGAAGAGAAAGAATGATTTTATAAAGCCTCAGGCTATTTCAGACAAAAATAGAAAATTATTAGTCACATCTTCCTAGTTCAGAATCCTTTGGCATTTTTTTATTAAGTTTCTCAATGTATTAATCTGAAACATCATACTTACAAAGGTTTGTTAGTCTTACATTCTGTTTGGTAGTATAGCGGAGGCATTTACATAGAAGATAATTTTGTCCATTAAGTAATAAAGACACAGTTGGTCATTTACTTCCCCTCCTCATATGACTGGCATCTTTCCCACTAACAGTAGGAACAGGGCTATTTGAAATAGAGACTTACTACACTAAGACTTGGTTCATGCTCACTAATACAAAGCATAGATACAAAGCATAGTTCTAAGTAGTTAAAAAGGTAGTTGTGGAGAAAAGGGTGAGAATTCGTACAGGAAAAGAGGTATTACTATTAGGGTGGAGAGTTAAGATTCAAAGAACGTGACCAGGAAGGACTGTTAGAGTAAGATTTAAGTAAAAGGGAGAAGGGAACTACCTATGCAGCAAGCTTTATGGACCTGTTTTAGGCAGAATAAATGACAAGTGTAGATCTTTCAGGCATCAGTAATCCTGTTAATGTTCCAAGCACCTAAGATATTTTCAGTGCTTTCAGATGAGCAGTGGGAGAGAAAGAGGAAGAGAAAGAAAGTCTGAGCAAACCAAAGCTGAACAACATGAAAAGCATCCTGAAGATTTATAACATAGTAGGAGGAAAAGATTTACAATATGACCAGAAGCAGGTAGTACTTGGTATATTATGAGCTAAGGATGCTATTCATGACAACTAACTTGGTGTAACCTTTTTTTTTTCTATAAAAGGATAATTCTTTACCTTACTTCATGATGTTATTACAAAGATAAACATGAATATATGAAAGCCCAGTCAATGATAATAAAAGTAGTGATCATTATTGACATTGGTAAACTTTTAATTGTAATTACTACAATCATGTGCCTTCTAATGTGTTCTAGTTGGCATATTGTTAGTACATTTTGTCCCACTCCTTTGCTCTAGTGTGTGAAACAAATAAAGTTGCCAGCATTACTGATTTTCATACAACTCCAAACACATCATTGGGAATGGTTCAAGGAACACCATGCAAAGTGCAGCCATCACCAACTGTCCACACCAAGGAAGCATTAGGTAAAATATTTTGTTTGTATGTGTAGTGCCTCCCATAAATTAATAAAAAGTGATTTGCAGCCTGTTGACACATTTCTTATGTTCTTTAAGGTTTCATCATGGACATGTTTCAGGCGCCAACACTTCCTGACATTTCTGATGATAAAGATGAATGGCCATCTCTGGACCAAAATGAAGATGCATTTGAAGCCCAGTTTCAAAGTAATGATTTGTTTAAAAGCTATTCAGTACACAGTATCACAGGAAGTTGCTATGGTCATTATAAAAAAGTAAATATGATCCTGCTTTGAATAGTGTGCCATGTAAGAGAAGGAAACTCAGGGCCTAGTAGTGATCTGTCACATACAGAGCAGTGTCCACCCTCCTATAATGAAACCAAAAAATTTTTGAGTTGTTGTTGTTTATGTAATTTTTTTCTAAGAAAAAAATTAACCCCTGAGTTTTCATTTCCAGCTTTCTCAATTCTAACTAGAATTCTAACTAGGCACTCCACTGAGTGCAAGACCCAGTGACCATAAATCAGTCAATTCACTTCGCTGCAAAGTACCTATGCTATTATCTAGGACCTAGGTTTTTATTTTATTTTTTTTTTAGAGATTTCAGGATTTTGAGATTTTTTTTTTTAATAGGTAGCTGAGGTTTAGCCCAAAGGATAATGCCTTTTAATAATACAATAATGAAATGCTATTTTGTTTTCCTGCAGAAAATGCAGTATCTTCGGGGGATTGGGGAGTTAAAAAGATTATGACTTTGTCATCTGCTTTTCCTATTTTTGAAGATGGAAACAAAGAAAATTATGGGTAAAGAAAACATCTATTTTAAATCAACCTGGGAGAAATATATGTCACCAAAATACCATAAGATGCTAAAAGTTTTAAGGCAGTAAGGAGATAGGGTGGACTGCTCAGTAGATGATCTGGGTTGGAGTTCCAACGCTGCTACCAATAAGCCTTTTAACCACACAGTTAGGAGCCAATGTGCTATGCATGAGTTCCAAGACAACAGACCTCCCATAGCAGAAGCACAACTGCAAAAGAAATGCAATCTAGTTATAAGTTGCCAAAGAACAGATGAATTCTCTGGATTTGAAATTACATTAAATGTGGATGACTCTGCCAGTATACTCATAAAGTATAGGGCCAATAAAGTAGAGCCTTCTCTGAAGGTTCCCTAAAGAGAAAATGTTTTTTTTTTTTTTTTTTTTTTTTTGGTTTTTCGAGACAGGGTTTCTCTGTATAGCCCTGGCTGTCCTGGAACTCACTCTGTAGACCAGGCTGGCCTCGAACTCAGAAATCCGCCTGCCTCTGCCTCCCGAGTGCTGGGATTAAAGGCGTGCGCCACCACGCCCGGCTGAGAAAATGTTTTAAGGTAGAAGAAAGACATCAGGGCATAGAATGAGGTATTTTCAGGAATTTTCATTGTTAAGTGAGTTACAGGTATCTTGGCATGCTGAGGTAGAATGGAGACAGCATGACCAGGTTGCAGAAGTGGCACTAAAAATAAGATTTTAAAATGTTACCTTATACCTGAGACATCTTATGGTCAAGGTCCTTGTTTTCATTTGCTTCTAAAACTTGGAACCCAGTGTACTAAAAACATCTTATTTTTATAGTTAATTCAATTTAGACACATTTTTGCTTTAGTTACTATGAAAGTAAAGAGTCTCTAAAACCATTAACTCAATAAGTAGGATAAGTGACAAATTATTCTAACACGTTTAGCTTACTTATTTCATCTGTATATTTTATGATTTGTATTTACACAAATCTTTCTTTAGCTTACCACAGCCTAAAAATAAGCCCTTAGGAGCTAGGACCTTTGGAGAACGATCTCTCAGTAAATATTCGTCAAGATCAAATGTAAGTAAATCTCTGCTTCATCAGTGAAATATGTCTTATAATCTGTTCTTCATTTTACCAAGTGATTATGCTCATCACATGGCACAAGGTGTACACAACTTCTAGAAAGTCCAGTGTTGGATGAAAGAAAATGTGTTCATCAACAGAGCTGAATTCTATAGTAAGCAGAGAAAATAAAAACAGTTGTGATCCTTGCCCCTCATTCATTCCTTTAGCAAGGAGGTGCCATCCAGGGGTATATATTGTTTCTTAGACATAAGAATTGAGACCTACAGTGGACTATTAGTGAGAAACCTAGAAAATTGAATTGATGAAAATGAAGCATCAACAGCATACCACAGCAGAGAAGGTTCTCTGTTCATTGGCACATAGCATTCCTATGTGTCAGCAACCATTGTACCTACCTAGACTTTCATTGTGACCCAGAGTGTTCCCCATGTGTATGTTTACAATTCCCTAATTAGATTCAGTGCCACTACTTTAAAACTATGTTTTGTTGAACTATTCTGCTACATGTTTTAACATAAAAACAAAAAAGGTACATTTTCTATATATACTGATGCTGAGCAGAAACTGGCATATTTATTACCATCCAGTTTTTCCCTCAATACTGGAAGAGGTGGTAAAATTTATTAACAGATGTGATGTGTAGAATGTGTATGCAGTATTTTAAGAACTGAGAGGATTTATCGAGTTTGGTTTCGACTAAACTTTAGTTCTCTTTCTCCAGGGATTCTAAAACTCACCCTATAATTACACTCTTAAAGAAATGTCTGATTTTACAGGCCATGTCAGTGAAAATAGATGACCCTATGCCAGAAATTATGGATGTGATTATTTTGGTTTTGTCTTTTTATAAAGGGGGGAGGGCACAAGAACCAACTTGAATAAGTCAGGAGTCAGACCTGGAACAATTTGAAAGAATAAGTAATACTGTATTTTAACCCAAGAAATAAAATGAATACCCGTATTCATACAATAGGGGAGAGGGGTCAGATCTCCCTTACAGAAGCATTCTAAGGAATGTAGAAGGTCACCATTAGAACACTAAGATAGTAACTGCTATAGGCAGGGTCCATGGATGACTACTGACGCTATCGAGAAGAAGTGGTGTCTACATAGCTCCGAAGCTTCTTACCAAAATTATCGTTTACTATACTGGTAAAACATTTCACCAGGAGGGCCAGAAAGATGGCTCAGCAGGTAAAGGCATTTCCACCAAGCCTGAAGACAAGAGTTTGATTCCTGGGACCCACGAACTCCCAAAGTTTTCCCTGACCTCCACATGTGAGCCTTGGTACATGTGTGTACCAAGTACACACACAGAGAGAAAGAAGTTAATGTATATTTTTCCATTGGTTCTTTTGATGAAGCCCTGTGGAAGGTAGAGCTTACCTTCCTTTCAGTATGGGCAGGATATAGTGATTTATATCAGAAAAGACAGTAGGGAGAGGGAAAAGAATTCAGTAAGGAAACCTTAGAGATATCTGACCAAGTGGTTGGGTTAATGTCACCAGTAATAGGTAGCACATATTCTCAAAGTTACTCCCTTATAGTCTTCTCTGAAATCTATAGATCCTGACCTCAATTCAAAATTGTCAGTGGAATAAAGGGTAGGAAGGATCCACAGGTGGCTGTAGTCAGAAGCAATTGAATAGACAGGGCAGCCATGTGCAATGTGCTGACCTATGCTGAAGTTTGGAAAGGAAATAGAAAAACCAAATAAGGACTCCAGGTACTAGTATCATTTTTAACAATAAACCACATTTTGGTTAAGATTACTGCTAAAGGGAACTAACAAAGAAGAACTCTTTACTATCTTTGTAATGCTTTTCAAGTTTAAAGAATAATGTACAAGAGAAAAACATGTCCGATTGTTAGGCACCTTTATTGAAGTATTCTAAAAACACTTTATATCTATTTTCCTTTAACTTTTTTTTTTCAATCTTAAAATGTTTGAGGTTTTGTTTTGTTTTTTTTTTTTGAGAAAGGAGCTAAAGGAGCTTGCTGTATTGTTCAGGATGATTTTGAATTCCTAAGCTCAAGTGATCCTCTACCTCCACACCCTCCTGAGTAGTTTGTAGTACAGGGCTATGTTAACTGATGTGTTAAATTTCATCAACAAAGCAGCAAATTGTCTTTTCCAATTTGTCTTCGGTTATAGGAAATGCCTCACACTGATGAGTTTATGGATGATTCAACAGTATGTGGTATTCGCTGCAACAAAACCCTAGCTCCCAGTCCTAAAAATATAGGAGACTTTACATCTGCTGCCCAACTTTCGTCTACACCATTCCACAAATTTCCAGCAGATTCAGTACAGATTTCAGAAGATAAAGGTGAGTGTTCAGCTATCTTCTGCAAAAATATACTGTTGTTATAGTTTCTTTTTGAAAATTCTATAGAGGAAGTTTGAAAATTGTAAAGACACTTAAAATGCATTTATGTGTGTGTACATGTTTTTGTTGTTATTGCTGTTGTTTCTTCATTTTTGATGGTTTGTCTTCATAGTCTATATTTTTAAATTTTAATATGTAGGTAGAAAGTGAAAAAAACATGTGTAGTCACTTATAGACATATATCCAATAGGCCTATGTTATATTGTAATAGCTAAGAAAAAACAACTACAAAAAGATTAAGTTACTTAACTATTAGAAACAATGAACTTAAATTTCCTAATCTAATGAGTAATGAGTAACCAGTTTTATCCATGATATATCTTCAGATGTTACTTTGGAAATGAAGACAAGTATACCATACAGAGAAAAGCATTATAAAACTACCGTTAGTCCTCATTTCAACCTCAAACCTAATGTAAACTTTATATAAAAGATACACATATGTAGGCTGTCCAGACAGCTCAGCAGTTAAGAACACTGGCTGCTCAGACATCCAGGGTTTGGTTCCTAACATCCACATGCCAGCTCCCAACAGTTTGTAACTCCAGTTCCACAGGATCTGATAGCCTTTTCTGACCTCTGCAGGGACTGTAACCTGGGATGGACAGACATACAAGTAAAACACCCGTGCACATAAAATAATTTTTAAAATGTTTTTTAAAAAAAAATCTACATTCGAATTTAACTCTAATGCCACTCACTACGTTGAACACAGACTTTAGGTACTAAAAGGTATAAACTGTGAGGTCTGGAGCATTGTGCCATTTTGATAACTGTCTGTTTACCAGTGAAATTATATCACTCTCAGGATTCTTTAAAAGTGTAATAGTTTCCCAAAACAATAATGAATGTCGGTGAGATGTCTTATCAGGTAAAAATGCTTGCTGCCAAGCTTGATGACCTGAGTTGATCTCTAGGACCCACAAGATAGAATGAAAGAACTAACTCCTACAAGTTGTCCTCTGACCTCCATACATATGCAGTGACATGTATGACATGTACTCACTTACACACACAAACATAATCTTTAAAAAATTTTAAATCAATAATTAACTGCTGAAGAATTTTACTTCACTAGATGGAAGGTATTCTTAATGGCATTGTGAGCATAAAAACCTAAAAATTGACTAAGTAGTAAGGAGATAAAAATATATATATTCTAATATATATATTAGAATATTTTCTTAAGAGTACTAACCCAATATGTTTTATTTCTTTTTTAAATCTTAGAAGTTAGTTCAAAATTCTATTTTTAAATACCATCACAAGTTTGCCATTCATAAAATTTTGAAGTTTTACAAATTAAGGAAAATTAATCTGTGAAGAGTTCTTCAAAGTGTCAAAAGTAACTGTTCTTAGGCTAGTGATTACCACCTTAGCCACTGTGATCCTGTAAATAGACGCTTATGTTCTAGTACTAAATAAGTATCAGTACTTGTTTTAAGCAACAAGTTAATCCAGTATAACAATTGGCTAAGTTTAGCCCATAATTCTGCCCTGTCTCCTGTCAATAGAGATAGATTATTTTGTTTTGTTTTTTAAGTTAGAAAGAACAGTGGTTTAAGTGCTGCCAATACCTAAATCCTCTCCAGTTTGTTAAAAAGACACACAAATCTCTATATAAATCCTTCTGGAAGGGTTGCAGCCTTTTATTCTCCCTTTGTGTATTTATCAGATATGTGCTGCCCCTGCGCCAGTGACTTTCTTTAGTCTGCTCATCATGTCGGTAACCTGCTATTTACTCTTTGAACCCTAATTATAATTATTTTTATAGCACTTCTTACTATGTGACACTGTTTAGAAATTGTAGTGAAAGTCAGTATAAAAAAGAATTTCAGCCTTTTTAACCTTATCAAATGTTTGCTTGTATCTACATGTGTATATAGTATGTCTGTCTATAATTTTTTTTATATTTCAGAAAATGTGGTAGCCACACAGTATACACATATGGCTTTGGATTCTTGTAAAGAAAACATAGTGGACCTCTCAAAAGGCAGAAAGCTTGGGTATTGTGTTTGTCATTCTCCTCTTCCATTGTAGCTTTTCTCTTTAAGATATCATAAATACCTTATTTCAATTCAGTGGTAGCTTTGAGTCAGAAGGTGCTGTTTGTGAATGTAAACCTAAGTACTTAGTACTAACAGATCCCTGAGCTAACATTTTCTGAAATTCATTTCAGGGTTCAATCTGTAAGTCCTCTTATAATACCAAGACTCCAATATGCCAACTATTGCAAAACTGAGGAAACACAAATTGTGCTTTATATACCCATTTAATTGAGAAAAACAGTGCCTTTTAATAGAAGGTAGAATGTTTAAGCTTTTTTAGGTACTGGTATATATAACAGTTAAAAAGTAGCTACCATTTTTCGTTTATTGTAATCCAGTCATAGTGGTTATGCTTTCTGTGTGCTGTATCCTTTTAATCCTTTGAACAACTTGAGTCATAACAGTTGTTCTATTAGGTTTTATTTAGCACATAGGCAAAATCACAAATACAAAGTACATGAATGAGGATCCTCATGTGTGTTGGTTTGTCTTAGTGTTAGAAAAAGTCATTTAGAAAACTATGTAGTCTTGATTATGACAGTGCTATTTAGATGTAACTTTGGGGAATTAACTCATTCCTTCCCACAGTTACTATTAAATAACAAATATATTATCTTACCTGTTTACCTAAGATATTAAGTGATTTTGATTTTATTTCTGTTGATATCTATATCTTAGTAGCTGTGTTCATTGTTTAATGAACATTATTGATCAACTCAACCTTTGAGTTAATTTTGAAATTCTATTCATACAATGAAAAGAAGCTATTTTATTTTCATCAGATCTAATAGGCTTCTAATCACATAAAGTTTTTATTTTCTCCTTTTTTCCACATCCAGGCCAATTCAAGAGAAAATTTCAGCATCTTTACCCTGTCCTAGTCAGCCTGCCACAGGTGGTTTGTTCACCCAGGAAGCAGTGTTCGGCCTTGAGGCTTTTAAATGCACAGGCATTGACCGTGCGACGGTGGAAGACCTATCCGATGCCAATGCTGGGCTCCAAGTTGAATGCGTGCAGACACTTAGAAATGTCAATGCTCCAAGTATGCACTCATGCTCAATTTTAGTTTTCCCATAAGAATGATAGCATTGAAAAGTCATTCCATGAAACAACCAAGTGGGAGCTTAATACACCAAATAGAAAAATAAACTTAGACAAACTTGTGACTGTATCACAAAATAATTCACTACTAACAGATTTGAGATCCATCAATCCATTTTAATCTTGACAGACAACAAGATCATACTATTACAAAAAGGAATTAGGGACCTGGAGCAATGGTATACTGGTTAAGAGAAGTACTGACTTCTTCCAGAGGACCCAGGTTTGGTTTTCAACACCTACATGGTAGCTCACAACCATCCAATTCCAGTTCCACGGAATCTGAAACCCTCATGTGATCTCTCTAGGCACCAGGCATAAATAAATCTTAAAAAAGAAAAAAACTTTTTAAAAAGAGCGCAAGGTTAAGAGTTTACTGTGTGTTAAATATATAACCTAATATTTCCCTCTGCCCTGTAAGTAAAAGAACAGTCGGTCAAGACCAAATATTAAGAGGTATCATCCTCTGTCCCTTGTTATACAGAAAGTCTTGCTTGAAAACAGAGTCTGGAGATAGACTAAGTTCTAAGGCTAGGTTTTAATTACCAGCTCCCCAACCAACTTCATGCTTGTTCATTAAACTGAGGTTAGGTGGAGAGATGATTCAGGGGTTAAGAGCACTGGCTGATCTTCCAGAGGACCCAGGTTCAATTCCCAGCACCTACATGGTGTCTCACAACTGTCTGTAGCCCCAATTCCAAGAGATCTGATGCCATTCCTATCATGTATGTATCATATGCATACATGTAGGCAAAACAATCAATACATATTAAAAAATTAAGTATATTTTTATACTTGAAAAATGAAGGTGATACTACTAGTACCTACGTTAGAGGCTTACCATAAGAACTGCATGAGTCCATAAGTCTCAGAACTTTGTCCTGTGTGTACTAAGTAGTAACCATGTTGGAGAGTGCCCTTTTCAGACTGCCACTGATAGAATGGTTATAACACTAAATTGGCGAGAGACTTTGTCTTCTCTTTAGGAATTGTTTCCCTATACACAGTATTCTTTTTCATGTAAATTCTTTGAAGCATTGTATTTTCTGTGTATTAGTAGGGGAAACAATGAAAGAATATGTCTGAGCACACTAGAAGCAGTTAATGTTCATGTGTACCTTTAAGGTGTGCAGCTATACTTTTTCAAAGTGCAAATCCTGCAGGCCCAGATGAGTCAAAAAGCAGCTAGATGATTTGCTTTGTCACAACTGGATAGTCAACCTGAATTTGTACACCTCCAGGGTCAGAACTACTGACTTTAGCTTCTTTTCTTAATTGAATCAATGCTCTACATGGGGTAAGAGTTTGAAAGCATATTTAATGAATACATGTACTTACTTATCTAAGATTTCTGTTAAAATATTTGAATGCTGAATTTATGTTTCTTCCTCCCCCTTTAAGGCTTTACTATTGAGAACCCATGGGATGATGAATTGATTCTTAAACTTCTATCTGGGCTTTCTAAGCCAGTTACTTCCTATTCAAATACTTTTGAGTGGCAGAGTAAACTTCCAGCCATTAAGACCAAGACAGAATACCAGTTGGGTAAGAATTATATGGGTAATAGAATTTCGAATTCTAGTAAGAAACTGCTAGTAACTCTGAGATTCTCCTACCCTTTCTACTTTCAAGAAAGTTAATTATCTGCCATGTTGAGAAATTTTGTTAAGCAATGATATTCTGATTGCTGTTGGGACTTTAATTTGGCAATAATTTATCAAAGTTAAAAATACATGTGTTCTTGTATAGAGATATTCAGAGGTTAAGAACGCTTTCAGGAGACCTCAGTTTGGTTTACAGCACCCATGTTGGGCAGCTCACAACCCCAAAGTCAAAAACTTCTAAAATGCAAAATAGACCTGACTATTCTAAACTATTACAGATATTTATGCATTTATGCCCCCCCCCCCCACACACACACACACAGTTTCTCTGTATAGCCCTGGCTGTCTTGAAACTCACTGCTGGGATTAAAGGCGTGCACCACCACTGCCTGGCCTTGCTTTGCTTTTTTTATTCTCCTATAAAATATGCACATTTTCCAAAAAGCTTTACAGATGTCTATATGTTCTTCCTGGTACCTCAACAATTGCACTAGGAAGTACTGCAGGTAATGGAAAGGCCAGGGCCCAAGGCCACACATCTCAGTATACTGAGGCATCAGGGCTCTTTCACTCCTCTTAGAATTTGATAAGGAAGTTCTTTCTTGGTAGGTGTAGGTTTTACTTTCATTTAAGTCTGGGAAAACTTCCACCAGATTATACCCATTTTTAAAAATGTATTTATGTAGTTCAGGCACCAGGAATTTTTCACTTTGATGAAGTCAAAAGGCCTTAGGGCTTTTTGTCAATGTTTTGTATCATTTTCCAAGGTTCTTTGCTGGTCTATGTGAATCACCTTCTTGGAGAAGGAGCCTTTGCTCAAGTCTTTGAAGCTATTCATGGAGATGTGAGAAATGCCAAAAGTGAACAGAAATGTATTTTGAAGGTAAATGATATGAATAACTTCTTGTATAATGTATATTTCCTGCTGACTCCCCTTTAAATACTGATATCAATAAGGCCCTAGTCAACAGTTAAACACAACTATCCTAGGAAGACTAAGAATTATCTTACTACTAAGATTATCCTGCAAGCTTTATACTGCTAACCATTGCTTGGCTTATCCTCATTTTTTTTGTCAATATCCTTACTGGGAGGAGTTGCTTTCTTGCTATTCTTTTACAGACACTGGGTAAGGATATGTGTATTACATACCTGATTTGATTTGCAGGTGCAGAGACCTGCCAACTCCTGGGAATTCTACATTGGGATGCAGCTGATGGAAAGACTAAAGCCAGAAGTACATCACATGTTCATCAAGTTTTATTCTGCTCATTTATTCAAGAACGGCAGCATATTAGTAGGGGAACTCTACAGCTATGGGACGTTACTAGTAAGTATCTAATTTTGATACTGTGAGCATGAAATGTATGTGCATTTCTGGTTTTTATCTACACTATTTTTCACAGTTGGAAGTTTTGTTGGAATAGAGAGCAGGGGTAAAGAACTTGACTTGAAATTTCATTAATCTTCTACAACCAACTTAGGATGCCATTTGCCTTATTTTTAGAATGTCATTAACCTCTATAAAAATACCTCTGAAAAAGTGATGCCCCAGGCTCTTGTCATCACTTTCGCTATCAGAATGCTTTACATGGTTGAACAAGTCCACAGCTGCGAAATCATTCATGGAGACATTAAGCCAGATAACTTCATACTAGGACACAGGTAAGTCCGAGGCATTTTAATGGAGTTCTTCCCTCATATTTCACTTTGTCCATCCTATAGGTATTGTTTTGTTATCCTTTGTTTTGTTAGGTATCCTTTTGTTAATGTGTGCTCATAGATCCTGGTCCTTGTTTGTATTTAATGTAGATTTTTGGAACAGGCTGATGAAGACTTAGCTACCGGCTTGGCATTGATTGACCTGGGTCAGAGTATAGATATGAAACTTTTCCCTAAAGGAACTGTATTTACAGGAAAATGTGAAACATCTGGTTTTCAGTGTCCTGAGATGCTCAGTAACAAGCCATGGAGCTACCAGGTATGGAAAGAAAACAAGAGGTTTTGTTTCATTTTGTTATTGTTGTTGTTGGCTTTGTTTGTTTGTTTGTTTGTTTTTGAGACAAGGAAAGGTAAAATGTAAGTCTTAAAGAGGAAGAGGAAATCCTACTTCTGAACAGACTTCCTTATTAGTTCAGATTCTGTCAACAGAGCAGGAAAACAAATACATTCTGTGGGAAAGTTTCAGAATTTTCAGCAAAGTAGAATATTAGCTGGCAAGTAAAAAAGATACTACTAGTTAGGATAAATATAAATGTTTTAAGCCTGAGCTAATAAAACAGCTGCCCAGTGTCCAGATATAGAGCTGTGACTTCCCATAATAAAGGGAGCACAACTGAGGGCCTTATTTCTGGTTGGTTACTAACAGTAAGGCTTCAGGTAGATGAATGCTGATATTAGAATGGCGAATGGATAGTTTGCTATCCTACAGATTTGGACCAGACTAGAATATTCTATTCTATTATGAACATATCACACAGAGACACTGATGTGCAGTTATACAACAACCACCAGAGTCTCAGGGAATAGGATTGGAAGAACTGCCAAGCTGTGTTTGTTTTCAGGAAGTGATAGAACAGAGGACTTGTGGAAGACATTATTTAAATAATGGTAGAGCTTTCCAAAGGGTTACCTCAGAGGCAGTAGTGTTTGTGTTCATAGAAGCCTCAGTGAGAGCTTAAACAGGCATTCAGTGAAGCAAATCATTGGCTTTTGGAATTCTATAAACCTAAAATACTGTGGTTATTTAGCTTCTAAGTTAGAGACATATTTTAATATACTTAGAAGTAAGCTACTATTTACAATGCATATATCTGTTTTCTTTATAGATTGATTACTTTGGAGTTGCTGCAACAATATACTGTATGCTCTTTGGCTCTTACATGAAAGTAAAAAATGAAGGAGGAGTCTGGAAACCTGAAGGTCTTTTTAGAAGGTAGGTTATTGGAATTGGTGCTACAGTGAAAAAAACAGTAACAGTAAAATAGTATATTTTATTAGCCAGAAAATGAGCCTGGACAGTATTGTGACAGAGCATAATCCTAACATTAGGCACTGAACAAATCTGGCATTCAGTGTGCCTTGTGAAACCATTGAGAATTCCTGGGCATGCAGGTAGTATCCTGTTTTTGACTGTTTTTTAAGTGAAGTCAATATCAGTGAGCCTTGCAGTTTCATTTGTTTATTTTCTTGTTGTAAATGAGAATAATAATGATCTTGCTTTTTCAAATTTTACAAGCAAAGGAAATAACACAGGTGAAGCTGTTTTGTTAATTAGAAGAAGGAAGTAACGTCTATTAAGCTCCAGCCATCTGTGACTTTAGTATAAAATGCTAGAAAGTTAATGATTGGTCTGGAGCTTGTGTCAGTATTGTTTCCAGAGTAACACTCTGTAAATATAACACTAATGATATCAAATTGAAGCTAATTATTCTATGTATGCATGTTTCCATGTATCATTAACTTTTTAAGGGTATAATAAAGTATATAAAAAAAAAATCACTCGTTTATAGCCTAATGGAATTTTGCATGTTTATTCCTTCTTGGGAAAATTCTCCCCACACCTACTTCCAAAGTAGAAAAGGGAAACAGTTGGCAGAAATTTGATAAACATCGTGTACAGTAGGTTCAAAACCCAAAAGAAAACTTACAACAGATATTTTTATTCTTCATTTCACTTGGTTACTTCTCTTGCTCATTATCAAAGGACAGAGGGTTCAGAATGCTTCCATCTATTGTCAGGAGCATAGCCCAAAGCTTCCTTCTCAGTTTGCATCTACAGTGACATTTTAGTATGTTCTGCTTTCTCTCTGGGGCCTTCTCCCCATATTTTGGAGGGGATTTTTCCCCTTCAGTTAATTTAACCACTATAAATAGCTAGGACCCGGTACTGGAGGAATGGCTCAGCAATTAAGAACACTGATTGTTCTTCCAGAGGTCCTGAGTTCAACTCCTAGAAACCACATGGTGGTTCACAAACATCTATAATGGGATCAATGTCCTTTTCTGGTGTGCATGAAGAGAGTGACAGTGTACTTGCATACATTAAATAAATAAGCCTTAAATAAATAAGTAAATCTTTTAAAAAATGTTTAAAAATAAAAAGAAGCTAGGACCCTTAAGTGTGACCTCTATCCTAAATAGTTCAGGCTGTCTGGCCAGTCTTGTCACATATGTATGCAGTTGAGCTTATTAAAAACCAGATAACTAGATTACCAGATTCTAGAAATGTGCTATACACAGGAAGCCAAAAGAAGATAGATTATTCTTTAAAAAATAATTTTTCTACCAAAGAACTTTTGCTAAAAGGCTATTTTAAATCATATTTTTAGAACAAGGTGTATTTAGACATGTCGTTGGATTTTTAATTTCTCCTATTTGTGATGGATTCTTGATTTGCTAAGATACGGGTAGATGAGAGTTGTTCTTTTAACATGTCCACACCTATACAGAGTAGATGGAGGGACTTGTTGCTATGAACGTTAAGGTTGCATTTTATCCATTGTAATATTTTGTCTCTTTATTAGGCTTCCTCATTTGGATATGTGGGAGGAATTTTTTCACATCATGTTGAATATACCAGATTGTCATAATCTTCCATCTTTGGATTTTCTGAGACAGAATATGAAGAAATTACTTGAACAACAGTATTCCAACAAGATTAAGACCTTGCGTAATAGGCTAATTGTGATGCTTTCAGAATATAAGCGTTCAAGAAAATAAAATGAATATGGACCTTCTCCAAAACACACTTAGTAAATTTAAACTCTCACTTTGAATCCTATTTTTTTCATACTTACTATTTATGTATGTTAAAAAAAAATAAAGCCCATATGATACACCCATGTGACCTAGTTGTTCTAAATACTCTAACAAACAAAGTAAGGAGACCCTGTAAGCAGGCTGATCTATTGGGTTGCTCTTAGTATACAAATCTTCTTGAGAATGATTCAAATTTAGATGCTTTCTAGAAGTCACCTCCCTGCTTCCAACTCCAAGACAATTTCTCAGTATAACCAGAGCCCTGGCTATCCTGGACTTGATTTGTAGACCATCCTGGCCCTGAGCTCATAGAGAACCACCTGCCTCTGCCTCCCAAGTGCTGGGATTACAGGGGTGCACCACCATGCCCTGCTAGAAATCACCTTTCTAAACACTGACCTATTTAAGTTAAAAGTAAGCCAAAAAAGAGTTATAAATTATGTTTAGTTAGCATATGTAGGATTAGGTTTCCTTATGGCATTTTAAGAAAAAGTTGATTTTTCTTCCCCATCCTTCTGACCCCCTTTGTTCTCTTTCACACCCCATAGCTTACTTTCCACTTCCATGTCTCATCTGTCAATGTCCCCTCCTCCTTTCTTAACATCTTTTTCCCTTAAGGTCTTTACTTTCTAACCCCATGTATTTTTATACAAATTTCATGGTGTACATCTGAAAAGAATTTTATTGTGTATTATTCCACATTGTCATTATACATCCATCAGTGGATTGATAAACATCTGGGCTGATTCCATGCTATTGTGAATAGAGGAACAATTGACACGGATGTGCAGGTTTCTCTCGAAAAAGATAGAATCCTTTGTGTGCCCAGGAGTAGGAAGCTAGGTCATAAACAGTTCTAGTTTTCTGGGGGTTTGTGTGTGTGTGTTGTTTTGTTTTTGTTGTTGTGAGACACCATACTGATTTCCACAATGACCATACTAGGTCGAATTCCAACCAACAATGAATAAAGAATTCCTCTTTACTCAAATGCGCACTGACATTTTTGTCTCATGTTAGAGACATGTTCTGACAAGGGTAAGAAAAAGTAGCTTGGGTTGGTATTTATCTCATGGCTAAGTATATTGCATGCCACGCCCCTCCCCTGCTCTCTTTAAAGTACTTAAAGGTCATTGGTCTGACAACGTCCACTTTTTATTCCATTGATGAGAGCTGTGGCTATTGCATTGACACTAGTAACTTGGAAGAATATTATATATTAAAATACCCTGTATACTGTGATAAGAGAAAATGTATTAAAGGCAATTTCATCTAAATTTGTTCAAGTGTTATTAAATTTTTTCTCTGTTTATTTTAAAATCGAGTTACCAGAAAGCTTAGATAAGAATAACGAACAATAGTAGATGACACTTCGGGTATGATGCAAGTGAGTATCTGACTAATATCAAACAAATGTAGAAGAAACGCGGAGCCCATCAGAAACCAAGACCATCTCACATCACAGTTAAGACGCCTGACCCAGGGAGCCAGGGAACATTGCTTCCTTTCCTGTCCTTTTCTCGCGCAGACTCAGAGCGGGCCTCAAGCGAGCGCTGTGGCGTCTGATCCTCGCGCCATTCCGTAGCTCACTCTACTTTGTGCTGAGTGGTTGCAATGGCGGACGTGTCTGAGAGGACGCTGCAGGTGTCCGTGCTAGTGGCTTTCGCCTCTGGAGTGGTCCTGGGCTGGCAAGCGAATCGGCTGCGGAGGCGTTACCTAGACTGGAGGAAGCGGAGGCTGCAGGACAAGCTGGCAACGACTCAGAAAAAGCTGGACCTGGCCTGAGCACGCGCTGCAGCCCGAGTCCGCCGGGTTCTCACTCCCTAAGCCCAACGCAGCCCGGATCGTGGGAGCCGCGCGACCCAGGAGTCGTCCTTGCACGGCTTGCAAGAACATGGCTTGCTTCAGAAAGAAAATAGTTTTGTCTTCTCTAACAACTTACTTTCAGGTATTAACAGCTCAGTTTGCTGAGGGTATTTAATGGGAATTTTTACCACGTGCGATGCAGTTACACCTTAACATTTAACTTCGAAATGGGGGAGGGAGGCATTTAACGCGCAGCCTCCACATTCATAAGGGTCCACAGTGGCTTTTTAGCGTGGATGGCAGGGGCTTTGCATTTCATCATAGTTATTCTACAGTGCTATAGTTTTCTTCTCTTAGTTCATGGTTTGCGATCACAGTACAGAAATTTGAAGTTAAAGATACTGTGTTACTGATTTTTTTTTTCTTACTGTTTTTCAACAGCTTGTCGAAGATGGATATAAAGCACTGGAGAGAAATAATTTCTTGCACTTTATGAATCTATTTTTAAAATAAAAAAATTAAACATCTTTGAATCTTTTTCCTCCTTACAAAAGAAAGCAGTATTTTGCCTACCATTTAGTTTGCTGCAGTAAGAGATTTGGAGCCTGAAAGCAGAGACTTTCTGATGGAATCTCACCTTGGTACAGCCTTGGAGGCAGATCTGATCAACAGACCATTATGAGTCATTTTTCTAGACATATTCAGAAAAGCTAGGAGCTGTGTCAAATGCCTGAATTAAGCATTACAAATGCAAGATATTTGCACTTTGAAGAGTGTAGAGAGTAAAAAAACTAAAATTAAAAATAATAGTGCATGTGATATAACGGTATATATATATATATATATATATATATATATATATATATATATATATATATGAAAGAGAAACCGTTGAGTAAGCTTAAAGATAAATGCCAGTCCTATCAAGTGACCAAAGCCTTGGTTGTTTATAAGATGTATTTCTGACACATTGCCCACATTTTTAAGAAAATCAGTTTGTTCTCCAGGGAAACACCATGGCCCATTTTCCTAGGATTTTTCTCTTGTATGTGTAGTGTGTGTACTGAATGTATGTCCACATGTGTATGAGTGCATGTGTGACTGTGTATGTCGGTGTAGACTGCAAGTTTGTCCTGGAGACTGCTACTTCCACTGTGGGTTCTGAGAATCCAAAGTCTTGGTCCTGTAACTACCGTTACAGTTTGCCCTGTTCCACCCCAGGTTTTTACATGGATGCTGGGTGTTTAAGCCAGATCTTCATGTATGTGCAGTAGGCATTTTCCTAGGTGATCCATCTCCAGCCCCAGAGTAGGGTAAGCTCTGTTGTCAATATCATTTATTGAGGCTTAGTTGGGATAGGTTTCTTGAAGTACATTTTGTCCTAAACTGAAAACTTGAGGTTAAATTGACTTGTGGCTGGACTAACTCCGCCTCTGAGCTGTTCCTGGAAGACCTGGCATTTGTGCTGTTTTGGGTTTTCATTTGTTTTATGATTTTTTTTTTTTTTTATGAGTGTGAATGTTTTGTGTTTTGTCTGCATGCATGTCTGTCTACCACATGGATGCCTACCTGGTACTTGCAGAGGCCAGAGAAAAGTGTCAGATCCCCTGGAACTGGAGTTATAAGGCAGTTACAAGCTGGTTCCTGGGAACTGGACCTGGGTCCTGAGCAAGAGCAGTCAATAATCTTAACCACGGAGCCATGTCAGCAGCCCTCTTCTCTTTGCTTAAGTGCAACATCCGGATATGTTCATCCTTTTCTAAGTCACTTCTGGGCATCCTGCTCTAAACATGTAGGTGCCCTATGCCCTTGCTCTCTACTACACTACCTGTTTGTATGTCCTGTGTGTCCCTAGCTTTGTAGTGGACCATTCCCCTGGATATTTCTTTTCCTTCTACCCTCCTACTTAGCTATAAGAAGTTCCCTCTGATAAGTTATTTCTCCACCGGTGAAATGAGCCAATTCAAGCCAGATTAGTGAGTTCAATGACCCAAAGGACCAAGGCCAGGGAAATCACAGTGAGAAGAGAGAAGTGGGGGAGGGGGAAGAGAAAGGTTGCCAGGAGAGGGAGGGAAAGGGAGAGACCAAAACCTCTGGATTACTTAGGGAAGAGCTTCAGGGGGGAAGGTCAGACCAGCACCTGGGCTGTAAAGTTTAGGGTCAGGGTATGTTCGATAAGGGCTGAGGGATGCTGCGAGAATCTGGAGACTGGGTCTGCTTTGATTTGTAAAATACGCACTTCAGTCCCTTCCCCGGTTTCCCTGAAGTAAGTTAAGTGCCCAGTGTTCTTGGAGAACACGCCAGGGAATTCGTGGTCCCCGGTTTCCCCGGTCCGAAACCAAATACTCTCCTCCCCCCACCCCCAGAAAAGTCTTCCATGGACATGGTACTTTGCCCATTGGAACTGGGAGTCAGGAGTCACAATAATAGATACCTTGGCAATAGCATACCAGCTCTATCCAGTGGTGAGCTTGGACCATCACCATTCTTAAATCCAAGGTTGCTGTCGAGTTTGGGTATTGGATTTAGAGGGCTGTCTCCTGAGAGTGAAAAGAAACTGGGGCTCTTGAGAAATCTTTTTGCCCGCAGGCTAGTCCCACATGGCAGAATCACCACCCCCATAGAATTGAGGATTTACCACATGAAAATTTTCGAGAGACACTTCAGCAATACCCCCAAATGGCAAGATTTTAAAACCGTCTCTGGGCCAAGTGTGATAGCACATACGTTTAAGCCCAGTACTAGAGAGGCCCGCGGATTTCTGTGAATTCAGGACTACACAATGAGACTAACAATAAAACCACCTTCAGAGCGAACGTGCAGCGAAATAAGAGTCCCACAAATGCCACGGGGAAGCTCTCATAGCTAATGTTTTCCATGTTAGAACTATTTTTGAAGATTAGTTTCGCAGACTCGGCTTCAGAAAGCTGTGTAGAACAGAGCACCGCATGGTGTGAGGTCGTGATTGTTATGAGACCTGCAGTCAGGGACTCCCGGGGACCTCTACTATCCCTAGGAATCCAGAGGAAAGGAAAGGAGTCTTTTTTTTTTTTTTTTTTTTTTTTTTTTTTTTTTTTTGCAAAGCCTAAACCGACCGTTTAATGCAACCTGTGGCACGGGGTTGTGGCGCCCGCTGATAGCGTCATCTTGCTGAGCCCTAGCTTTGGTTTCCCTGACAACCGGCGCGGTCCCGCCGGCGGCGGCTAGGCCGATGCTCGCCCGGCGGCCGCGGGACCCGCTGCAGGCGCTGAGGCGCCGCGGGCAGGAGCTGAAGCTGCAGGTAGGTCCGGGGTAGAGGGCCCCACATCCCAGCTCCTCACCGGGAGCCAAGCGCCCGGTTCTAACCCGGGGCCCCCGCCGTAGATAAAACCTCCAGAAAGCCTTGCGGGTCAACTAAGAATTCGGTCTAACGACTCACCAACCCTCAACACCCCTCATCCCTCCGGCCCTTGTCTAAAGTAGCCCGGCGCCCCTCTCCTTTGAAATTCATCACTTTCTCAAAGTGTAACAGGTGTCAACGTATAGTCTTAATAAACTAACTAAGGACAGACGATTAGTAATTTCAGAAAAGTTAATTTCAAAGATGATCAAACACAAAAGAGGTAAGATCACAAAGATTGTAAGTCACAACGCACAGTGCATGGAAGACGTGATGAAACAGGCGATGTATAAGCTATAGTGTATGAGCTACAGCATTTCTGGACAGCAGTTTGACAAGAGATAGCAAATGTTGATCCTCCTAGGCTGGTTGATACATTTCCAGGATACCACTTGTAATAATTTTCAATTTGAGCAGAGATGCTTATTATAATAAAAGAAACTGGATATGAATAAGTGATCAATATTAGAGGGTGGATAAACTCACCCATAAATGTATTATTGTTCCATAGGGCTCCTCAGTTCTTGTCTTGAGGAAAGAGTCTTAGTGACAGGATATAAAACTTAAAACAGAAGTTTATATAGTAAAGCAAAGTGTACTCCAGAGAGACATGAGTGGGCTGCAGGAGCCGGAGGAGCCCGGGAGGTCTCCCAATGTACATTTTAAACAAGTTTTAATCGATATTGACATGAGTGTGTATCCCTCTGTTGGTGATCTTGAAGTGCCCATGTTTGGGGACAGCAAATGTCAAATTACAACATAAGCAATATAATGAAGTGAAGTCTTTTGAGGATGCAGCCCTTTTATACAAGTGTGACAACTGAGTGTTCTTGCCTCCTAAGTTCTAACAGGAACAATGTAACTGCAGCTTCAAGAGTGTTTAACCACAAAGGACTGTCAGGAGACACAGCTACCAAGACAGGGCAGTGGTTTTCCTAGGTGATGTCATTTGTAATTCCTTACCTACCAGTATCATCTGATGGAATCTGATGGTACTATGAAGAGATTTTTGCTAGAGCTTTTGGTGTTAGGGGGTAAAGAATTGTGGTAAGACATCAAGTTAGAAAAGGTGTGTAAGGACGTGGCTCCGTGGTTGAGAGCACTGGCTTCTCTTCCAGAGGTCACTAGTACAGTTCCCAGCACCCATATGGTGGCTTACAGTTGTCTATCTCTTGGGGCTCTGATGCCTGATTCTGGCCTCCGGGCACCAGGCCAGCATGTAATGTACAGACATGCAGGCAGGCAAAGTATTCATATACATATAAAAGAATGCAAAGTGCAATACATACTATTTCAATAATATTTGTTTTACATCGTGTATATAAAAAGACGTAGTGGGAAATCAGGGCGGGCTAGAGTGTACAGCAAACTGCCAATGGTTCTTGTTTGCCTTTATGTGTTTTTTTTTCTCAAGACACTGAATTCCTATTACTCTTAAACATAGCCACAGGGAAAATTATGTAATTATAATCTCAAAAAATAAAAGAGGTAACAAATAGCTGTTACTGGATTGTTCATTTGTTTTTCTGAAATTCTTAATTTATTTTAGACAGGCTCCAACTATGTAGCTCTGACTAGTCTTGCACTTAATAAGTGGACCAGTTTGGCCTTGAGCTCACAGAGATCCTCCTGCTTGCTGGCATTAAAGGCATGGACCACCATGCCCAGCTAGTTTACTTTTTAAGTATGTGATCTAGCACCACATATTTTTTCACTAAATAACTTATTTAATAATCTTTAACAGATTAAGAGATTTCCTAGGCCAGGCATGGTGGCACATGCCTTTAATCCCAGCACTTGGGAGGCAGAGGCAGGCAGATTTCTGAGTTGGAGGCCAGCCTGGTCTACAAAGTGAGTTCCAGGACAGCCAGGGCTACACAGAGAAACCCTGTCTTGAAAAACCAAGAGAGAGAGAGAGAGAGAGAGAGAGAGAGAGAGAGAGATATTGATTTCCTGGTGTTTATATGTTATCCAGTTTGGGATTTTTGTTTCAAAAATACAAAATTTTGTGTGTTTTCACTATAAATAAGTGATACTTTTGAGAAGCTAGATATGACTAACCTGGATTTAAATAATTAAATATGCTTACTTGTATTCAAACATCATCCTTAAATATGTACTGTTTCTACATTGAGGTGGTGGGATCTAGGGGGGTGGAGCCAATATATGAGGGGGATGACAGTCTCCTGCACTAGCCAGCTTTATTTGGAGCATCACACAATTTATACTCTGTGGATAAAGAAGACTCAATGAGTGAAGGTCTCATGAGTTCAAGCGGTATACAATCAAAAGGACAGACCTCATATAGCAAAGACTTGTTTCCATAGAGGTATTTGAATAACACAGCTGAAATAAACTCACTTCTATCTGTTACACCTGGGAAGAGCATAAAAACACATTCCAAGAACAATTGCATATTTTGAAGAAACTGTTAAGAGTGTCTTGTTTGAGTTTTCTCACAAGCACTCAGAATTCTCCTCACATGACTCCATTCTTGGACTGTGTTCTGACAATGTTCTGTTTTTTGTTTTTTGTTTTTTATCAACTGAAACATAATTTAAAAATTTTAAAGTACAAAAGATCTGGCAAATAAATATGTAGACAACTTTATATTTGAATCACAGTAATTTAAAAAAAAAAAAAGAAGCAACTACTATATTCTGGAAGAAGACACATGCAGTGGTGGAATCCTGACTTCACAGAGTTTAGTGGACTCTTAACATGGAGTTCTGGGCCTAATTTTAAATTTACGGAGACAGTGAGAAAGCCAGGGGAAGCTTCAGAAGGACATTATAAAAATAACTTAGTTGGGCACGATGATGGCACATGCCTGTAATCCCAGCATTCGGGTATCTAGGCAGTTCAAGGCCAGCCTAGGCTACATAGCAAGGCTTTCTCTCTCATTCTCTCGCTCTCACACACACACACACACACTAAATTACTGGATTTTGGAATATATATATATATATATATATACTGTTATATTATTAGTTAGATTATACCTAATCTAAGAGAATATTAAAAATACAGGGCAGGGGTGTTGTAGCTGTTTTAGGCCTTGCAGGGTCTTTGTCAGAGGAGGGAATTATGGGTCCACTGAAGAGGGGTCCTCTGGTCATATATCGGAGAAAAGTCTTAACTTGACTAGCTGTGCTGTATCAGGGGATTGCCATCCTGTATTCCTGAAGAGACTTAGAAATTAATTATTAGAAGGCTGTAAGCAGAAGTTTGGTTATAGTGTAGAACCAAGAAGGCTGGGGAGGGGAGGCGCAGAGGCGGAAAAGACAGAGTGGGTCAGTGAGGGAAAGTGGGCGTAGAGTTAATTCTGGGTGACAGTGATTGGTCAGTCCCATTGTCAGGACTGTTGCTCCAAAATGGGCTACCAAAGGAAAGGGCAGGAGAAAATAGAGGATAAAGGGAAAAAATTGTATCTGGGCTGGGATGGAAGGGATGAAGGTCCCCTGTAGCCAGAGTTTCTCCACAGCATCAAAACGTCTTTTTTTTAAAATTAGGTATTTATTTCATTTACATTTCCAATGCTATCCCAAAAGTCCCCCACACCCTCCCCTACCCACCCACTCCCATTTCTTGGCCCTGGTGTTCCCCTGTACTGAGGCATATAAAGTTTGCACGACCAATGGGCCTCTCTTTCCACTGATGGCCGGCTAGGCCATCTTCTGATACATATGCAGCTAGAGACACAAGCTCCGGGGTACTGGCTAGTTCATATTGTTGTTCCACCTATAGGGTTGCAGATCCCTTTAGCTCCTTGGTTACTTTCTCTAGCTCCTCCATTGGGGGCTCTGTAATCCATCCAGTAACTGACTGTGAGCATCCACTTCTGTGTTTGCTAGGCCCTGGCATAGTCTCACAAGAGACAGCTATATCTGGGTCCTTTCAGCAAAATCTTGCTAGTGTATGCAATGGTGTCAGTGTTTGGAAGCTGATTATGGGATGGATCCCCAGATTTGTAAATATATCTGTTGTGGGCTTAGAAGTATGGGGAGGGGGGAGCTTGTAGGACCTTTATCTTGGTATAAGGTGAAGTTCATAGGTAAAATATGTAAAAGACAGGCTTACAACTTAACTAGGAGGAGAATAAGGAAAGAGAGATCAAGGGGTAGAGAGGAACCAGAATGGGCAAGAACCAGAAGCCCATATAGGAGCAGGCTTGTGGTTGAATTTTTGTCTGGCCCCTGTCTCTAGGCATCATCTCTAACCAGTTAGAATTTATTGGTGTGGAATTGGCACTGTTTGAGGAGGGCACAGGGCCTATCCTTAGCAGCTGTCAGATCTAGTCCTCCTTACTTGTGGAACACTGCAGCAGCCAAGGAGTCCAGCAGGGCCTGAAGGGGTTACCCTGATCTGAGTTGGTGAGACAGAGAGGTTTATTGATGCAAAGGCTTCAGTCCAGGGGTCTTAGTTCTGAGTCTCAAAAGCAGTGTCCATAGTCACAGGAAGAGGGCTGATTGGGATGGCCTATGGCCGAATTCGTTCCCTTTTAGAGGTCACTCGAACTGCTTTTAGGCATTTGGGGGCATCAGTCTCTTGAGAATCGCTTCAAAGGCTGACAGAAAGGGGAGCAGCAATGAGTTTCTCAGCAAAGGATCCACCCAAGGGGCCATGATAAAATTTAACAGATGGCAAAGATACAGAACATAAATCAAGAAATAATAACTGGAGAACTTTGTAAGGAACATTAAGAATCAGAGTTACAAAGGAAAACTTTTACACGAAGATTAATATGATCGATATAACAGCCGGTTTTGTGCAACTTCCTGGAGCATGTACCAGTGTAGAAGGGTAAGGTGACTGTGGAAGGAATAGGCACCTGGAGGCCTTGTAAAAGAAGTCAGTGTTCAAGGAAGGAGTCTGAAGAGAAGATGTCTAAGTGATTCTCCTTGCACTCAGATATGATGACCTTTGTATGTTTGTTTCAAACATTAACAATGTCCATTATTATTTAATGAACAAAAAGATCACAAGTAAAACACAATTTTTGGTTAAAAGTAGTTTGCTACGCTGAAATTTTAAAAATTGAGACTATTACCTCAAACGCTCATATTTAGTATTAAAGTATGACTTCATATTTTTGTTAACACAAAATTGTTATAGCTGTATTCCAAGATTATATAGTAACTATCAGGCTGCAAAAGAGACAATTTAAAGCCTACCCCCCCCTTGAAGAAATTATTTTCAGTTTCCAATTTAGAAATATTCCCAGAGACAATGATGCCTTGCTTCCCCTAGTAGAAAGTGCTAAGTTGCTACTCTGGTCAGTACCTGCCATGTCAAGAGTACGTGGCTCATTTTTTTGTTTCCTAGAGGTAACCTTATTTACGAAACCCTTTAAAACCTTCTACACTCTCATTCCACACACTCAACCAACGGATGCAAGCAGTCATGTCAAATCTCTAATAGACAATTTACATGCAACAGGGACTGAAGTAACAGAGGCCTGCTGTGCTCCTGTTGTCAGGGGGCAGACCTCTAGGTCACCACATACCAACCACACTAAGTACATTTCTTAACTTCATTCTATTTAAAAATAAATTGCTTGTTTACATTTGTAAGCCAATATAACCAAATTAAATGAGTTTTTACAGATACTGGCTTTTGGAATTTAAGAAAACATTTACAAGCCTCAATGCCAAACCCTGTATACCTTGTAGGCTTCAAGGTAAGAGTGCAGGCACTGGCCCTGGAGCTCTCTATCTGGGTAGAGACCATAGTCTCAAAGCATACAGATAAGCCCAGGTAGGATAGAGACTTCTTGTCTAAGTCATCTCCTGAAGAATCTAAAGCCTTGTGTATCTATCACTCATAATAAAACCTTATTATTCATTTAATAATATCATTTTTTGACTCTACAGATACAAAACCATGTCCCAGCAGCGTCCAAAGCATGAGATGACAGAATACCTGGCAGCCTCCTTTATTGATGGCAGCACTTGGGTGGTAGATGTGGACCCTGGAATTAGCTTTCCCAAAGAGGAAGAACTGAGTACCAGCAGACATCAAGGGCAGAGTAATTGCTATTTTCCCCACGTGGCCAGCCTGACCAGAACAGAGACTTTGGAGGAAATTAAAAAGAAAAGTAAAAAACAAAACAAAACTTGGGCCTGGAGAAGATCAGCCAAGTTCCATCTCCAGAGCCACAATTCTTAGTAGAGTAGAACAGTATGAAACAAAAGTCAATCCTACCACATTTGAGTCTTAGTAAGACTGAACCAATGATGTACAGAGCCATAAGCAGTTTGTGTGTGTCTGCAGATAGCACAGACAACTGGGGGCCTTTTATCTCTGTACTGGCTGGTTTTGTGTGTCAACTTGACACAAACTGGAGTTATCACAGAGAAAGGAGCCTCCCTAGAGAAAACGCCTCCTTGAGATCCAGCTGTAAGGCATTTTCTTAATTAGTGATCAAGGGTGGAGGGCCTATTGTGGGTGGTGCCATCTCTGAGCTAGTAATCTTGGGTTCTATAAAGCAAGCTGAGGAAGCCAGGGGAAGCAATCCAGTAAGCAGCATCCCTCCATGGCTTCTGCATTAGCTCCTGCCTCCAGATTTCTACCCTGTGTGAGTTCCAGTCCTGACTTCCCTTGGTGATGAACAGCAGTGTGGAAGTGTAAGCTGAATAAACCCTCTCCTCCCCAACTTGCTCCTTGGTCATGATTTTTTGTGCAGGAATAGAAACCCTGACTGAGACACCCTCTTAGCTGTTAAAGATACAAACAGGATTTTCCAGGCTTAGCTAGGCAGACACACAGGAGGAGGGGAGTATAAGGCAAAGGATTCTTTGTTACCTCAGGAACAATCTGTGAAGATGTGAGCTTGAAGGCTCAGCAGAAACAGTTGGCACTTTGGCCCTGGACATGGTTTTAAGCCAGAGCCTTGAAAAATATTTAAGTGAGCTGTGAGTTTTATGGGGGAGGAGGTCTTGGAGGAATTGTTCAAATCAGTTGAGATATTAAAAATATTCAGAATTTAGGCCTGCAGTGGCTATTTGACCAGTGTATTTTGAGGACAGATTTGCACTAAAGGCAAAGGAGAGTTACTGTCACTGGTTTCAATTCTATAGAAAATTTGGAGTGGATGAGGAACAAAAGCAGAAACGGGTCAATATCCAGTCACTTAGAGCGTCCTCAAAATGACCAAACACACCTGTGAAGCAAGTGACCCCAGCTGTCACAGTGCCAGGGTTGAGAATCCACAGGGCCATGGGAGGTTCTCAGAGTTTTTGGCTGATCTAGCAGTTCTCTCAGCCATAGAAAGTCTCCCAAGCCTAGAAACTTGACCAAGCAGGTCTCAAGAGACAGAAGACAGCTCCAGTGAGCTCCCAGACCTGACTGGGTGCCTCTGAAATAGGTTGAGGGGATGACCTTGGCCCAGGATTTTGCTATGTTGCATTGCATGTTCTGGTCTAATGCAACATGGCTTCCCACCTAGGTTATACTGTGTCAGGGCGAGACAGAACAGTGAGAGAAAGGAGAGAGAGAAAGGAGAGAGAGAGAGAGAGAGAGAGAGAGAGAGAGAGAGAGAGAGAGAGAGAGAGAGAGGGAGGGAGGGAGGGAGGGAGAGAGAGAGAGAGAGAGAGAGAGAGAGAGAGAGAGAGAGAGTCAGTCAGAGAGTCTTAGTCAGGGTCTCTATTCCTGCACAAACATCATGACCAAGAAACAAGTTGGGAAGGAAAGGGTTTATTCAGCTTACACTTCCATACTGCTGTTCATCACTGAAAGAAGTCAGGACTGGAACTCAAGCAGGTCAGGAAGCAGGAGCTGATGCAGAGGCCATGGAGGGATGTTCCTTACTGGCTTGCTTCCCCTGGCTTGCTCAGCCTGCTCTCTTATAGAACCAAGACTACCAGCCCAGAGATGGCATCACCTACAATGGGCCCTCCCTTCTTGATCACTAATTAAGAAAATGCCTTTCAGCTGGATCTCATGGAGGCGTTTCCTCAAATGAAGTTCCTTTCTCTGTGATAACTCCAGCTTGTGTCAAGTTGACACACAAGACCAGCCAGTACAGCAGGGAAACTTATCAGTTATTGTTTTCAGGATTATTTGATCTGGAGACAGATTGACTCAGGAGCTCTCTTTTTTATTTCTTAATTATCTTTCCCTTTCCTTCCAGATCCTGAGATGTGCTACTGCTACTCCCTCCTCACTCTCAGCCCAGCCCCACTCTCTTTCCTTGCCTCTTTTTCTTTAATCAGTGTTGTTGGTGTGTGTATATTCCTAAATATATAAATACAGCCTGCTCCTGCTCCGTCTGTATAACGTTACTCTCACGTATGTTTTCAGGGCTGACCATTTGCTATTGGTTAACCATTTGGTGTGCTCTTCGCTGGGGAAGGCTATTTCCCCTGCTCTCAGCCTTCCTTAGTTGTCCGCATTTCTCTGTCTAGGCCAGTCTCTAAGCTCTATCTCTTTCACACTAGCATGTCTATTGGGGACGCCGGGTTGTTCAAGTCTTGTTGGGCAGCCGTATTGGTGAGACTTTTATCAGTCTGGCTTCTCTCAGATTTCTAGGAGACAATCCCACAGCAAGCTTCCCGTTCCTTGGCTCTTACAATCGTTCCATCCCCTCTTCTGCAGTGATGCCTGAGCCTTAGGTGCAGTTTGTTGTAGATGTATCAGCTGGGACTGGGCTCCACAACTCTGCCACTTTGATCTGTTGTGGTTTCCTGTAATTGTCCATTGTAAAGAAAGTCTCCTTGATGAGGTGTGAGAAGCCCTTTAATGCCATATCTGGAAAGGACATGGTGATACTATTAGCTAGTTTTGCCAGTGCCCATACCTGAAGATATTCATATTGGCATCTGTGGACCAAGGAATCGTCTTTCACTTGGACCTTGGATGGATGGCTCTGCCCTGGGGGTGAATTTTAATAGCATTTTTTGTGGGCACCAAACTGCAAGAGTGAAGAGGAAGCTGGTGAGAGTTGACCTCTCCTCTCCCACTCACTGCCTTTTCCGCACTCTCTATAGAGAAGCCATAGAATGTGTGCCTCTGTGGGAGCTTAACAGAGGTAAGGAGAGTGCCCATAAAACACTAGTCAAAGGAAAGTGCTGGCACATCTGTAGTGAAGAATAAACCAAGCCACACAGGATGAAATCCCTCAAAAGCATGGGGCACAGGAGAGCTTACACAGAGTCATGCCAGCCAGTCCCTTCAGCCCCCGTGAGTGGGAAAAACTCACTTGTAGTGAAAAAAATGAGCTGGTTTTATCTCAGGAGAAATGGAGCATGGATTTATTAGGAAGGGAGTAAAGTCATTTGTGGGGCAGTTTCCTACATCTTGGTAAGGTTCGGGGTTATGAAGCGAATCCGTCTGTTAAAGTACAATAAACATGCGCCTCAGGGTTGTACAGATGTACCTGGGACCTTAACAGAGCACTCTAGCTAGTGAAGCCAGTGGTGTATGATTTGAGGGAATACACTTATTGATGGTTTTCATGGGGAAAAAGACCTGGATAGATAAACAGGCATTATAAGATGCTAATGGTAGGATCCAGGTGTGGCATTTACTATAAAATTCCACTTTATTGTATGCTCATGTTCAAAACTTTATTATCTATTGTGGGAAATTAGTAAAGTTCTGTTTCTCAAGGCAACATGGCAGTTTATACAATGTTTTAAACTTCTCCATCTGCTGTAGGTTGATAGTTTGGTGACTGAAAGCCAACTAACAGGTGCTCTGGAACCAAGTAAAAGGAGAGATATTTACCAAAGGTAAGTACGCTGCCCGCCTGCCTGTCCAGGGGCTAGTTCAGCGGGTGCTATTTAAATGTTGTATAGCAAGTTTCCCCCACCCCCTCTTGCTTGCTCACTCTCTCACTCTCACCCTCTCCGTCTTACTCTTTTCCTTTCCCCCAAAATGAAATAGTAATGGAGAGTAATGTGGAAGGATCAGTGAGTAAATGTCTCCATATGTGTTTAAAACACCACTTTCTACCCAGTCCAATCGGAAGGAGAGCGAGAGCAGAGCCTTGCGGGGGACGGGGACAGGGACAGAGACAGGGACAGGGACGGACTGGAGCCTGCTCTCAGTTTGTTCTCTGTGCTAAGACTCGTGCCTGGACTCTGCAAACTTTGTCTTCATCTTCACAATAACACTGTGAGATGCCTGCTGACATAAATGAGACAATCAAATTAGACATTAAAGCGGGAAGACGACACAAATGTTTTAGGGCAACTGAGAAATCTGAGTTCTCTGAAGGGAGAGCGGGCGCTTAGCTGCAGTCTGATGATGCTAAAAGTTTCCTGTAGATGTAGCACAGATCTAGAAGAAAGCACACTGCACCGGACAGTTGTGGACTTGCTGTTTTCATGACAGTAACTGTAAACACTGCTCAGGGTCAACCTCCATGGCTGAGGCAGAATCACCCTAGTGTCTTGGCCAGCAGAGCCCAGATTTGAAGACCTGGTCACAAATCTCTAAAAGCCATTTGTCCCTGCTCAGGATAGTCACTTTTCAGCTGTCTTCATGTGACCAACTGTTCTCTAGGTGAACAATTAACCTTGCCACTCAAGAAACTGTGGATGATTTGATAAAAAGTAGTGCCTAGTTCTGACAATAGAGAACTGACCTATACTTTATCTTTTCAAATTTTAGATGTATCCAGTTAAAACAGGCAGTAGATGAAAATAAAAACACCCTTCAAAAATTAAACAAAGTAAGTATGATGAATCACCAAAATCTCCTTTGACGCAAATGCTTTACGTGGGGATGATTTTCAGCTGCCAAGAGCCTGGGTTTGCATCAGGGGTGATGTCCAGCCACAGCCGGCTGTGGATTGCTGTTTTCATTTGCTTCTGTTGCTATGATAAACGCCATGACCAAAGGCAACTTCAAGGAGGAAAGTTACTTTGCTTACAGAACACAGGCATCACCAAGGAAAGCCAGCGAAGGAGCTCAAGGCAGAAGCCTAGAGACAAAAACTGAAGCAAACCCCACAGGGCTGCGCCCATCGTCAGCTCTCAGGCTCACATCCAGCTGCCTGCCTTCTCCACAGGCCCACCTGCCTAGGGCTGGGCCTCTGACATAATTAACAGTCAAGAAAATGTCCCACAGGCATGCCAACAGGCCAGTCTGATGGAGGCAGTTCTTCTGTGGAGAGTCCCATTGCCAGGCGTGTCAAGTGGACAGCCAGAATCAGCCACCACCCTTGCCCGATAGCTTTATGATGGAGCTTTACTGGAGAGCAGAGCAGCTGGGATCTCAGATACTGAGACTCTTGCTTTACCCAGCACCACCAGTTCAGGAAACCTGGGAACAATTTGTTTTTTTGGTTTTTTTTCCCCTTTCTTCTGCATTAGATTACTTGTGTGTTACAGTGTAGATTTAGATTTAAAATGTATGGGGAGAGAAGACCTGGTGAAGAGGCTTTTGCTCCCACAGTAACTCTCCTATCAGTGACTGCAGACGTGAGATGAACAGGAATTTCCGTGGTGGCCATGGCTAAAGCCCCTCGGGGCATTTACAGTGGGGACCACCAATTCTGAATGCTTGATCCTGCACTTGAGCAGCTATCTAGCTCGAACCTCTCCAGTGACATTGGGCTCTTCTGTGTCAGAGGCAGGCTGGCCCCTTCGGAGCAATGAAAACCTAATAGTTCCTCTTCCAAGGACAACAAGAGGATGCTTTCAAGGGGTTTGGGGACCTTGTCCCACCAGTAAATGCTGGAATTTAGGAACAAACCTTCCTTATCTTTTGGGCTGCCTAAAATTTTACTACATAAACCTGTCCCATACAGGTTTAGGGATCTGTAATGTATAATAAAGAAACAAGGAAATTCAAATTTTTCATTTGCATTGAATTCTGAATCAGTGAACTATAAACTCTCCAAGGTAAATGTATTCTCACATTGGTAATTAATGTTTCCTTACAACATTATTGTTTTTACACATATTTCTTAGTTTTGTTTTGTTTGTTTAAGACAGAATCTTACTCTGTAGCTCTGGCTGTCCTATATAGACCAGAGTGCCCTCAAACTCACAGTGATCCACCTGCCTCTGCCTCCTGAGTGCTGGGATTAAAAGTGTGCACCACAATACCTGGCTTCTTTTATTTTTTTAAATTTATTTTTATGGGTGTGAATGTATGCCTGTCTGATTCTACGAGCCCCTCATGCCTGCAGTGCCCTCAGGGACCAGAAGAAGTCATTAGATCCCTTAAAACTGGAGTTATAGTGAGCTGTCTCCTACGTGCTGAGAATCTAGCCTGTGTCTTCCACTGGAGCAGTAAGCACTCTTGGTCACTGCGCCATCTCTCCGGCCCTCATGTTATCCTTTTACATTAAATACATTTATGGAATCTGGGGTAGATTTCCCAGTGAAACAGCTGCCTATTCGCCCACAGGCTGATGAAGCTGCACCTGTGGGGAACTATGAGCAGAGGAAGGAGGAGGAACACAGCCTTCTAGAGAAGCTAGCCTGCCAGCTGCAGGAGCTTGCCGTGAGCATCAGCAGGAAAGACGCTCTCAAGTAAGCTCCCTTCTTCCCTCAACCTGTGGCAGCACCTTTGAAACTTGGTTCAGAATAGAGACATACCCGCAGTGTGACCGGAAATGTCAAGAAAAGTACAGGCAATTCGTGGGCATTTCTTGTGGATCCCAAAATGTGTTAGCTCCTGTGAGAGGCGTAAAGAGGCATTGTAGTCTCTGCTCTCAGACCATACTCTAGCAGGGGCAATAGACTAGAGATCTGAAGAGCTAATAAACCAGAGATAGAAAATACACATGCTGCCTTGGAAGCGAATCACAAAAGAAGTGATTTGAGCTGTCCACGAACATCATTTCCTCTTTCAAAGGACATAAATGTGGGAACATTGAAAGCAGAAACATGCACTTTATTTTGTTGTTGCTAGAAAGAACATTAATAATAGTTTTTTCAAATTATAGAGCAAACCCCCTGTAGTTATGAATAAATCCAGTTTCTGGAGAGAGAAAGATCAATTATTGAGACTCTTCAAATGGTGTTCTGCTTGTTTAGACAGGGTCTTGCTGTGTAGTTCAGGCTGGGCTTGGATGTGTAGTTCTCCCCCCTCAGCAGCCTCGGGGCAGGAATTGTGGGTGTGTGCCACCATGCCCAGCTTGGTCTTCAGCCTTTTACTCTGAACTCTGGGTAGGATGCTGATGGGTAGTATACATGCAAACACTCTGGGATTTTTCTGATGTTTAGTATTAAGAATGACAGAGTAGCCAGTGTTGTGTTTCTGCTCCCATTAGAAACAACTATAAGATGGGGGGATGAGGGGGTTAGGCTCTTGGAAGACATTGCACAACGCTGGACTAACATCCTGCATACACTGGAGATATTCAAAGTGAGTCCTGGCTTTTGCCTGTTTCCTAGGGATGAAATGGACTCTAAGCAAGCAACCAGCCTTACTGGGCTGAGGTGCCAGAGATCAAATTTTAGAATTGCTAAGTCCACTGGGACTGAGTCCTGGTACCTCAGAGTGAAAGGACTGAAGAAAGACAAGTACAGAAGTCTGGTGTGTGCTTGGGCTGCCTAGGACATGATTCCAAAGACCGAATAGAAGGCCTTTACTAAGAACTGAGAACACTAGGTTTAGTAGTGCACGCCTTTAATCTCAACACTTTGAAGGCAGAGACAGCTCTGTGAGTTTGAGGCTGACGTGGTTTACATGTTCCACTATGTAAGTGTTCCAGCCCAGTAGTCAGGGTTATGTAGAGAAACCCTGACTAAAAGAAAAAAAAAGGAGGAAGAGGAAGAGGAGAAGGAAGAGAAGAAGAATCTGAGAGCTTAACAGATTATAAAGCTGGAAAAATTCAGACTTAAATCCTAGAGTAAAGAACTGTAACAAGAACCAGGCAATGGTTGTGCACAGCACTCCAGAGGCAGGGGCAGGTGGACCTCTGAGTTTAAGGCCCAGCCTGGTCTACAGAGGGAGTTCCAGGACATCCTGGGCTAATGCTGTATAACACTAAACATATCAGCACTGTAAGAACACAATATGATCCCGTGTATAAATATGCCCATCACAGGATCTAATAAAAAATGACTAGACATGCCAAAACAAAATAAAACTTAAGGGAGGTAAATGAGCAATATAAGCAGGTAGTCTATTATAAATGCATAACTAAGAAAACTTTACAAACAGCAAGCTGGAATGCTAAAAATTACTCAGTAAACAAAATTTTTAAAAGAAAAGAAGGGAAACAACAAAAGTAGCACATGAGACAGAAGTAAACTAAAGATGACGTGCTGTGATGTCATCACTGAGACGACTACGTCAAAGATAAGTGGACTAGCATTCTGCTTAAAAGAGAGTGATTGTCAGGTTGCCTTGGGGTTTGGGTTTGTTTGTTTGTTTTTGTAGACCCAAATATGCATATTGCTTATAAGAGTTATACATTAGTGACAACTTATAGATAACTTCAAAGTAAGAGATTAGAAAATATATTATATGCAAATGCTAACAAAAGCCAAGTATGGCAGTTACTTTAACAGGCAAAGTAGATATTTAGGCCAGAAGTGTTTACTACATAACGAGAACATTTTATATTTATAGAAGAGTGAGTTCACTAGGGGAAATATAATCCCAACAACAGATTCAAGTGTATAAAGCTAGAGTTGCCAGGCCTGTGGGTCAGTCAATCAGTCCTGGTGCTCAGCAACCTTGACTAATGACATTGTGTAGACTGTATGGATCTCTGTGCACAAGGACACAGTGTGCTGATTTTCAAGGGCAGTGCACATGTGACATCAATTGTTAATTAAAGGAACTGCAGAAGCCACAAAATACTTGTCAGTGTGTTTCTAAAATTTGAATCTGTGTCATGTATATTGTTTGAAATTTTGGAATTACATTAAAATTCAATAATAAAAAATAGAAATCACTAGTGTTTGCAAATTAAATCATACACTTTTGTATAACTTATGAGTCAAAGAAAATACTGCACTGACAGAACATGTTATGAATAAGAAAATGAATATAACTTGTGAGTTATAGCCAAAGTGGTGCTTAGGGGAAAGTGTATAGGTTTGAATGAGTAATTTGGAAGGAAGATTGAGAAAAGATTAGAGCTTCCAGCTTAAGGAGCCAAAGGAGAAAGGAAGGGGCCAGAGAAAACCCAAGAAAGGGAACAAAGGAGCAGCAGAAACAAGGACAGCTCACCAGTGGGTCAGCAGACAGGAGTCATAGCTCCTCCCCTCTCCGCTCCCCTCCCCTCTTTTTTCTTTTCTTTTGAGAGATGATTATGGCTTTTTTATGAGTGTGGTGGTACATGTCTCTAATCGCACACTTGGGAGGCTGCGGCCACAGTTTGGCCATGGACTGGGGTGATGGCTCAGTAGTAGGGCGTTTGCCTCCAGTTCCATTCCCAGCACTGCAAACACAGACCAGCTAATCTACCCGAGTTTATTCAAGGAGGGATGAGCAGAGGCAGAATTGAAACCTGTGCCCATGCTGTCTGCACCGAATAAGATGCTTGAGCAGTTTGCGCAGGGACCACTCCGGCTCCTCCACCCTCAGTGCCTCCCACCCATGAGCTCAGCCTGTGGGTGAAAACTGTCAGCCAAACTTTCCTGCTTCCTTCCACTTCCAGCTCCAAATGTAGAGCTGCTCTTGTCCATGCAGGCCTTCTCTGCTCAGTCACTATGCCAGGATTCAACTCCAGGTGTCTTCCTGATAGAACTGCCCTCCCCCCTCCACCAGCCCCCATGCAACTCCAGATGGTCCTCCTGATAGAAGTGTTTTTTACAGAGTTGAGGCACACAGTGACAAGGAGGAAGATGACACGACTGAAGATGATGAAGAAACTGAAGAAACTGGTGGAGAGGAAGAAGAGTCAGAAGGGGATGGGGACGGAAAGCAAGAACAAGCCTCCCCGAAACAAGCAGAAACAGAAACTGTCACATATATTGCTCTTGGGGACTTCGCTGCTCAGCAGACTGGGGACTTGACCTTTAAGGTAAGGTGGAGTAATCTGCAGGATAGCCAGGGTAACTGCATGGCTAACAGTACAAAAGGCTATGTGTGCTCATGTTACACAGGCCTGAGAATAATCCATCTTTAGAAAAATAACCAAAATATCTAAGTAGCACTAATCAGAGGCTCTCTTATTAAAATTACTCCTTCTAAAGATTTGGTTTTTTTTTTTTTTTTGAAAAAATAGCTGCAGGTTTGATAACTCCTAATAAGGGTAAATTTTATACTTGTGATATGCATGAAATTACTTAACTCAAGCAGAGCTTGAGTTAAGCTTGCAGCAACAGGCATGTGTCAAGTTGTTAAAAGACACTTCTGCAGCCCCTGGCAATGGACTTAGGCCTTTACTGCCAGCACTCAGGAGGCAGAGACAGACATATGCAAGTTCAAAATCAGCCTGGTCTACATAGTGAGTTCCAAGCCAGCCAAGGTTACATGATGAGACCTTGTCCAAAAAAACAAAACACTCCCTTCCACCACCACCACCACCCCTCAACCCCCCCCCCCAAAACCCCTCAGGGTATTTCTTGCTTCTTCCGTGCTAGAGAGCAAACTGCAGGCCTTGCAAGTACTAGACAACCACTTCCCACTGAGTCAGCCTGGCCTGAGACTTGTGCTTCTTGAAGAAGCTTGTGATTGTCTGCCATCAACATGAGTGACAATGTTAAAGAATATACTAATCTTAGTCCTTGTAGTTACCAATTTTCAGAATTAAATAATGAATATGATGTATAAGTGTATTATAAAACTTACACATTTATATTTTAGTTCATAGGATTCCTTTTCAGTTTGAAGAATGCCACCAATATTAGACATAATGTATACTCTAAGAAACACTTTGCTTCTCAGCATCATCAGTGGTAGAACTTCTTTGCTCATTAAAGATGATAGATAGATAGATAGATAGATAGATAGATAGATAGATAGATAGATAGATAGATAGATTCTCAGTGCTGGGATTAAAGGTATCACTACCATTGTTAGACCTAGTGGGGAAACCCCCACCCCATTCCTGATTCGGCGTGCACCCAAAAAATCACGAAGGACCATCTCTTGCTGTAATTACATGAGGACGTTTAATTACAGAGCTCCGGGCCGACATGCATCCCACACAGGAGATAACGGATGTCGGCCACGAGGCTCGAAAGCTAGGAGTTTTTATGGGGTAAGGGGCTTAGGGGTGTGGAATTCAGCATAGCGACACACTATTGGCTTATTTAAACATTAACAGAAGGATTACAGAGCAACAGGACTTTGTTCCTGTGGGCTGGGGGCTTATCTTTGTTCACATAGCAACCAGTTGATGTATGACTTTTACCCTGCGCCAAGGGGCAATAGACAGAGTGGAGGTTCCGGCCAGATGGCCTTGCCTGCATGCTTGAATTCTTTTCATCTTCACAGTTAAGATGTTCTTAGGAATGCCTTTACAACAGCCCTGCCCTGGCAGGCCTGAGGGCTGTTCTGCTTTGTTCTCAGTCTCAGGCCTGGGCAGTGGGCTCTTAAACAACTCACAAGTTACAATATTTTACCTTCCTTCACCATATCTAGATGGTAGATTATATTTTTTCTGTATGCATAAATGTCATTCAAGGTGTTAATTGGAATATATTAGATAAGTTCTACTTTTGCTTCAGCATATGGTTTAATTTTAACTTCACAGAATTGATTTTCCTCAAGGATTCACATGCTGCTTCTGAAAGATAATGTCCAAAGAGAGATGCAAAATCCACAGTGTCTTCTATAATAATCCAAGTGTTAGCATAAGCATGGTGCCTTAAATGGTACTGAGGGGGCTGGAGAGATGGCTCAGCAGTTGAGAGCACTTACTGCTTTTACGGAAGACCTGGGTTTGGTTGCCAGCTCCCACATTGTGGCTCACAAACACCTGCAACTCCAGCTCCAGGGAATCCAAGACCCTTTCTGACTTCCATAGATATCAGGCATTCATGTGGTACATAGACATGCAGGCAGGCAAAACATTCACAAACACACACACACACACACGCACACACAGTGAAAAGGTGCTTGTCACGTGAATATATGCTTCATGTGATGGTTCATTTATAGTCACAAAGAGTCAGTAGTAGAGTGTTATGGATTTTTTTCTTTTTCTTTTAAATGGGACTAAATAAGCTCATTTTACCTTTGTAAAAAAAAAAGATATTTTTGAAGCATTTGTAATGAAATATTGTTCATGATTTTATAATTTTTGTTCAGTTTCTAATTTGTTTCCATTTAAGAAAGGGGACATTCTCCATATAATTGAAAAGAAGCCTGATGGTTGGTGGCTGGCTAAGGATGCTGAAGGAGTTGAGGGTCTCATTCCCAGGACCTACTTGGAGGTTAGTCCTGACCATTTCTGCCTTTCCAACTAAAGTGTTTCCATGTTGATGGTAATAAGCATGGAGCTGTGCTTCTGACTTGTTGGTAAGTGAATGGTTTGAGATAGAGAATTGGCTTAATTTTAAAGAGACGGTGAGTAGGGGAAATGTACTTACCGCCCCCCCCCCCCCGAGCGCCTGCCCGGGGCATGCTTGTAAGCCCAGGAACACTACCATCATGAGGGTGCTTTGGGTTAGTACTGTTTCAGGTACTGTTCATCTTAGTTTCTGAGTCAAGGTCTCTCATTGGGTTTCAACATAGGCTACCAAGTCCCAGGGATCTGCCTGTCTCAGCCTCCCCAGTGCCTGGTGTAGTCAGAAATGCTTTCAGAACAGAGATGGAGAGACAGAGAACAGGTAGCCAGCCGCTGCTGTGATGACCCACACAGACATCTTTAGATTTGACTTGTTTTTACTAATTTGGCATTACCTGAGAGTGTTTTCTTGTATGTTTGACAGTGCTGGGTGTGGTCATCAAAACCAATCTGATTATGGCTTTATTTGCCATTACTCCTTGTTGGAGTATAATAAGTCCAGAAGCCCCCTCACAAACCACACAAACACGGATTTCAGTCAGACAGGGATAGTTTATTGAGCATAGGCCCCAGGAGTGATCGATCAGGGCTGCAGCCCAGACTTGGGAACTGAATGTTGAGTCAAGATCCTACAGGGCTTTTAAGCCTGAGATCTACACACATCTGTGCCAAGTTACTCCATCATTCAGGACTTGGGAATAGAGCATCTCCTTAGGGACATGTCTTTGTTGTACATTTGTCCTGCTCAGTTGGTTGGGGTATCCAACTGTAGCAGGGGATTTGCCTTGTATAAAATTCACACCTTAACTTGCCTACCACGATGTCAGTACCCACATTCGTGTCTGTTCTGCCAAGTAAGATGTTAGTTCCCAGGAGGGAGGTTTGGGGAACTTAAACTTTACTTGACCCCTACTCAAAATGGAAGTCCTACTCTAAATAGGTGCAGGTGTGTCTGTTATGTTGGGGGCCATCCCAGGGGCAGCTTATACACAGGTGCAGGAAGTGCTGCAGGCTAGGTGGTTTGGATCCAAGCTTGTTGTAGGTAACTATACAAAGCAGGTCTAACTGTCTTCTGTTGTGATTGCTTTCCAAGAGCTCAGATCATTCTGGTAACAGGATATGAAATCAATTTGGGCATGAGAAAGTTTCCTAATAACAGCAGAAACAACATATGAGAAAGTTACCTTATAATATTAATAACAGAACTAAATGACAGGTTAGCCAGGTAACAGTTATTTAGGCCTTAACATTTGACCTAGGTCTTAACACTCCTCATTTCCTATTTGTATCATTTCTTATTGAATGTAGCAGCTGTTATAATATTAATGAGGATTATTATCCTTCAGACATTTGTGTTTGATATTTTTGTTGGCTTTCAGTTGTGTGTAGTTTTGTTAGCTAAATCTATCGGTGTTGTGTTTCCAGTTATAACTTTTGGTTTTATATTTAGTATTACTTCTAAAAAGGGCATCCCATTCCAAGATCATTTTTGCCAGCACTTTTGCTGATTCTTCTCTTAATTTTTAATTTAAATTCCATCTGACATAGGCAGGTATATAAGCTAAACTTATCTCTCCTCCTCCTCTTCTTCTAATTGTTGTTGTTGTTGTTCTTCTTCTTCTTCTTCTTCTTCTCTTTTTCCTCTTCCTCCTCCTCTTCTTCTTCCTCCTCCTCCTTTTCCCCCTTCTCCTCCTCCTCTCCTTCCTCTTCCTCCTCTTTTTCCTTTTCCTCCTCTTTTTCCTTTTCCTCCTTCTTCCTCCTCCTTCTTTTCTTCTTCCTCTTCCTCCTCTACCTTCTTTTCCTCCTCCCCCTGCTTCTTCTTCTTTCTTCTGTTTTTTTTTTCTTTTTTTCTTAAGCAGGATCTTGCAGTGGAGCACAGGCCAGGCTAAAACTCGAGATCCTCCTGACTCAGGCTCCCAAGTTGTAGAATTACCGTGCCTGTCTATCATTTTTTTTCCAAATAATGAATTACCAAACACATGTTACAAGCTTTGCATACAGATACCCTCATCTATGCTAAGTACTGATACATCTTTGTGGTTTGATTCTGTGTTGACTGAGCATCACTTTGTATGTCCACAATCTCTCAGCCCTATAATAAAGAAGACAAGCTGGAGTCAAGTGAAGGCAGCGAGGAGGGCGGTGAGGAGGACGTGGAGGTAGTGGATGAAACTGCAGATGGAGCCCAGGTGAAGCAGAGGTACGAGGTGGGAGAGGGCATCGGGGTGGCTTAAACCTGTGTGTGCATTTTTGAGCATGTGTTTAGTGGGTTGTATGTGCAGACATGTGCAATGCATACACGTGTGTGTGAAACCTTGGATAGTGTACCCCAGGAGCTATGCACTTTGCTTTTTAATGTTGGGTGTCTCTTGGGCTCGGAACTGGCTAATTAGATTAGGCTGGGTAAACAGTGAGCCCCAGGAACCTTGTGTCTTCACTGCACCAGCTCTGAGATTAAAAATACACATCACCACATCTAATGTTGGCTCTCGGGTTTTGGACTCAAAACACTTACATGTCAAACATTTTACCAACTAAATCATCTGCAGCCTCAGAAATTTTTGGCTTTATTTTTACTGTTAATAACTCAACACTTTCTTATAATGAAGGCAAATTTTGCTAGTTTAATTTTGTAATCCATTTAGGGCATTGAATCCTAGCTGGGCCTCCCCTGAGAAGACTGTTTAGTTTCCCGAGCTGATTGGTGACTCCACTCTGTTTGTGACTCCCAGCTGAAATAGGCACAGCTGGTCCCTGCACTGACCTTGCTCCTTTGTCTTCCTAGAACTGATTCCCACTGGAGTGCTGTGCGAAAAGCTATCTCAGAGGTTGGTTCCTTCTGTCTCCAGTTTTGTGTCTAATAATATTGGTGTATTTGACAAGATGCACTTCATTTGTTGCTTAGTAGTTCAGACTGAGTTCAGAGCAGAATAGAGACTGGGGGGCAGCAGAGATGGCAACAGGTGCAAGGTGGGAACATAGGCACACCTTCCACTTAGTGGCCCATGATACAAATGGCATTCGCGTTAGGTCCTTCTGTATAAGAAGTAGAGAACCTCATCTGTGATGTGATTTGAGAGCTTGGAATTATCCTGCGTTTCTATATGAACTTTCTATAATTTTGGAATATTAAAGTTGATCTATTTAAAAAAATGTTTAAAAAGATATCAGGGCAAGAAATCACCTACAAAACTGTCAATCAGAAATGATATAACACTGAAATTTCTCCCAACCCCACAAATCATCCCCACTAGCAGTGTGGTGAGTAGCTTTCCTCGCCCTGGATTCCCCTCCTTAGTTGTTACCAGGGTGCGCTAGGAGTGCTCGCACACACAGAGCGTCCATTGCTTCTAAAGTGCTTATCAGGTGCAGTGGTCACCATGTGTTCAGTGGACCTTGACAGGAGTGGGGACACGTTGGCAGCTAATTTAGAACCCAGAGCTCCATTCTCCAGTCACTATGAGAAGTCACAGTCCTTAGGAGAGACCAGGGTTCATGATAGGTGCCACCCTCGAGGAATCTGGGCTTACCCTGCAGTACTTCTTTCTTTCCCTTTCCCTTTCTCCTTTCTCCTTTCTCCTTTCTCCTTTTTCCTTTTTCCTTTTTCCTTTCCTTCCCTTCCTTTTCTCTCTCTCTCTCTCTCTTTCTTTCTTTCTATTTATTTATTTATTTATTTATTTATCTATATACACTGTAGCTGTCTTCAGACACCAGAAGAGGGCGACAGATCCCATTACAGATGGTTGTGAGCCACCATGTGGTTGCTGGGAATTGAACTCAGGCCCTCTGGAAGAGTAGTTAAGTTAGTGCTCTTAACTGCTGAGCCATCTCTCCAGCCCCCACTGCAGTATTACTTACTTCACAGTCTGTATGGTTTGTTTTTCCCTCTTGGGGGTTGCCTTGCAATAGTGTTGAAGTACTACAAAAGCAAGAAGAGGAACAGGAACAACAAGTCTTTCATTTTCCTCTCTTCAGCAGATAAATACTGTTGATGTGTTAGCCACGATGGGAGCCATTCCTGCAGGATTCCGGCCTTCCACGCTCTCCCAGCTGCTGGATGAAGGTAACACAGGCTTTCAGTCTCTGTACACTTGGAGTTCAGCAGTCAAGACTGAATGCTAATTCTTCTATAATTGTCCAAACAAGTTGAAGATACTAAATCTACCTCCTGCACATACACGTGTTTGTGTGTGTGTGTGTGTGTGTGTGTGTGTGTGCGCGCGCGTGCGTGCTGAGGCCAGAGGTCGACACCATGTATCTATATCAACTGTCCCCTACCATATTTTTGAGACAAGGCCCCCTACTCAATTTGGCTAGCCAGCAAGCCCCGGGAACCCCCTGCTTCTGAACCCCAGCACTGGAACCACGGGTGCTTGTCACTACACTGCTCTTGGCTTTTTTTGCCTGGGTTCTGAGGTCCTGAAGTTCACATGGCAAGTGCTTTAGCTGATCCGTCTCCCCAGCTCTGAACCTCACCTTCTTGAGCGTTCATCTTTTCCTCATCCTTCCTGTGGCAGCGAGGGAGGCCAGGCCATGTGTGTGGAGGCCAGGCCTTGCATGGTGCTCTGGCTCCCAGCCCCTTTCCTTGTTGCACAAACATGACTTCTGATTTCCTTGACCTTCCCTGTATCTATAGCCACCCTCTCCCAGTCTTCCTGCCTTTGGTACTTGCCCATGGGTGTTACCAGGATACCTAATCCTGTGACTTTAAAGCCCGCCCCAAGCCCCAGCCCACTGAACCAACCCTTCTTTCATCTGCCCTTCTGAGCAGCCTTCTCTCCACCTGTTTGTTTCCGTGTCCATTCTGGGCTTTCCCAGTGCTTGAGAACTGTCTGTAAGCTGCTGTAAGAAGACCCATGGTGGCAGGTGTCTACTATGTACCTGGGCTGTTCAGTTGTCCTTGGAAGGTCTTCTTGAAGTTGCCTCTGATGGAATTGTTCTTCCCTGTTCTAAAATGCCCACCCCTTTCCATCCTTTCCAGGGATGCCTGCCATGGGATGTGTTTGTTTCCCTTTAGCCCGACTCCTTGACACCCTCCAAACTCAAGCGTGGGCTTTATCAGTCCCCTCAGTCCTGTAAGCTAATGAGGGAGAGACATACCTCTCCGGTTCACTCCTGTGTCTCTGACTTTTAACATAGCACTTGGCACAGAGCAAGGGCTCCAAAACTGTTTCTTGAATAAATAGTGCTTTCTATAATAAACATTCCTTAGTTGTTGGCCTGTGATCCCAGGATGTGGGAGGCAGAAACAAGAGGGCCAGAGGTTCAAGTCATCCTTGGCTATATAGAGTTAGAGAACCCCTGGTGTTTATAGGGGACACTGTCTCAAAACAAAACAAAACAAAACAAAAAAGAAATAATATAAAAAAAGTAAAACCACTTATGTAATTTCTCCCCTCAAATCTCTAAAAAGTGATTACAGATTTCTTACCTTTTATATAAGTATTTGGATACATCATCATTATCATGAAGCATGTTTTTTGTCTAAATCTTTAGAACTCTTTTTTAAAAGATTTATTTATTTTATATATATATATATATATATATATATATATATATATATATATATAAGTACACTGTAGTTAGCTTCAGACACACTAGAAGAGGGCATCAGATCCCATTGTAGATGGTTGTGAGCCACCATGTGGTTGCTGGGACTTGAACTCAGGAACTCTGAAAGAGCAGTCAGTGCTCTTAACCACTGAGCCATCTCTCCAGCCAACTCTCTTAAAAAAGCTGCCCTGAGGTGATCTTTTTTTTTTTTTTTTAGAGAGGGTGGTGGCAGGGGGTGGGGTGGGTGGGCGGGTTCCTAGAACTCACTCTGTAGACCAGGCTGGCCTCAAACTCAGAGATCTGCCTGCCCTGCCTCCTGAGTGCTGGGATTAAAGGTGTGTGCTGCTACACCCAGATAAGGTGATCTTTATATCTTTTAAGTTTTGTGCCTTGTTTTAATATATATCTGGTACATCTGTCTCAGGAAGTTAGCTCTTGGTGACTGCATGGCTTTTCAGAAATTTTTTGCTAAGCCTGTCCTGTAACGGTATCAATTTAGGGTTTTGAATTTCAGGTCTCTTTTTGTAAGAAAATAAAAAGAATGTTGTTTCAGCAGGGAACCAGTTTCGAGCAAGTTACTTCTTGCAGCCAGAGCTCACGACATCGCAGCTGGCCTTCAGAGATCTAACATGGGATGCTAAGGCAGGCACGGTACGTGTGGTTACTGTTGCTCAAATGAGAGTCCAGTGTCTCTCCGGTGGCAAGTATGTAAATAGCATGCAAATTGACAAATACATTGCAGAGAACACACTCATTTCTGGAAGATATTTTATAATTTGAAACTTTGCACCTCAACTTTATCTTCCTTTTTTCTGTTGTTTTCTCTCATTATAAAAGAAATAATTCTAACTTTATATATTAACTGTTCTCTCTCTTTTTCTTTCTTTTTTTTTTTTTTTTTGAGACAAGGTCTTACTATGTAACCCCAACTATCCAGCCATTTTTTAAAAAATATTTTATTTTATGTATATGAGTACACTGTACCTGTCTTTAGACACACCAGAAGGGGTCATCAGACCCCATTTCAGATGGTTGTAAGCCACCATGTGGTTACTAGGAGTTAAACTCAGGACCTCTGGAAGAGCAATCAGTGCTCTTAACCACTGAGCCATCTCTCTAGCCCACTGCCATTTTTTCCCTGAAGAAAAATGTGTTTGTGTCTGTGTGTGTGTGCTTTGACTGCATGTATGTCTTTGTATCATGTGTGTGCCTGGTACTTGCAGAAGCCAGAAGAGGGAGTTGAGTCCTCTGGAACTGGGATTACAGACAGTTGTGAGCCACCATGTGGGTGCTAAGAATCTAACTCCAGATTTCTAAAAGATCAGCCAGTGCCTTAACTACTGAACTGTCTCTCTAGTCCTCTATCTTTACCTCAGTTTTTATTATGTAAAAATGGGGTGGTTAATAATAATAGCAGTAATTGTTTCAGCACAGAGCTATCATGGAAATTGAATGATAAAGAACAGCATTGGGCATGTAAGAACTCAATAAATGTTAGTGTTATAGTTTGGTGAAGTGTCCCTATTTTGTGACTTTACTGGGGAGATATTTCAGATCACCCCAGATAGAGAGGGCCATGACAGACCAAAGAAATGATACTGTGGAGTCCACTGTGAACCAGTCCATCAGTGGGGTCACTTACAAGAGCATGGGCAACTTGTGTAGCTGTATCACTGGAAAGCCACCCCTCAGCATGGGTGTTGGCTTAACAAAAGCTCAGCACACACACACACACACACACACACACACACTGGAATTCATAGGCAACTACTCTAGCAGGCCTCCCTGACCCCAGCGGTTGTTTAGGTTTTATAGCCTCCGAGAGCGGTGGTTGCGCTTGAGGTTTCTATTGCTGTGATGAAACACCATGAACAAAAGCTACTCGAGGAGGAGGAGACTCCTCTTCTGACTGCGGCACTTAGGGAACTCGGCACGAACCTGGACACCAATGCCTTGTCCCGGTGCTGCACTGTGGCACCTGTGCATGCCCACACACATCTTACAGAATGGCTCGGAGGTGTATTCTAACCTGTGAGTCTGCGTGTCCTTTTCATTGCAGTTTACAAGTAAGAGAATTGCAATGTTCAAATGTAGTTCTAGGAAAATGACTGATTTTGATTTTAAGTGAAAGTCACCAAAACTATGTTGTGCATATATGCGTGTGTAAAATTCTTGGGTTTTGTATTTTAGTTTATATGTCTTCTTTTTATTCCTTTGCTTGCTTGTTGCTTTCTTTTTCCTAAATAATTATTTATGTAATATATATGAGTACACTGTAGCTGTCTTCAGACCCACCAGAAGAGGGCATCAGATCCCATTACAGATAGTTGTGAGCCACCATGTGGTTGCTGGGAATTGAACTCAGGACCTCTGGAAGAGTAGTTAAGTTAAGTGCTCTTAACCGCTGAGCCCCCTCTCACCAGCCCTTGTTTGCTTGTTTGTTTGTTTGTTTGTTTTAAAAATCAGGGCCTCATGTAGCACAGGCTGGCCTTGAACTTCCAGTCTTTCTGTTTTTACCTCTTAAGTGCTAAGATTTCCAGAGTGGATTGCTACCCCTAGCTGTATTTGCTTGCTTAAGCTGTATTTGTAAAAGATGTTTTAGAAATGGATTTTGTTTTAAATAATAAATAAAAATAATTGTTGTGGTTAATTTTCCTTTCAGATCATGTCGAGACCAAGCCGTGTTTCATTGATTCTGACCCTATGGAGCTGTAAAATGATCCCTCTCCCAGGAACAAGCATACAGGTTCTCAGCAGACACATCCGCCTCTGCCTGTTTGACGGCAGCAAGGTAGGAGTTCAATCCATGAGAGCCGAGTCAGGTTGCCCTAATTATGGTAAAAGTATTCTATTAGTGTCGTGTTCTCTCTCTCTCTCTCTCTGTCTCTGTCTCTCTCTGTCTCTCTCTGTCTCTCTCTGTCTGTCTCTCTCTCTCTCTCTCTCTCTCTCTCGATTCTCTCTCTCCCTCCCTCCATACACACATATCCGTATGCACCCACACCACACATATATAGGAATATAAACAAATAGATGCATCAGTGTAACCACCACCTTAACTAAGAATGCAGAGCAGCATGTTCCTACAAAGCCCCATCTACTCCTCCCGGATGCAGGAGACTGGTTTTCACCCAGTACCAAACAAAAGTTGGAATGATTATTTTTAAACAAATATATCTTTTATGAAAAAATTCTTAGTGCCTGGATGGACATTTGTGGCTTTTACTGCAAATACTGGAAAGACTAAAAACTCAAAATCAGTTGCCCAAGCTACCAACTTACAAACCTGGGCATAGAAAAGTGAGAAAAGCCTGAAAGAATCAAGAAGATGAAATTACAGAAATTAATAAAAGAGGAGGAAAGATAAATGGAGGGAAAACATTAAAAAGTTGTTTTGCTTTTATGTTTGGTTTTTAAGAATCAAATTGAAAGATATATGATAAAACTTATGAAGAAATTGGTTTTTTTGGTTTGGCTTGGTTTGGGGTTTTTTGGGGGGTTTTTTGTTTTTGTTTTTTTTTTCTGTTTGTTTGTTTGGGTCTTTTGAGAGAAGGTTTCTCTGTGTAGCCTTGGCTATCCTGGACTCACTTCGTAGACCAGGCTGGCCTGAACTCACAGAGATCTGTTTGCCTCTGCCTCCCGAGTGCTAGGATTAAAGGTATGCGCTACCATGCTCAGCTGAAGAATTTGTTTCTTAAAGAGAAAAACAAAAACAAGCTGGGCATGGTGGCGCCCGCCTTTAGTCCCAGCACTTGGGAGGCAGAGCCAGGCGGATTTCTGAGTTCAAGGACAGCCTGGTCTACAAAGTGAGTTCCAGGACAGCCAGGGCTATACAGAGAAACCCTGTCTCAAAAAACCAAAACCAAACCAAAACAAACAAACAAGCAAGCAAACAAACAAACAAAAAACACTTTTACCGATATCTGAATAGAAATTGAGACATTAACACAGATCCTTCAGACATTAGTGGGCAAGATGGGCTCTCACAGTCAATTGTATGCCAGCCAATTTTGCAATACTGATGAAAGTGTTTCTTAGAAAACTGTAATGTAATGAAACTGAAGTAAGAATGAGCAATGTCTGTGGAAGAAATGAAAGCGTAGTAAGAAACCTTTCTCTAGGGGACACTCTAGGCCTGCGTGGCTTCACTAATGACTTACTCCCAACATAAAAAGTTTTAGAACCAATCTCATATGAACTTCTTGTATAGAACAGATATGAAGAAAACGCTTCATCTCATGAAGCCAGGAAAACCATGATGCCAAAGTATTCTATAAAAAGAACGAAATTATACGACCATAACCTTCATGGCTGCAGAAACTGAAATTCTAATTCAGTACTCAGGCTGAGCCTGGGTAGATACGACAGACACCATTGCACAGAGAGGGGAGTGTCTGCCGAGAGTTCAGGTGTGTACAGCTACGCAGCTAACATTTAACCCTTGACAAGCAATCACTGTAATCTGTCATATTGACAGCACAAAGAACACGGCTGGATGGACAGAGAGCTCAACAGATGTAGGAAGATGTGGGAAATTTCAAAGCCCAGTCATGATTCCTAAGACATTTTCTACAGAGCAGAGGCAGAGGAGAGCCCTGGTTCTGTAAAGGACATAAGCAGCCCAGTGCCGCGTCACCAGGCCTAGCAGAAAAATGTCAGACATCGTCCCTAAGATCAGGAACAACTCAGAGATCTGAGAAGGAAGGAGGGAAAGGAGATGAGTCACATAGACCACAAACAGCAATCAGAGCTGTTTATCAACTCACAAAACTGGATTGTAGTAGATTTCCCGTTATAGGTGCATCTAGTAGGAATGCGTGTCCCCGTGCTGTTTACTTGAATTTTCCCACAATAAATCTAAGGCTGTCACAACTAAGAAGTGCTGCTGTCAGAACCAAGTAAGGACATGCCACCTGTAGAGATAACCTCCCCACACAGCCCAGTTCTCTGAGCAGTTCAGCAAAGGCTGCAGTGCCAAAGGAAGCAGGGAGCCTGGGGCTTTCGGCTGGATGCTGCATTTTTACGGATTTTTTTCTTGTGGGTAGAGATGGTGCTCAGGGCCTCACGTGTGCTCAACACGGGCTCTGCACTGGACTCCCCACCCTCAGCTGCCTGCTTGGTTTTTCTCTCCCTTCTAATCTTTTGTTCTTCCATTTTCTTTGTCCTGTATACAACACATACACACATAGATGCAGACATTGTTGCTGACTTGGGATTCAGATGTGCAAGGTCTCATTGGCCCCTACAATGTGGTTTCAAATGAAAAAAAAAAAAATCTCCTTTCAGGTCCTGAGTAATATCCATACAGTCCGAGCCGTGTGGCAGCCTAAGAAGCCAAAAACATGGACCTTCTCTCCTCAGGTAAGTCACCTGCTGGGAGCCTTCACCTGTGCGGTAGAAGGGGCACTGGAGGCTTCCAGAGTGTGCTGCATGGGACATGCAGTGTTTAGGGCAAAATGGAAATCTTCATTATTCTTTGCAAGAGTCCCTCAGGTCCCTGACTCACTGAAGCTGTGACCACAGCCTCTAGGTGGATTTCAACTTTAGGAAATGTCCTTTCATGGAGCAGAAAGCAAGAAATAAGATTAGGATTGGGCGTTTTCAAAATGAAATCTTCCAATTGTGCTAATGGCACTTGGTATTTCCCTCAGATAGGAATCAAAGGCGACACCTCAGGGGCTGGCGTGTCACACCCAGATCCCGCTGAGGCTGTGGTGAGGTTAGGGCTTCGAGCCCCTGATCAGTGTCATACAGACGCTAGTGAGTCACGGGAGTCTTCATGTACTTTTGATAGTGTTGTTTGTGGTTTGCTTTTTCCTACCTCCAAGGACTCATGGCTTCATCGTTTGCCTCCCTCCCACAACTAACCCCTTTGTTCCCCTGCACCCTAGAAGCCCTTCAGTTTCCTTCCTCCTACTGTATCAGGTCTTAGCACAAGACAGGTCAGGGAGAGGGCACAGGCTGTGCTGGAGGCTCAGCCACCTCACTTGATGTGACTTGTGTCCTCACTGCCCTGTGGCACAGCTCCTCAAAGCCCGTTGTTCCCTCACCCCTGCCTCTAGGGAGCACTGCTTGTCCTTTGGCTCAGACCTTCACAGTTTGCCCCCTCATCTCTGGCAATGTGCAGCGTTAAAAGTAGGATTTCCTGGTTTCCCAGGATGTGAGGATGAGCTGAGGGGTAATATGGGTGCTTTTCCTGAATGAAGCTGAGCACATCACATGCTCTGGTGATGTGGGAGTGAACATGTGCACGTACATTTGTGAGCAGCAGCAGTATCCACTACTGAAGGCACTGTGGCCTTCAGGCCTTTAGAAATAGTGTAATGTAACAAACAGGATGCGTTTTGTCACAGCTCTGGGGTTGACTGATAGTTCTTTGCTTCTTTGCCTATTCTAAGCAAAAAATAAATAAAAATTAAAAACCAATCAACCAACTAAACAAACAAATCAAGAAGGTTTAAGGTAATTTCCCTGTCAGCAGAAAAGCTAAATGCTTCTGCTTCTAATCATTCACGTGTGAATCTGGTCCATCTACTTTCAAGAACATTTTTTGTTTGTTTATTTTACACTTTTCTATTTTAACATATCATATGCTAAAACTATACATGCAAAAGAAGGGTAGAGGATAGCTTGGAGGTGTCAGTACTCTCCTCTACTTTGTGGGTCCACCCAGGGATCAAACTCAAGTCTTCAGGCCTGGCTGCAAGCCCTTTGCTCACTGAGCCATCTCTGTGGGCCCCGCTCTCCCTCTCTCCCTCTAGTATAGCAAGAGCCCTTTGCTGATGAGGGACACTCCAAGCCCGGCGCGCTCTTCACTTCTGTCAGTAACTTTGGCTTCCTTATCTTTCTAGGTCACTGGCATCTTGCCATGCTTGCTCGATGGTGACTGTTTTATCAGGTCCAATTCTTCAACTCCAGACCTTGGGATATTATTTGAACTTGGAATTTCGTATATTCGCAATGTATGTCAAAACTGAAAGACAAACTGTTCTAATGCATCAGAGGGGAATCGTTAGAACCATCTCTGATTTACAAGCAAAGTGATAGAAGCTATGTTAGCTACACTTGTGGTGTTCTGGTAAAACGCCCTGACAGAAGTGTTTATTCAGGGGAAGAGTGTATTCCGGCTCACAGTTCCAGGGATAAGAACACCATGGCAGGGAAGCACGCCAGGCAGCAGAGGGAGGCGGCAGGCAGGGAACAAATGGGACTGGACTGTAACCTCAAGGCCACCCCAGTGACCCACTTCCTCCAGCAGGGTCCACCCCTAAAGGTTCTGCAACCAAAACCAGCTGGAGACCAGGTATTCAATCAAACACACATGCCTTTAGGGGGAAATCCACACTGAAACCACAAAGAAGGATTTCTGTGATCAGAAATTAACTATAAAGGAACCAGATTGATGCTGACTCTCATTTTTTTAAAATTATTTATATTATGTGAGTACATTATTGCTATCTTCAGACACACCAGAAGAGGGTGTCAGATCCCATCATAGATGGTTGTGAGCCACCATGTGGTTTCTGGGAATTGAACTTAGTACATCTGGAAGAGCAGCCAGTGCTCTTAACCACTGAGCCATCTCTCCAGCCCATGACTCTCTCTTTTTAAAAAAATGTATTTATTTATTTATTTATTTACTTACTTATTTGGTTTTCGAGACAGGGTTTCTCTGTATAGCCCTGGCTGTTCTGGAACTCACTCTGTAGACCAGACTGGCCTTGAACTCAGAAATCCGCCTGCCTCTGCCTCCCAAGTGCTGGGACTAAAGGCATGTACCACCACTACCTTGCTTTTTTTTTCTCTCTTTTTTTTTTAAAAAAAAAAAATACATTTTATTTATGAGTGGGCACAGCATGTAGGTCAGAGAACAGTCTTAGGAGTTGACTCTCTCCTTTCACTGTTTGGTCCCGAGCATCGAGCTCAGGTTGTCAGGTTTGGCAGCAAGCACCTTGACTCTCTGAGCCATCTTTCTGCTCTGGTTCCCATTTGTGTGTGGTAATGCTCAGTGTTAGCTAAGGCAGAAGGGTTTTGTTGGCATTTATAGCATCAATGAACTCCAGTTGCTTTCAAAGAACAAAATCTCTCTTAAAGGCTGGGACTTCCCAGAGGAGGCCACTTAACCCTGTAGGTCACAGTTCTTACTCAGGGACTTGAGACAAAGGCAAGGGAACATCAGAAGTGTGCTTTAATGCTTGTCAGAGAAATAACCCACTGGAGTGCACACTCACCAGAGATTCCCCGTGTCCATACTCTGATCCTGAGAGAGCTGTCATCACAGGAAGATCCCATTACATCTTCAGGATAGATGGGTAGGGCATTGGAGACAGGTGAGCCCCACTGATCCTGGCAACTGGCGTGGGGGCTGAGGAAAGGGATCCTTGAGTTACTGATTCCTCTAGTCCATTCCCCTGTAAAACAAAGCTTCAGAATGCCATGTAGGATCCTGTGATTTGACACTGTTCCCAAACTGTATAGCACTGAAGACCCACCCAGTGGCAACAGTTACCTCAGGGTGGGGTTCTAAGGGACCTTTCAAAGCGACTGTGATAAAGCAGAATTGTCATTTGAAGTACCACTTTTAACACCTGACCTACAAGTAAAATGGAGCTCTGGCAAGCAGCATCTCATTTCTTTGAGGACAGCTAGATGCTTAGAGAGAATGTGAGGACGCAGTGTGTGCTCGTAAGTGGCTAGCTCAAGCACTGTTCCATGTGTTCGTTTTATTTCAGTCAACTGGTGAGAGAGGAGAGTTAAGCTGTGGCTGGGTGTTTCTTAAGCTTTTCGATGCCAGTGGAGTTCCTATTCCAGCAAAGTAAGTGAGCTCACTGTTCCTTACAAGTGAGGGATTTGTAGAAACATCCCTCAGGACTGTCCACCTCAGATGTGTTCTGTTAATAGTTCAAGTTTGGGAAGAGGAATCTCATATCCATCTTAGTGTCTGAGGAAGCCTGGGAAAACAGCTCACATGCTCCCCTAATGAGAAGGAAATGACCCAGAGAATTCTTGTTTTAAAAGGTGTTTGCCTGGGCTGTGTGCTGAGAACGTTCAGTCTGTAGCCCTCATGGATTCACCACACTTCACTGTGCTCAAAATAGAGCCTGGCTCGCTTCAGAGAGCAGATGGTGAGTCTGCTATCCTCCGCCTTCCATAGCAGGCAGGTCACTGCAGTGGCAACAACTGTAAACAAACGGAGGCTGTAAGAGCAGGAGCAGACTGGGCCAATCCCTGTGTTACACACACAAGGGAGAGCAGATTGCCTCCCCGTCTCAAAAGCTAACAAGAAATAGGTAATTTCAGTTTTAAATAGGGGAAAATAAAGACCCAAGTCAAGAGCGTAAGCGTGAACTCCCAGGGGGATACAGAGAGGCAGACAGAGGGGCAGATTGGGGCTGAGATGATTCTGGGTGGGCCCAGCTCCTCCTGGGTGACCAGTTAGGTTCCTTAACATCTCCAGGTCTCAGGTTCCTCTGCCTCTAATCTGGAGATTACTTCCTATCTCAGAGCCTCATGTGAGGATTACTTAGGCAACACCCCCTCACAGCCTTCTTACCACTGGGCAGAGATAAGAGTCCAGGCCACCAGTTATCTGGCATCACCCTAGCAAGGAGGAGAGGACATTAGTTATCATTGTATCATTGTGGACACCCTGATTTCTTATAATTTTTTGAAAAAATTATTTTATACCAAGTATAATATAAATGGTGATATATTGCATGGTAACTCAGGGTTATAGTGTAGTTAGTAGAAGAGATGAGGTGTCCCTCCCCAGAGGTGGAGTGAGAGCTGTTTTTAATTGCCACCGTGTGTGTTGTGTGAAGGAAGTTGCTGATCATCAAAAGCTGGGTGTGCGGATCCAGGGAAACCTCTCTAGGAGTGCAGTGCATGATAAAGAGGCCCGTTAGCTTCTCTCTGCACTTAAGTTACACCTCCACAGAAGAGAGGCACATGGGACCCAGGGGCAACAACTCAGGAGAGCACATAGCTAGCAAGGGATGGGAGGGGCACGGCTGAATAATGACTTCACTGCAAGTAATGACTCAATACATTCGAAAGTTAAAGCTTATTACTTATTGGCACATACCATTAAAGTCAAATCATTTTAGTGACATCAGAATCTTCCTTCTCTCCATGTGGACACCACACTTCCTGCAGTTTGCGCTTAGGAGAGAGTCTGTTGGGTTGCTACCTCATAGAATAGTCTGCATCCTGACTCTCATTTACCCACGAGTTTAGTAAGATGTCCGTGAATAACTTCATGCTGAAAAGCATTCCTGGCAGAGTCTAGTTGACAAATAAATGCCCATGACAAGGACCTGTCACATGTACTGTTCTTTCCTAGAACATATGAACTCTTCTTGAATGGCGGCACTCCTTACGAAAAAGGTGTTGAAGTGGACCCTTCAGTGTCCAGAAGAGGTACAGTCCTTCTGTGTGACCCTCCGTCAGCTGGCTTCTTAATCACCATGACCCTGCTATAAGCAAGCTAAAGGAGGGAGGGTTTATTTGGGTCTGCATTTCCACAGGGTTCAGTCTCTGACCCGTTGGCCCTATTGCTTTGGGTCTCTGTTAGCAAAGAACACCATGGCGAAGCATGTGGTAAAGAAGCCTTCCACCCCTCAGTGGCTGGGGAGCAGCACAGAGGGCACGGGTCCCTGCATCTCCTTCATAGGCACAGCCCAGTGCCTGAATGTGTCCCTGAAGGCCCCATCCCCAAATGGTTCCACCACCTCCATAGTATTCAGGCTGGTGATCGCCTTTAATATATAGGTCTTTTTTAAGACTTATTTTTTTTTTATGTATGTGTTTGTATGCATGTATGTCTCTGAACTGCATTGCATGCTTGGTGCCTGTGGAGGTCAGAAGAGGCCGTCAGATACCCTGGCACTAGAGTTACAGATGGTTGTGAGCTACCATGTGGGTGCTGGGAACTGGACCTGTGTCCTCTGCAAGAGCAGCCAGTGTTCTTATCCATTGGGCCGTGTCTGCAGCACTCCAGGGCCTCGAAGTGGCATGTAGAACCTTATTACCCTCCTTTCCGTAAACGGAAGTGAGCAGTAGAGCAGCGGAGAGCACAGCTGCATCCTAACAAAATACACTTTCCCTTGGAGCCAAATCCTTCATGTGCCATCAGTGCGAATGCTGAGCCACTAAGTGATTATTTTTATTGACACCTCTGAGACTCTAGAATTGTGAAGAATGGGGACCCCACCTCAGCTCCTTTTTGTTGGACACTGTGTTGATGCCTGGCTTGGGGGGGGTGTTCATTGCTGTAGTGAAACATGAAAACTTGGGGTGGGAAGGGTTATTTGATGTACACTTCCACATGGTCTTCCATCATGGAAGGAAGTCAGGGCAGGATTCAAACAGGGCAGGAGTCATGGAGGAGTGTTGCCTACTGGCCTGTTCCTCCTGGCTTGCTCACCCTGCTTTCTTTTAAAACCCAGGACCCCCAGCTCAGGATTGGCACCACCTGCAATGGCCTTGGGCCCCTTCCACATCAATCACTAATTAAGAAAATGGCATTCAGGCTTGCCTGTAGCCTGATCTTGTGGAAGTATTTTCTCAGCTGAGGTTCCTATCTCTCAGATGACTCTAGCTTGTCATAAAAACTGCCAGCAAAATACTTGACAGATAGAAAATGTATAGAATAAGCTCATTCAAAGGATGTAGATTTTTGAATGCAGGCCAAGTTGTTCTCTCTCACCTCCCCCCCAAAAAAAACCCAGAGTGTCCTTAATACCATCCACCCATCCGTGCCCTGGAGAAGCAGTGACCTGGGCAGTAACACAGATATATGGCCCTTCCTCATAGACTGTGAGTCAGCAGACACGGAGCACTCCTCCACTATCCAGGGCAAGGCATGATGCTCCAGATCCACCCCACAGTGCCCCACGGTACCCACAGTGACAGACAGTGCCCCACAGTGACAGTGCTCCACAGTGATAGTGCCCCCATAGTGCCCCACAGTCATAGTGCCCCACAGTGACAGTGCTCCACAGTGTCCCACAACAACAGTGTCCCAACAGTAACAGTGCCCCACAGTGACAGTGGGAGTCTGGCTTTGGAGAACAGACATGGAGTCTAAGAATCTGTTGGTTCCATCTGGAGCCAGGCATGTTTTATCAGCTCCCTTCATACCGCAGAGCATCTGTCACAGTGGCTTGTGAGGCACTTTCTGGAGACGCATTCATATTCATGTCAAGACAGGCTCATAGAAGCTGGGCAGGTGACCACTGCCTTTCGTGCAGTCCAGCTCCACTGGCTGTAGATTCTCATTGAATGGGTGTTTGAATGAACACTGTCCCAAGCACTTAAACTCCGGCTCCACATTCCTGATGTTTTTGTAGCACAGGGCAGTGTTTTCCGTCAGATGATAAGCATGCGCAGGCAGCCTCAACTTCTGGTGAAACTTCGGTCTCTGAACAGGAGGTCCAGGGCCATGCTCAGGTGAGTAGCTGGCCTGGGCTTTTGGGAGAGGCAGGGGACAAGTGGGAAAGGGATGCTTGCTGGACTTCTCGCCTCTGAGCAGCGCAACAGTGATCAAGCTCAGGTTTACTTCCTCCCATTAGCTCACATGGTGGCTGTAAAGCCGGGAGGCCTGGCTCAGTGGTTTACGGCTCTGGCTGCTCTTCCGGAGGACCAGGGCTGGATTCCAGCACCCACGTCAGGCAGCTTACAGCCATCCATAAATCATCTCCAGGGGATCCAATACCATCTTCTAGCCTCTACATGACACACACATCTACACCTATATTTTTAGGTAATGGATGTCACATTAGATAATTTAGATGCTCTTGAATAGGCGAGGCTTACCAGTGTATAATCCTGTGCTCAGGGGTGGCCTTCTTTTCTGTGTCAGGTTTAGGAAGCTCTAGTTCATGTGTAATGAAATTCCCTTTTTTTCAAGCAGTTCAGTCTTGACAAATGTTCATGATGATGGATATAACAGTTCCTGTAGGCAAGATGGAGAACACCTCATTCTCTCTCTTGGTCTCTCTCCTTCCCTCCCTCTCCCTCTCCTTCTCTCCCTCTCTCTTTTAAAAAGTTTTTCCTGTCCTTTTGCAATGAGCACTGCAGCTGCAGCCTCAAGCAGCCACTCATATGTCTTTTTCCTAAACACTTCTACATTTTCCAAACCCTCATGGATGGTGCTGGGTAGACTTGGAGCTGCACTAGAGGCCCGTCCATGCTGTGGGCTTGTTAGTAACTTGGTCCTTTTTGTTCTAGCTGGTGCTATACTTGATGGATAGGCATTGTTGGCTTGTCCATGCCTTGCTTAATGTTTCTAGATCTGGTCAGACAGGAGTAAAGCTGCTGCAGATATTTGCATATAATGCACATGTCTGCATTTCTTATGGGTAAAGTACCTGGGATGGAATTGCTAACTTACAGAGCATTTCGTTAACTTGGTAAGAAGCTCCAGACTGTTGTCCATTGACTGCACCATTTGCCTCGTCACTAGCCAAGCAGGAACGTGTCGGTTCCTCTACATTCTTGACAGCACCGATACTGCCTTGGGGAAGAGGGGTGGACCATTCTAAATTTGAGGGATGTTTACCTCCCGTTATTTTAACTGGAATTTCCTCCGGAAGATTGAATCTACATGTGTGACATCTCAGATCTACCAGCGCCTTACTCAGTGCCCTGTAGTCACTGAAGCACCTCTCTCAGGATCTCAAACTTTAACAGCATCTGCCCTATAAAGCTGAATAGGGTTTAATGAAAGGAAGCCTGTGAAACCACTTAGCTCATATCTATGTGTGACATACACACAAACCTAGGCTCCTCTGGGTATGTGCTGGCAGAGTGATTTTATGCATAGACAAATGTAAATGTGATTCCAGAATTTGCTCAAATGAGCATGTCTGGTAAAATCTGACATTGTCTTTAAATAGGCCTTGAAGGGTTGAGGGATGTGATCATGGGGCACATACAGAATCGGAAGACATATAGGGCAGAGCCTGCTGCAGAGCCCTGTCCTGCCAGGACCTGGCTCACAAGTCACCAAGTGGTAGGGAATAGCTGCCGGCCAGCTGGCTCAGCAGATAAAGGTCCTTGCCGCTAAGCCTGACCATCTCAGTTTGATCCCCAGGGTCCATGTGGTCAAAGGAGAGAACCAACTCCCCCTGCCCCCACACACAAGTGAATAATATAATTTACATTTTTTAATGAAGTAGGGAAGTGAAAGAGGCTTGGTCTGCCCTCGGAGCATGGCTGTTTTCAGTCCAGGTTGTGCTGAAGTGTGGGGTATACTTTACAGTTCAGTCAGTCAGCAGCCATTAATAATGTGCTCATGGACACTATTTACTCTTGGCTTTTTTTTGTCCCTAGATATTCATAAAACATTTAATCTACCCTCCCCCTTTTGGCCAATCTTCCCTTGAAAAATTGTCCTTTTCACGGAGTGGGGAACAAGAGCCTCACAGAGGCAGGCTTTGTAAGAGAAAGCCGGGTCCTGTCCTCATTCTCCTGTTGCTGCGCTGCCCCGCCACTCACCTGTGGCCAGGCCTGCAGGGTTCCCAAGTGGCTGTCAGGAACAGCTCTTAATGCTGCTTTGTTGGCTCAAATACTGTTGCTCAGATATTCTCCACTGCCTCAATATCAAACTGGCCATCTGTCTGAAACTAGAAACACTGCCTTGTATTGTAGGGTCATGGCAAAAGTCCTTAGTCCCTGTCCCCCTGACTTCAGGCACCACCAAGGTATATGTTACATGCAGCTCACAGGAGGCACAGAAATAGGTGTGTGTCATGATTTCCAAGGAGAGATCTTCCTGCTGTGTCCTCTTGTGCTTCTCTGGGACGTCCCTCCCACTGTTCCCAGCCCCTCCTGCCTGTCTGCTATGGTCCTTTTCCTTTAGACCCTGTCTTAGTTAGGGTCTCCATTGCTATAAGGAGACACCATGACCAAGGCAACTCTTATAAGGGCAAACATTTCTCTGGGGCTGGCTTACAGGTTCTAAGGTTCAGTCTGTTATCATGGCAAGACGCATGGCAGCGTGCAGGCAGGCATGGTACTAGAGAAGCTGATAGTTCTACATCTTCCAAAGGCAAACAGGAGATGACTTTCTTCCCAGCAGCTAGGAAGAGGGTCTCAAAGCCCACTCCCACAGTGACACACTTCCTCCAAAAGGCCATACCTACTTTAACAAGGCCGAATCTCCTAAGAGTGCCACTTCCTGGACCAAGCATATTCAAAACATCACAGACCCACAGATTAAAGCTGTATCTTGAAATGGTCATTCTGCTTTGAGCATAGTGTTGGTGTAATCCAAGAACAGGATGACTCTCAGAGAAACCAGGCCATGGACTTTCTAGGGCCAAAGGATTATGGACTGTGAGGCCTGAGAGGCTGGGCACCAGCATGTGAGCTTTCCACAGAATTCTCTGAGCTTCCATACCAGGGAAGGGAAGACAGGCAGGGCTGGCCTATTCAGCATCCTCACATCCCTGACAAGCCACCCTCCATGGGTGAGAGAAGGAGGGGAGCGACACCCCTACATTCTCCTCCCCTTTAAAGGTATATTCCACGCCTAGTCCCACTGGCCCCTGCTTTACCTTCACCTGTATTTCAGTACCGTTCTCTTCTGCTAGACGGTGAGAGATGATGCTCTGTGGAGCTTTTTCTATTATGCCAAAGCTCACACACAGTGGAGGCCTGGTCGCAGGTGAGAAGCCCGGTTTGAACTGTCCTGTGCTTATTTTCACCCAGCTTGCTGGAGTGCCTCACCCATCCAGTACTTTTGCAAATCCTAGGGATCCTCTGTATATCAGAAGACGTGAAAGTGCAAAGTGCAGACCCAGGTCTTTTACCAGTTTCTTTGCACAAGGAAGGGCCCGCCCCTAGGCCCACAGCCTCATTTTGTGGTGAGCCTGTTATGTGATGTGATGGTAGCTCCGTTTAGCTCCACCAACACTTGCCCCATTCTCTCTCTCTCTCTCTCTCTCTCTCTCTCTCTCTCTCTCTCTCTCTCTCTCTCTCTCTCTCTCTCTTTCTCTCTCTCTCTCCTTTCTAAGACAGGGTTTCTCTACTAATGTATCTCTGGTTGCCCCTGGAACTTACTAATGAAGACCAGGCTGGCCTTGAACTCACAGAGATCCACCTGCCTTTGCCTCCTGAGTGCTGATGTTAAAGGCATGCACCCCCAACACACACCTAGAGCCATTTTCCAAAGGGACTTAATTTGACTTGGTTTGACCAAAGGCACACTTCTGAGGTCCTGAGGGGAGAGAGCTCAATATTAGGCCCTTGGGGTTCTGAATGAAAGGAAGCATTTGCCTAGAGCAATGGTCTGTGTAAATTCTACAGTGATTTTCCTTTGTCTGTGTGACACATTTCCACCCCTTTCTCTCTTTTACTTACATTTGTTAAAAATAAAGTAAAACTATTATTACTGCTGGGGCCCATTCATTACACCCTTCTGCTCCTGGCTTGGTGATCCCCAGGTGAAATTGGAGTGAAGCATTTTCCCACTTATTCAGCTCAGCCTTTAGTAGCTTAGAACTTTCTGGTCATCTTAGGTTTGGAAAAAATTAGGCAATTTCTAAGAAACAAAGTGAAATACCATTGCCTCATGTAGTAGGGAAGTGGAAGGAAAGGAGCACCCACCCTGAAGGAGCACCCACCCTGAAGGAGCACCCACCCTGAAGGAGTGCCCACACCTACCAGACAGATGGAGCAGGCAGATCTGTAGGAGAAAGAGGGGGCAGACAGGAGGGAGGAAGGCCCCACCTCTTCCCCTGGCAAAATGAGATCTTCAGCATGAGGCAGTACTCGGCAGACCTTGGAGCACTGCCCACAGAGGCCACAGCCAGATGTAGACTGCCCTTAGGAGTCACAGCATGACCTCATAGGGCACCAGAAATGCTCCTCAATAGTCAATCATGAAATCTAGCTTGAATTCATACAAATCGGGGGTTTTTATGTGCTCAGTGAGCCAAATAGTGCATATGTCTAGGAAAGACAGCCTAGAAAGGCAGGGCTAGGGAGTGGTCAGGGATGTTCATCTGCATTCCGGGAAGCTCCTGTACACCAGCCTAATGGCTTCATTCATCTCTTCTTCCAGTCAACCGGAAGCCTGACTTTTACCTGTCTGATCATTTTCCCTTCTCAAATTGACAAGATATTAAAATAAGGGATTAATTATAAAAATTGAAGCCACCTTTGTAACCTTTGAAATATGTTTGTCCTGAGTCTAAAGCAAGACTCTTATATAGTTGGAATTATCTTTTTAAATTCTTTCTTCCAATCTATATATTTTGATTGGGGAGTTTTGATCCACTTACATTTAATGTAGTTGCCCATGGGAGTGCTGTTATTTTGGCATTTGTTACTCTTTTTCTGTGTGTCTTATAGCTTTGGTTTTCATTTTCTTCCTCACTGTTTTCCTTCCTATTTCTTTTGTTTTGCCACTGATACTTGGTTTCCTTTCTGTTTCCATTTGTGTATAGTCTGTACATCAGGAATATTTGTTTGTGCACACTTCTGTGCAGGTGTGTGTTTACCATGGAGATTACATATTCCACCCTAAAGTTTTAATAATCTATTGAAAACTGATACCATCTTAACTTCAATATTAAATTCCTTTTTTTTGAGCCTTTGCTATATACTAGACATGTATTAAATGCTACAGTTGCTTCATTTTAATCCTTTCAGTAACCTGAAATTCGGGTGTTAGGCTTGGCACTCTACAAATAAGGAAACAAAAGCACACTGGGAGTGATTAATTAATCCTTAGTCTGACTGCTCGGAAGTAGCAAAGTGGGGATTCAGGTCTGTCCCGCCTCCTGTGTCCCACCCAACCCATGAGCAGTCTAAACTGGCATTTCCTCCTCTCCCACCACATCAGGCTTGGCAGCCACATGCTTTTCTTCAGGCGTGTAGCTCACTAGTCACTTTCCAGAACAAGGCATTAGTGACTTTCCTTTATTTGACATTTAGTATGGGTGTGTGCGCTCGCACGGAAGCACAAGCGTGTGATACAGTGCTGAGACATAAAATATAGATCTGAAGAGACTAGTTATCTCTGGTTTAATGGAGGCTAGTTATCTCTGGTTTAATGTGACCAAGTTGTGGTGTAAGTTTCCTTTAAACTGTAAAATCTTTTTTTCCCCCAATAGTAAAGTAAAACTTGTTCATTCAAGTAATACACAGAGGAAAAACCCCCGTAGGTTGGGTTGGAAGGGTCTGTTTAATGACTGCCTTTCTTCTCCGGCTAGTCTGCTGCCAGAAACCCTGGTGGGGAGTATGTGCTCTGCTCACTTACTGATATTTTACCGACAAATTCTTGGAGATGTGCTCCTGAGAGATAGGACAAGCCTGCAAAGTGCCGGTAAGTTTGGGGTCTTTCCTGTGTGTCGATGCTGCAAACCCTTGAAGACATGGAGTCTGGGCCAGGCTGTATTTCCTGCCTACAGATGTGGCCTGTGGAAGAAGACCACTGAATAGCATTGGGGTGGCACACCACTGAGGGGCAGCTTCGGGAGCTCACACAGGCTCCGCTCATCCCCGCTCAGCCTCCTCTTTTCCATCCACGGGGAAACAGGTTTTTTTTTTTTTTTTTGGTCTTGAAATTATCTGTTTTCACCTGTGACCCTTGAATGTCACCTTTTCAGGAAGAAACCAGTCATCCCAAATAACTATTGTTTACATAATGAAGTGTGCCCATGAGCCAGTTACAAGTCAATAAATCAAATAGTCACTAGTTTCTATGCACTATTTTTATTCTTAAAATTTCTCTTTAAATTAATTTTTATGTATGAGTTCATGTGCACACAAATGCACATACATGTGGAAGCCCACGTTAGTGTTGGGAACCTTCACTCCTTACTCTCTACCTAATTCATTGAGGGAGGACCTCTCAGTTGAATGCAGACCTCTTCCATACAGCTTGACTGGCTGGCTCTAGGATTCCCTTTCTGTACTGGAACTTAGATAAACTACTATAGCTAACAGGCATTAGTGCGTGTTTCTGGGGAACCCAAACTTCAGCCTCAAATTTGTATAGTGCCTGCTTTAACTATTCATCTAGCTCCTTAGTCCTTGGCATTCGGTTTGAGTTCAAAAGATTTTTTCCAAGTAAAATATTTTAAAATAAATTTTAAAACACACGAGCTGTCATACATGAATGAACTTTCCAAGAGGGAGTGCATGTGCTATAAGAGCTTGGCTCTAAAGTAAAAGATCATAATTCTGTTGTTTATCACCCAAACCCTAGAAATCAATAAGTATCCAGATACCCACTGCCTGCTGGGTACATCATATGCCATTGTATGGTAAATGGGAAAGGTTTAGTTGTCCCAACCAAATGGAGCAACCAAACTTCAAAGCAAAATGACATGAAGAAGCCCTCTAGCTTTTAAAAATAAGTGACTATAAAGAAAATGGAGGGAACATTCACTAAGAAGACCTGAATTATTATGTAGTAAGAAGAGAGGCTTTGATGTGTAGATAATCAAAGATGAAACCTGAGCAAGAGATTAGACATTTGGGGAGATGTGTGAGAGACTCCTTTCTGATTAGAGTAACTGGTGTGCCTAGAGACCCAAGATAAGACAATGTTTCTATGCAGGTGAGATTGAAGTTGAGGGCAGCAGGCATGGGCAGAGTTGAGAATCAGGATAGCATGGTGAGGCCTCACACTGGACAATCGTGTTCCTGGTTAGAACAGATTCTACCTCGAGAGTTTCAGCCCAGTAATGTAAGAGAGCAAAGTCTAGAGCTACACAGAAACACTGGAAGAAATATTTGTATGCTGGGGAGTGGTACTTAAGCTTTAACCATCAGTTGCCCTTGGATTTAACACTAGGAATGTTCACCAGCACCAGGGCTCAAGTGCAGATTTACTGGCTATTCTCAAAGGCAAGGAAGCTGTTCTAGATGGTTCTCTACTGAGGCACAGTATGGTAGAATATGTAGCATGTGGCATTTCAGAAACAAAGCTCCTGTTTGAATGTGTCTTTTTGGAAATTAGTGCATTGCTTTGTGATGGGATCAAGAGGAAGAGCCTTTGAGGGGTGTCAGGCCAAGAGTGCTGCCATGACTCGTGAGTGGATTTAGGCATCTTTGTAGAAAGGCTTCATACCAGGAATTCAAACTGCCCTTCTAATTCTTCCACACTCTCTCGTACAGAAGACCCAGTATGGCCAGCCCCATTGGAAATCTCATTTCAGAACTTTCTAGGATAAGAGGTAGAGACACAGAGATACTAAAAGGGACAGCTTTCGAGCCTCTGAACTCTCCTGGAGGCCAAAGTGTATAAAAAGTGTTATCAGTAAATAATTGGTGAAATAATTTTAATCTGAGTAGGTAACACTGAGATCAAATACTGTAAAATAGGAATGAAGTTTGAATCTTCCTGTTGTGTGTTTCAGATTTAATCAGTCATCCCGTGCTGGCCACCTTCCCTCTGCTCCTGGAGCAGCCCGACGTGATGGATGCTCTCAGGGTGGGTAGCACGTACCACCATGGAAACTTGCTGCAGCCAGTGTTTCCTAGTCCCTGTTCATTGTCTAGCTAACCCAGCCTCATCCTCCCAAGCATGGTGAATGTTACCCAGGGACAACCTTCACTGCTGCAGTGGCAGGGGACTGTGAGCTGAGCATTGTACTTTCTTGCTTGTTATATTCCTCCATGTAAGATGCCCAAGAAACTCCAAGTGAAACTCCAGAGCAGTCCACTGGGTAAATCAACTAACTTTTCAGAAGAGTTGGGGCATACATACCATCTTCAGTTTAATTCAGTATACTGTGTTATCTGAAATAGCAACTGGATATTAAAGTGAACAGTTTGAAGTCTCTGATCTTCAGCTAAATTTAAATTTCCAAAGTCACCATTTTAACATATCTTAACCTGAAACATTGGGGTCAACAAAGAGAAACCTTGTGACCATGCCAGGCTTATATGTAGATAGCATAGTGTGTGCTGTGGCCAAATTCATTCTGGGGACCTCAAAGGTTTAATGATGGCATCAAATGACAGTCAGAACTCTGTCTCATTAAAGATCCTCAGGTGAGGGGGACCTAAGGAAAGGTGAGGCCATGGCCTAACTGCTGACAGGGATGCTGTCACAGTGGGGGAGGATTGGCAGAAACCTTGTGAGGCAGATCGGATCCAATTTAGGGTGATATACGTGAAGGGGCCAAAGGTGGCAGAAATCAGAGGCTGCATGTGGAGAGCAAAAAAGGCAGGGAGTGATCGTGACCAGGAAGTTTCCCTGGAGGATGACACTTCTGGCAGTGCAGAGACATAGCGGCACATGTTCAGGACTGTGACTCTGTCAGTTGAACTCCTTGCTACGAGAGTAACCACAGTCATGAGACGGGAGGCATAGGCTCCCTTTTACAGGAGTTCTCATCTTATAGGTAAAAGAATTTTAAAGCAGACCCAGAAGGAAACTTGAGGACAATTTTATTGTTTTATGCACGAAGTAAGTTAAGTGCCTAGTGTTCTTGGACAATGTTCTTGGAGAACATGGCAGGACTCAGAAAGGGGATTCGTGGTCCAGTTATAATCCCATCTCATGGCACAGCCTTTAGAACAGTGGGCTTTTCTGGTTGAAAAGTGTTTGCCTGCTGTATGCCAGAGGGACCTGAAACAACAGAACAAGCATGTTTTTATCTTGGAGCCTAAGAAAGAAAACCTCAGGAGCAGCAAACTGAAGATCATGGCAGATGGGGGAGGAGGGAGCTGGAAGAGGGAGAGAGGTCAAGAAAGCAGGCAGGCCTCACAGGGCAGGCAGGTCGGAGAAGCAGCCTTGAGTAGGGTGTCTTTAAAAGGAGGGTTGTTTCTCACTACCCGGTTCCCTTCCAGTGTGACTCCCTCCCATAGCTACCCAAGGCCTAAGGCTGGTGAAGGCAGGCCCTGTTCTCTCCTAGAACCATTTGGAATGAATGGCACTCTCTGTTGCCCTTTGTCCTTGCAGGAAAAGGTAGGGGATTGACCTTGGGCTTTCCACTCTACCTCAAGAGCCTGTTCGTTTCTGCTCATATTTCATTGGCCAGAGCCAGTTATGTCTTCTGCTAACTGGAGGGGAGCTGGGAAAGACAGGCATCTGTTTGTTCTAGAAGGAGAAGGGTGGGGCTTGGTGAGGTGGTAGTGGCCCACACTCGTTTGTTTTCTTCTGTTTTTTTTTTTTTTTTTTTTTTTTTTGTCCCCAAGTCCCTCTGTCTACTCCCACCCCTCCACCCCATTGCTTTCTGTGGACTAAAAGCTCAGGTAATCTCTACGTTGACTGGCAAGCAGTGGGCAGTTTACAGGCAGAGAGTCTAAGTTACTAAGTAGTGCTCACACTAAGACATGTTGTCTTTTAAGATTTACGTGATGAAGTGTGTGAGTGTTCGGACTTTACTCAGCTAAGTTCACTTTGTGGTTGGTGTTTTAATAATGACTGTCGTAAAACGCTGTGGCTCTGAAGGGTTCTCTCAACCTAGAGGGGGTAGGTGCAAGTTAACAAGGTGGGATGTCACAACCTGGAAGCAGAAACAACCTGGACACACCAGCGCTTCATGGTCAGCCCATTACATTCTTTCTCCAGGGGCCACTGGGTCCTTGTCTCAGCATGATATGACCCTAGGCACCTATGGGCATGGGCTGTCTACCCAGATACCTTCAAGATACCTGTAGAGTCAGGTACTAGTCCTGGACAGTCAGCCTGGAGACTGGGGAATTCACCCAGCCTTACAGACTGCCAGGGAAATGCTTTGCCAAGCTCTTCAGCTCATACCTGTGTGGGATCCCTTGATCTCTAGCTTCTCTGTTTAAAGAAGCTTTTGTGAAGCCTGTGGAAATGTTTACTTGCAAATCAACTTGTCTGTCCCATCCATGTCACCAGTGTGGCGGGCAGAGCCGCTGGCATAGGGGACTTAGCAGGACTTCCTGTTTCTGTTGCTGTCTCCCCTTGGAAGCTCGTGACTATGTTAGCATCTGGGCATTGTGTGTGCTTGGCATGGAATACGGGGTGTTTGACCTATTCTTTTTGTAAGTTGGCTATAATAACCACAAGTCTCTGAAGTTGTCCTTCACAGATGTGCCTGCCATCCCTGTCAGGCTGGTTCTGGGTTGCTGGCAGTAGATACCACTGACAGTGTGACCTCTTTCGCATTAGATGCTATACAGCTATCCTGACCCTGCCCATAGCTTTAACTACAGGGTGAAGCTGCAGAAGGTGTTGCCAGGACTTGCGAGTGCTCTGACTAACACAGTGTTTCTGTTCTCTCTGTAGAGTTCCTGGGCTGAGAAAGAAAGCACACTAAAGCGAGCAGAGAAGGTAAAACTGGGTTTCACACTAACCTCGAGGCTGATTCCCCATGTGTTGTAACAAGGCCTCTGTTTCAGTTAGGCAGCCCTAGATGTAACCCCATCCTCAGCTAAGTCGTGTCATTGTGCTCACACAGACACAGTCTAAGCAGTCTAAGCAAGCGGCACGTTTACTTCTTAAAGTCTCCTAAACACCAAGCACTTCGATCCCTGCGTTGTACTTAATGAAGAAGTCTTGCAGCTAGCTAGCATGTGTACTTTGCTTTTTAAAAAAGCCCGAGTGCTCTCTCTCTCTCTCTCTCTCTCTCTCTCTCTCTCTCTCTCTCTCTCTCTCTCTCTCACACACACACACACACACTCACATCAAGTAGGAAGAAAGGAGATGAGAGCTGGCCCGAGTGGTGGATGCATTGAGTGGGTGCCTGGTCTGGTTTATACTGGTTTATACTGGTTTACACTGCTGCAGACACGTGGGCTAACTTGGCAAGTCTGGCCTTGACCAGTGAGGTGGGATGTCACTTCCAGAATGCAGGACTTGATGGACATTTTCTGTTTAGGACCAGGGAGTGATTTCAGACAGGTTTTGTAAGGCACACTGTCTCTCCCACAGAAAGCTACTGTCATCAAGAAAAAGCAGCGTAGATGGTAGGTGAGAGCCCAGTGCTCTAACGTTTCTATAAACATTTATTTCTGAAAGGAGACAGAGGCCACACTGGGCTCCTGTTTGCTATTTCAAAGGTGTACCCCTGCCCATGTGCCACATGTGCCCTGGGATAGCTGTGGGTGTGGCCCAACATAAAATCGGGACTGTACTTAGAACACTTTAGAAAGTATTCATAGAAATTTTCTCTTGAAAAATGTTTACATGGTTTTCAAGAGTTAACTTTGTAGATGACATATTTTAGACACACTTGAAAGTGTTAACTGTTTATAAGAAATGTAGCAGAGAAAAGAAAAGAAAAAGCCTAAACTTCAGAGCAGGAGCAAGAATTACAGCCAAAGCTTCCACATGACCAGTAACGTCGCACTTTACCCAGTCTGCTGGTTTCAGACCTTTCTAGAACAACAGTGGGTGAGGTGCGGGGCCTCAGGCTCCTGGAAGCTGTCCCATATATATGGTGTGCCTGGGCACTCTCCATGTGTGCAGCCAGCTGTGTGTGGAGCCCTTTGTGCTCAGCTGCAGTGCTTCTGAGGTCCCACCCCAGCCTGCTGGCCCTAGGCTAGGTGGGTCCTCCCATTATCTAGGGAGGGTCTGATGCCCTCAGGCCGATGAGCCTTCACTCCTCCGATTGGGCCTCCTTTCTCTAGATCCCAGAGTGCTTGCCATTTCTCTTCTTTTTTGTAGATAAGTTCTTAATATGTAGTCCTGGCTGGCCTGGATCTTGTTATATAGACTTAATTGACCTCAAACTCCAGTCAGCCTGCCCTTGCCTCCTGAGTGCTGGAATTAAAGATGTGCAGCACCATGCCCAGCCCCACTTCTTTTTGACATTGAGACAATTATCTCTTGGCAGATAATAATCCAACTAAGTCTACACAGCCACTTTATGTTGTAGTGTATGTGAGTGTGTGTGTGTATGTGTGTATGGTGTCACTACAGTAGACTGCAACCCTTTAGTCGTCTTGACAGAAGATGTGACACTCTACATGGAGCTTAGGAGATCCTTGCTCTCACAGAGACTCTGCAGAGTTCTTAGGGAGAATTGCTCAACTCCACCATGACTCTCACTCCAGCCAGCTCTGGGCTCTTACAACACTGAGCACATGCAACCCCTGCCAGTGCCTTGCCTTGCTCCTTAGTGACTTTCAGCTGACAGCTCACAGGATTTTGTAGTTTGAGAGCAATGATGCCAGGCTATTGATAGTTCCTTTGTGGTGATGTTTTCCCAGAGAGACAAAGAGCTCCTAAAGGCCGAGTTCCTCCTGGTCTACCATGACTGTGTGCTCCCTCTTCTGCACTCAACACTGCTGCCCCCCTTTAGGTGGGCTGAGGAAGAGACAGAGGCTGCAAGATGGAAAGCCATTGCTGACTTCCTCAAGCAGAGCCGGGAGAACGAGGGTTCCCTGAAGGCTCTGCTGTCACCAGATGGAGTTCACAAACCATTTGACCTTTCAGAGCAGACCTATGACTTCTTGGGTGAAATAAGAAAGAACTCAGGCTAATGGCGGGCATGCTCCGATTCCCACTGGACCCAGGGAGCTTCCAGGAAGACTTGCCTCAAACAACTGAGCCAAAGACAGACTGGTTAGAACGTAGTCATATGCTTTTGTGTGCAAATAATATTTTCAAAGAACTAATAATTTGATTGAGTGTAAAACAATAAAATAAATTTTATAAGGAATATTGTTATATCTAAAATTTTTTTCAAAACATCAATTACTTAAGTGTCAACTTGAAGGTGTAGATGTCTATAAAAGCAGTTTTTAGCAAAGGTTAAACTTGTGATTATCCAAGAAAGTGAAAATATAATCCACTAACTGGAAAAAGATATTTCCAAGTCATAAGACTGATCCAAATGTAATGCCAAGGACAGGGCTCAGTGGTAGAGTGCTTGTCTAGTTCATGCAAGGCCCTGGGTTCCAACCCCAGCACTGCAAAGACAGTCTAAAATGCAGAATATACAAACTGCTGAATGTTGCTAGTGATATTTGTAGGTTATTCAGAGAAATCGTGTTGTTAGTCATTTAATTTAGTCTGATGTTTGGGTTGCTTTACTCCAGGTTGGAACAAATGCAGAAGCCTTGTCTTTTAAAGTCAATATAAAAAGTCCTCCGTCAAAATGATTTTTTTTCCCACATTGAAGAGTGGAGCTGACATGGCTTTTCAAAGAACACCCAGATCTTAGTACATTTCAGATACACTCTCGAAAGTTGCCAAATGTCTCAAACCTTTATTGTTAACAATAGCAGCACCAGGTAACCCTCGGGTGCCTGGTCATGCTATCAGGTGACCTGGGTAATAATGAGTACCAGTTGGTACTGCTGTGTACCTGGTCATGGTTTTCAGGGCTCCACAGTAGCTAGGTGGTCCTCTGAGCTACTGTGGGATGCAGGTTCTGATCCATAATACTGTTGAAGAGACAGACCAAGCAGGTTATATGACTTGCATACGGTCAGAGCTAGGCAGTGGTATAGCTGATGTGCCATGTATCATGTCTGTAGTGACAGTTTTGGCATTTGGGTTTCTTTTAAAACCAAAAATATGGGAATATATTTTTGTTTTAATCCCAGGTGTGGGACATGGGGCTGCTTCAGATTGTCCACAGCAGCTGACTGTGATTTGCCTCATGCTCTAGCAGGGGCGTTATTTTACCAATGGCAGATAGTTTCTGTGACTGTGTGACATTTGAAATTATGAGGACTTTTCACAGGTATATCCTCTAAATGCTAGGACCTCAAGAGGCATGGTTGTTGGTGCTGGAGGTAGGTTCTTGGTTGGTAGTTGGTTGCTGGTTCCTGTTTGTTAAGGAATCTCATGCAAAGAAGAAACCTCAAGAAGGAGAAATTAGATATCCTAACAGCAAAGCTCAATCTTGCCCCAAGGAACTTGATGCCCCTAATCAGCAAGGAGTAGTCTAATGATAATGTTGCCCCCTCCTCTCTAACCTTTTTTCTCTCCTACCTAGTGTTAGGGACCTGAAAGGGTGGGGCAGGTTGAAAAGAAAAAACCACCAAGCAGCTAACTCCAGCTACACATGTCTACTGCCTCAGAGGCTCCACCTCTTCATGTGTACGCAGGCAGGACTTGTTACAGTCAGCCTGCTGCCCCGAGAAGTGTATTCTTTAAAAGAAAAAAATGTGCTAATAAAATTTAAGAAAGGTATTTAAGGAAAAGTTGGGATCAATGAAGAAGAGACCAATCTAAACTGTTAGTCCCAAAAATACATTTTAACAATGTATTACCCTATAAGAGACCTTTATTATTAGACATTTATTATATTATGATGCTTCTGAGCTGTTCTGACTTCTACTAGGCCTAAGCTCTTAAAAGTCCCATTTCTTTTTGATGTTTCCATATGGGACTAAGCCTTCAACCTGTGAAATCTAGGGAGACATACTTAAATTCTATCCAAACCACAATGGGCCTTGGATTCCTGGCCCAAATTATGACAGACAAGTGGGAACTTGACCTTGAAATAAAAACCCATTCACTGCGCCCCTCTGTGTTGCCCCTCTGTCCTCAATGACTGGTAGGGACTGAAAAGAAGACACCTTTTCTGCCCATCATTCGAAGGCAGCTCTTCTCCTTCCGAAGGTCTCTCAAGCTGTTTCTCCCTGGAAACTCTGCCTGGTCAGATGTGCACAGGGACTCCAGGGACTTTCCTACCCAGCCATAGAGTCGTCCCCACTTAGTCGCCTGGAGGCCTGTTTCTAAAGGAACCTAAGGCCACATCACTACTACCCACTGCCAAGTCAGATTTCTCTGTAGAATCCATGGTGTGTGTGTGTATGTGTCTGTCTGTCTGTCTGTCTGTCTGTCTCTGTCTGTCTGTCTGTGTGTATATGTGTCTTGTGTGTCTGTGTGTGTCTGTGCCCATGGCCTTTGTGTGTGAAAGGGAGGTGTTGGTGGGTTTTATTTTTTGTTTGTTTCCTTTTTGTTTTTTCATGATGAATTCTTTGATGTATGTATGTATGCATGTATGTATGTAGTATGTATGTATATGTGTGTGTATTTTTTTTTTTACCTAGTTGGCTTATTTGTGACTGGCACCAGACATTTGGGAAGTAAATAAATGCTGGCGAGGTCCTTTTAGTGGATGCAGGAACAGGAGAAAGAGCCACTTTCAGAGCTTTCAGGCTGTCTTTCCTGTTCTTATGCACACATGGAAAAAGTACAAAGACTGCCACAGTTTAGGTGATGCCAGGCCAGAAAGAGAGCGACACAGGGAGTTGGCCTGACTAGAGGGGATAGCGCCATGTGGTGGCATAACCCGGCCTGTGAGAAACTTTTCCTTCCTTTCAGTCAGTGGAATCTTGTTTTTTCAGCAAAACCTCTCTGGCTTTTTAAATGTCACCTTTTAGCTTCCAAAACAGGAAAGGGTTGTCAAGGAGCCAAAAGCATCCTGGAAACAGTCCTGGTGTGTGTGTGTGTGTGTGTGTGTGTGTGTGTGTGTGTGTGTGTGTGTGTGTGTGTGTGTGTGAAGAAATGAGGCTCAACAACAGGCTGAGTTAGGCCTGAGAGAGCAGCATGAAAGGACAGGCAGGAGAAGCCTTCTCCACAGGGGCCTACGTGGTAGGTGAGGAGACTCCCTACATCAGAACCATAGAAACTAAATCACAAGGCCATTCTTCCCCAGATTCAGATGTCTAGCCTTTTTATTACTGCCTTCTAGAATGTGTGTGTGTGTGTGTGTGAGAGAGAGAGAGAGAGAGAGAGAGAGAGAGAGAGAGAGAGAGAGAGTGATGCTCATTTAGAGAGTGTATGTGATGTTCAGAGGACAACCTCAAAGAGAGAGTGTGCAAAGCTGCAACAAACTCCCTAACAGAAGCAACTGGAAGGAAGGTTTTGCTTGACCATATTATTTGGGGAGGGTCTCTTGTTCTCTGCTCTGTTATACAAGGCTAGCTGGCCTTGACCTTCCTGGAATTCTTCTACTTCTACCTCCCAACTCAGGAGTGCTGGCATTACAGATGCATAGTGGGTCCTGGGGATCTGAAGCCAGGTCCTTACACTTTCCCAGCAAGCCCTTTACCCACTGAACGGTTCCCCCAGCCCCTCTTGTCACTGCTCTCATATTCTACTTGTCTGCTGGAGGTCCCTATCCCTGGGTGCTTGAGATAATGTTAAAGGGCAGTGAGTCTCAGGCTTCAGCGACTCTCTGGTCCAGTGTCCTCCTGTGAAGTCTATGGGTGAGCATTCCCACACCCAGGGCAGCCTTGTCTGCCCATCTCAGGAGCATCTTGGAAAGCCATTATCTCTACCAAGGAAGAAAGGAGGCAAAGGTGTCATCTTCAAGGGAAGGCTTTGTCAGCCTGCAGTGTGATAGGATATCCGTTGCAGGGTCCCCACACTTCCTCTTGTGTAGAGTATTCCCAAGGCAGAGGAGTTCTCTGGCAGAGACAATGATCAGACCTGGTTGTTGGCTCACTGCAATGTATTCTGTTTCCTCAATTCAAAGAGGTGGGGACAGAACTGCACTTCCTTAGTTGCCTGTACATCTGAGGGGTGTCACCGTGTATCCCCTTGTTTATTCAGAATGTTGCTGGGACAACTACTATACTACCAAGCTGAGGGCTATCTCTGACCTAACTTCCAGCACGCACAAGTAGCCAGGAACCACAGGAAACACCCTCAAAGGGAGGGTGTGATGGCTATGAGGTCCTCCAATGGTGTCTCATTTTTGTGACATTTAAATTCTAACCATTTGGGCTGTGGTCGTAGCTCAACTGCTGCACAAAAAACAAGCACTCGAGGAGTTCAGTCCTCACATAGACAATGCCAAACACAACAACAACATGGAACGCACTGGCTGGGGAGGCCCAGGCCAGCAGCTGCCTCCAGGGCTTCCTGGTAGGCCAGTCTAGCCTTCTTGGTGAGCTCCAGGCCAGAGAGACTCCAAAAGCAAGGTAGACAGCATCTGGGGATGTGCTCTAGGCTCCATGTGCACATACGTATGCACCTGTACATTCAATCCATTCCAACAGTTCTATAACGGGGGCATTTATGGCCCAATGGCAGTCCAGTCAGCAATACGTATACAATACACATTCCTGTCTGGATGCTCCCTCTCCAAACCTCTACCTGACCTTGGAGCCACCCAACTCCAACATCCAAAACTGTTTCAGGGCCACATAAGTCTGATAACAGTCTCTGGAAATCCAGCTTGCCCGCTGAGCTCCTGTGTCAAGCACAGTCACCACATCAACTTGGAGAGGAAGGAATGAGAGATAAGGAAATGGCCAGAACAGAGCTGACCTGCCACTCAGGTAGGACACTGGTGGCCTATGGCATCTGACTCAGCGGTGACTGACACTGAATGTGGGCTTTGGGCAGCAATATAACATTGAAATCATTAATGGGATGCAGCTCACCCCCGGGACTTTGGTAGTTCACTCCGGCTTAGTCAGTTTCTTATAGTCTACAGGTATGTTGGACCTTACCCTGTCCATCGTATCTAACACTACCAGCAAAGATTAATGCAGAACTTTGTTCTTTCTCAGAAGCCAACCTGGAGGCTATCAAAACAGCAAAAGGAGGAGGAGGAGGAAGGGGAGGAGAAAGGGGTGGGGGCGGGTAGGGAAGGTTGTCGCTAAAATCTTTATGACTGGAGAAATGAGAGGCATCATCATTCAGACACTCATTATGGGTGCTCCGTGCCACCAGGCAGCATTCCAGATGACACAGTGGCCCACTGCCAGAATACCCTGCTCTCCTGAAGCCCACGGCCTAAGGAAGGGTAAGGGACAAGGGTCAGGGACAAACGGCAATGAGCAGTAAATGAGCAAGAGAAATTCCCGGTAGTAAGAGTGTACAGAGAATTAACACGTGATGGGAGGGTCTACACTTAGCTCGAGCCAAGGATAGCCTGCCTTCCCTTGCCCACTGGGTGGAACTGAGACCCTTGATCAGGACCCAACAGAAACAAGGGAGGGGGAGAGCAGGGGAAGAAAAGCAGAATTCAAAATATTGCCATGCTGTGGTGACCCTCCCTCTCCCTCCTTCCCTCCTCTCTCTCTCTCTCTCTCTCTCTCTCTCTCTCTCTCTCTCTCTCTCTCTCTCTCTCTCTCTCTCTCTCTCTCTTATTTTGGTAGGTTTTGTTTTGGTTGTTTGTTTGTTTGCTTGAGGCGTGGCCTCACTCTGTAGCCCAGGTAGGCCTTGATCTCATGAGCAATCCTCCAGGCCTGATGAAGAAAAAGAATCCTTGGAACCGGAGAGAGCAGCAAAGCTGCAACAAAATCCCTAACAGAAGCAACTGGAGGGAAGGCTTTGCTTGGCTCACAGCTTGAGGGGCAGTCTATAAAGGCAGGCAAAGCACGGCTGTGAGAGCACAGGTGACTGGCCACACTGCGTCACGGGCAGGAAGCAGAGATGGATGCTGGTGTTCAGCTCAACCTCCTCTTTATATTCAGGGTGAGATCCTATCCATGGGATGCTTTCACTACATTTAGGGCAGGGCTTCCTACATCGACCCAGTGTAGAAGCCCCCTCACAGATAACCCTGGAGGTGGTTTGCCTCGTGGGTAAGAGAAGATCCTGTCGATGGTGATCATTGCTATGAAGAAACCATGACCGCAAACACAGGTTGACTGGTTGGGACGGCAGTGGTGTGTGGAGGACAGAGTGATGCAGACCCAGAGCCCAGTTACCCTTATCCTGTCTCTTACCCTTAACCCTCTAAACAGCCATTTCCTTGTCCACTTCTGTGTCGGACCTAACATCCTGTGATTAATAGATAAAAACCTTTGGGGATTTATTAGCTTAGCAGACCACTGGCCTCTACCAGCTCAAAAGCAAAGAACAGCATCAGACAGCGTCTGAGGCCTGTAGGAAAGATTTGCTTCTCTGATGTTTCCACCCAAGTATCTTAAAATTACTTTGATTTATGACTTTCTATGTTCTGCAGCTATAAGACTGTGAGATACACATCCTAACTCTGTGTTTTCCAGGCCATGGGCACTCAGATCTGGCTCCAGAACAAGCTATCTCTTACTCCTTTTGAGGTGAGAGATGTATTTTTTTTTTTTACATCAAAATATTATCCCCCAAACCCTTGTGCACCTTTCCTGCCCCAGCCCCACTCCAGAAGGTGTTAGAGCAATCACAGCATGGAGAGAGCTCAAGAAAATCACCCCATAAAATAGTCCATTTGACCTGAGCTCACCCCAAAGCTGACCACACTCAGAGTATCTAAGGCTTGGCCTTGGATTCAAAGCTAGCACAGGATCACAAAGCTTCAAAACGGATCCAACATTGAAGCCACAGCCGAGAGACAAAGCTCATTGGCTGAGGAAGCCCATCAGGACTCAAGACGGGATTCAAACAAGATGCAAACCCTGTGACACAAGATGCCTCATGCCCATGGGACAAGCCAAAATCACGTGATCTTTGAAGACTGGAGAAAATATCAACATCTGTAAGAGAAAAAGACAAAAAGAAAACCAAGAGCTGACAAGTCTAAGACAACATAGTTATTAGCACTAAGGCATTAAAATGACTACCATAGCCATGCTCCAAGAAGTGAGGGGAAATCAATCTATTTGCAACCAAAAGAAGACAAACCATTCCAACTGGGAGACAGATGGTACAAACAAGAATTGAGGTAAATTTTAGAGAGATAAACTACTCTAAAATGGCAAACCTTAGTGTACACACACACACACACACACACCCTAACACTAGGTGAAATTAAAATATGTAAAAAAAATTCCACTTCAGATAGACTACAGAAATTTATTTTTATAGGGTCTCTTTACTTCTCTCTTGCCCCATATGGCGGTCCTTGTATTAGATACATATAAACTAAAAATATTACCCAATAGCACTATGATTTTTGCTCTCAACCATAGTAATACTTTGCCCATATATTTATCACCCACAATACTATTCCTTCATTTCGACTGACACAAGCTCCTGACAGGTAGAATTTTTCTTTGCTGGAACTTACGTGTATGAGCACAGCATACTGTGAATTCACAGTATGTGAATATGTGTATATACAGATGTGTGCTCTATCATGTTCTGACATAATCCCTTGAGACAGGATCTCTCAGTGAATCAGGAGTGAGGCTAGCATCCAAAAAGAGCACCAGTGATGATCTGTGTCTCTGTGTCACTAGAATGTGTTTAGAAGCTGCTCTAGGAAGTACAGTGTACATAGTTAACATCACAGTCTACTCAGAATTAATACTTTCGAGGCCAGTGAGATGGCTTATCAGGTAAAGGCACTGTCCCTCAAGCCTGATGGCCTGGGTTCAATCCCTGGAACCCGTGTGTACCTCTTACCCTGCCCTATCTTCCCTGATGCCCCATGTAGATTATGGTCACATCCAAGGGGGCCACAGCCCCAAAGAGAGACATAGCACTTGTGTGTAACATTCAGAAAAAGTGGATGGCTTTGGATCCATTCTGTCAGCAGTGTGGGGCCTGAGCTTGTGAACTATACGCTCTAGGACTTGGAAAAGGTTGAGGACAGGCTGTCTGGAAGCTTGCTGGGAAGATCTTTGCCTTTCCCTGCAATGCCTTGGCTTTAAGCTTCATGTATCCAAACTCTGCTGGCTGCTCCAGACCAGGCAGAGCTAACCAGCTACTCCTCCCACCTTGCCCAGGACAGGCCCTGGAATTCCCTGCTGTTGCTAAGGAACAAGACACAGGGCTCTTGTGCAGGACATCCCCCAGTCCTGGGACAACTCTTCCATGCCTCCTCTCCTACTCCTGAGGAGGCTTTTCAACTGGCCTGCTGGAGCCAGAGGGGAGGAAGAGGACTCTGGGGCGCCAGGCCTTCCCTCAGGGCGGTGGAAAAAAAAAAAAAACCCAAGGTGAGTGGGTTGTTAAAGAAGAAAGTAGCCCAGTCTCCAGACCTGACTTATGGGTGTGTGAAAGGAAGAGCTTTGGGTCTGGAAGCACAGCAAAGCAGCCAGCCCCAGGCTCTAAGCAGGAAGGAACTGCCTGGCCCCAACCCTGTGTCCTAGCTGGACTAGAAGGACAGCAAGAGGAAGACCCAAGAGGAATTCAGAGTACCTGAGGAGGGAGGTGAAAACCAGGCTGCTCCAATCCTTCCGTTAGACTCTGAGGACAAAAGCAGATGCTTTTGTGACCACTCTGTGACCTTAACTGGAAAGGTACAACAAAGCCACGTGGTGGTGGTCTATCTGAACTTCAGAAGTGTCTGAAGGAGGCTAACCACACAGTAGGTCCTCAATAAACAATCTTTATCTTAGCAAAAGAGCCCTTGCTTACACTCTGAGCATAGAGATCACCAGGAGCATACATACAAAGCTGTTCCTTTCACACAATGTCACTCATGTCTTCTGGAGTCCTTTGCTCCAGCATTCAAAAGTTCCTTAGCAGGGAAAGTCTAGAAAGACCTTCTGCGAGGCTGGTCCTGTCCCCTCTCCTGTCTAGCACAGTGCGCAGAAGGGCCCCGCTCTACTGGAACCTTTCTTTTCCCCTCCCAGGCGACGTCCCTCCGACCGATGGGTGTGTCTGTCTATCGGGCGGGAGGTGATTCTTGAACAGCTGCGGGCGCAGGCGAGTGCTGCGGAGTAAAGACGCCAGGCAGAGGTGACAGCATGGCCTCCCGGGACGCACCGCCGGCCACCAGCTACGCCCCGCCTGACGTGCCCTCGGGGGTCGCCGCCTTGTTCCTCACCATCCCCTTTGCCTTCTTCCTACCAGAGCTGGTGAGTGTGACTGCCCCCACCTGCGGGGAGGGAGGGGCAGAACCGGCAGGGAACCTCGCTGGCAGCTAACTACAGGCTCCCTCTTTCCCTGTGGGTTTCCCAGGCTGGGTTCCTCTAGAGCGAATTTTCCTCTTTCCCAAAGGATGAGGAGCTATCCCCAGGCCACTTGCTTGCTGGAGGGGTCCAGCCACCTTCTAGACTATCCAGACTTCTAAGAAACTTCTACTGCCTCGTTTCTTTCCCCCTAGCTGTTTGTACTTTACTAAAGTTCAAAGAACTAGGGGACTCTTTAAAGGGCCTTCTGAAAGAAGGTCTCCCAGTATTTTCTCAAATCACATCAGCTGACTTTGAACTTTGATTTATGTGTGTTCCCTGCCGAAGGGAGCTCATGACAGCATCGTCCATAAAACAATCTGAACCGCCCAGGTGACTCTGAGAAACTTGTTGCTGCCCAACTCTGGGACACCGCAGAGCAGAACTAGGCACTGATCCCTGCCAGCACTCAGCAATGCATTCAGTAGAAAACAGGTTTCCTCAGCTGGCTCCTGCTATCATCCACCTCCCCAACTCCCCGCCAAGCCTCCCGTAATATCTAGTTTGTGGGTGAAATTTTCTTCCTAGCCCTGAATTTGACCATGCTGCCTCTGGGCTGGGAGGAAGACTTGGAATAGGACAGGTTACATAAAATGGGTGTGGCCAACGCTTTCCCTTCTGGTCTTCATGGAAGGTTAGGTCCCATTGAGTGACCTTTAGGCAAATTGGTTAAACAACAGCCATTCTTGGGAAGCTTTCTTGTGGGTCCCACAGGTGGGTGGCCTTGATAGAGCCTCCACCAAAGAGGCAGGTTTCTTCTAGCACCAGTCCCCCACAAACGTGGGCATCCAGCCAGGCTGATCAGATCCTGAGCTGTGTGCCAGGCCCTGGGTGTGGGCCTCACTTTGGAACAGCCGCATGGGTGACAGGATGGCTCTGCCACATTCTATTGAGCAAATGCTTGCCAGTCACGCAAATCATCATCAGAGGAGTGGCTACCTCCCAGGGGTCTCTGTGGCTGGAGAGAGGTTTGGGGGCAATTTTTAGAATGCAGCACATCGTTGTGGCCAGAGGAGGGAGGGGTCCAGGCCTGTCACTCACTGGAAGAAGGCTGGATTCCTGAGGCAGGAAAGCAGCCAGGTAGAGAGTTATCACTAGAGGTCCTGACAGTTGTCCCCTGCAGTTGGATTCCTGGAAAAGTACTTTCATGGTGTCCTGGGACTTTGAGGGGATGAGGTCATTGTCATTGATTTGATTTTCTTGACTTATTTTTAAACAGTTTTAGATTTCTCCTAAAGCCACAGTGGCAGCATAGGAAGTCTGTTCCTCACTCTGAACCCCACAGGTCTCTCCAAACCAGGAAGTTAACATTAGCACTTTGCCATTGACCATTGTTGTTCTATTTGCTCATTTCCCCACTAATATCCTTTCCCGAGCCCAGGAGCCAGGTCAAAACTCCTGATTCTGTTGGCTGTCCTTTCCCCTTCAGTCAGGAGCGGTTCCTCTGCCTCCGTCTTGGTATTTTGGAAAAAGCACTGGCCAGCTGGCTGTGACGGACCCTTGTTGCAGTTAGCTCTGTCTATGTTTGCTCGATGTAACACTAGTTTTCATTGGAAGTCATCTTCATTCATTGATGAAAACTTAGAAAATGCAGAATTGTGTTCACAGATGGAGCACATGCATCATCATCTCTCTCTCTCTCTCTCTCTGTGTGTGTGTGTGTGTGTGTGTGTGTGTGTGTGTGTGTGTGTGCGCATGTGCAAGTGAGGGGGGATCTGTGTGCATGGGTGAGTCTGTGTGTGAACATGTGTCTGAGTGTGTATGTGTGAGTGTGTGTGCATATATATCTGCATCTGAGTGTGTGTGTTGAGTGCATTATTCTGCACATGCTTCTTGTACCTGCTATGAGCATGCGTAGAAGAACTCCAGGATAATGTGTGTGCCTGTATGGAGCATGGGGAAGGAAGGGAAAAGATCAGATTTTGATGTCATGGGCAGAAGAAGCTGGGAAGCTGTTCTGGGTACTGAATCAGTTTGTCTGAGGCTCTTCTTTGGCTCTGCTGCTCTGATGTCTTCTCCCTCCGCTGTCCACTGGGGCAGTGTAAAAGCACCATGCCTCCAGGGACCCCTGACCCTTAGCCCTCTGGTCTGAGACAAAATATATATAGAAGGCATTAGAAAGCAGGGAGGCCAGGACACTTGTGCAGAGCACAGAAAGCAGAGCCCAAGAACTAGGGTGCAGTGATTCTTCAGTGGGGTAGCTCCAGGTGACATAGACACATGGTGTCTACAGTGACCTCTCCTAACCACCATGTGAATGTGAGGTGTGTGTGTGTGTGTGTGTGCGCGCGTGCATGCATGCATGCGTGAGTGTGCATGTGTATGCATGTGTGGAGCACCACATGGAAACCAAGAGTGAGCAGATTCATTGTCAGATCGCATCAGACAAGTTCTCCCTTGCTAGCCATGAGCCACCTTGGCTCTAGCTCTTTGTAGTTCTTGAAGATGACAGCAAAGTTAGTTCAGGCTCCAGTAGCCTACTCTAGTGATCTTTGTTGCCTACAGTGCTTTACCTCCCAATCTTCAGCATTAAAATTCACATTTAAAATGTTTTATTTTGTGATAGTGATGGTTCTAACAGGAACCTGTATTCCCTGCATCTTCCCAGTGGCCATATCTTTCCTAACCAGCATTGTTTTCAAACCGGAAAAGTGAGGTTGGGAAGACAGATCTCCCATTTCGAGTAGATTTATCTGAGAGCAACTGGGGTTCAGGACTGTCCCATCACACAAAAGCCCCCCTTTCACTACTCTTGAGACTTCCCCAACCATCCCACTTTCTCACTATTCCAAACAGTCTCTTAGAAATCAGCATTTTTACACAATAATTATTCTAGTTATATACAGAAATGTAACTGAAGAGTATAAGACCTTTGGGCACCCACTCATCCCGTGAAGTGTGATGTTCTTGGTGTATATCCCCAGTTTGTTGATTCAGTTATCTGTAAGGACATAGCATAATCTAACCCAGCTCTATTGAATGTTTCCTGTTCTAGGCAGTTGCTATTGGCATCTTGCTCGGGCTTCTGTTGGGGGGCATTTCTATTTCTCTGAGGGGAAACGCCTAAGAGTAACTTGCTGGGTAGAACAGTAGGTGTCTATTTTGTTATTATTAAGAGACTAAGGAGTTGTTTTGCAGGGTAGCTGGGAAATGTTTGTCTGTTTTGCGTTTTCATTTCTTCACTAGCACGGTAGGAAACTTTAACACACCTGAGGGTTTGTTCAATGTAGTGGTGAGTCTTATTTGAACGTATAACTTGACAATAGCCTCTTGAAGGTGAGGGACTTTTCACACAGTGGGTTTTAAGAAGAGGATAGACCTCCACTTATTCTTCCCACCCCATGCAGAGTGTGGGCACCCAGCACTAGGGGCTGAGCCTGGGGTGGGCAGGGCAGCCAGCCCTACCTCTTTCTACAGAGCCAGTGTTTGTGAGAGCAGAGGGCCCACCCCATCGTGACCTGGGTGACTCCTGAGCTTCTTGGCAAGCTGAAAGGTGGAAGCTGACAGACCGCCCCAGTGGCTGTCCCTGGAAAGTCATCTGAACTTTACCCTTCTCATTAGTTGACTCTTTAATTAGATTTTTGCTAATTAAAAAGCAGAAGGTGAGAAAATTCTTAGAGGGACAGCTAGTTAAAAAGGGAGGAGGCCTGAGCTCCCTGTTTGATGCTGGGAGCCCTTCTTCCTTCTATCCCACCCCCACCCTAGGAGGTTCATTTCTATGTGTCACCCCAAATCCCCAGTTTCACCCTGACTCCAATCTGCTTGCTTGTTTCTATTTAGCCATATTGAAGAGTTTGTTTGAAACTACAGAACCCAACTAGAGCCAACCCCGCTGGGACTGAAAGTGACCAGGTGGTCTGCACAGAGGAATTAGGGGCTTTCCTTAGAAGTTGGATTTTCTGTCCCTAGCTGTCCCCTCTCCCCTTCCAATGGCCCTGGCTCATGGAAAAGCGGCTCAAGTGAAGCCTGTTCCTCACAGACTGACTTTGTCACTTCTCCTGTGACCTCAGCTTGAGCTCCAGGCTCTGTTCTATGGTGGCTAAAAACAAGAAGGGAGATTGGAGGATAGATCTCGGTGGGCAAAATGGTCATTGTGAAAGCATGAAGACCTGAAGTCAGATCCACGGCACTCGGGGAAAAGCTGAGAAGAGAAGCACCCAAAACCCCAGCACTGAGGGGCAGATGCATGGGGCTGGGGTTCACTAGCCAGCTAGCAGAGCCGAAGCATCAGGCTGCAGGTTCAAGGAGAGGTTCTTATCTCAGAAGGAAGGAAGGAAGGAAGGAAGGAAGGAAGGAAGGAAGGAAGGAAGGAAGGAAGGAAGGAAGGAAGGAAGGAAGGACCAGGGAGAGACTTAACTCAAAATTAATTAATTAATTCTAAAAAGCCATTGAGGAACACATCCCTGTGTCAAACATCTGGCTTCCAAATGTATGCACACTAGAATGAACCTGCGTAGGTAAAGACACACACACACACACACACACACACACACACACACACACACCCCAAAGTTATAGAAGCAATCCAGAGAACAGTAAGCACAGGAAGAGAGCACTGCCCACTCCCAGGTTAGGGGAACAAAAGGGAAGCCGTGTCTGGTGCTTAAACCCTGAAAGAAGCTCCGGGCTTGCTGACGTCTGAATCAATGCCTAGAGGGGCTTTCATGAAACAGTTGTCACCCAGACAGGGGCCACAGGGACCTAGGGGTGAACCAGATGTTTCTGGAAAGAAAGGGACAAGACTGGAAAAGGCCACAGAAAGAGCCCACTCCTTGCTTCTCACCAGTCTCTGTCCAACACCCCATCACCAGACCCTGTCAAGGATGGCGCAGGAAGTCCGTGCCCCGAGGAAGATGAAGGAGAGGGAACTGAGCAGAGACACACTGAGAATCTGCCTGTTCTGATCTGCATCCCACCTGCCTCCCTTCCTACTCCTAGGTCTGTTCTGGCCACATGAGCCTACTAAAGAACCAGCTACTCTCTTTAAATAAATGTTCTGTCTGTCCAGACAAGCAAGACAGACAGCTGTGGTCAGTTTAGAAGGCCCGCAGATTACAATGACCTCACATGTATATCAGGCTTCAAGGAAATAACCAGGGTCAGAGGGCCCAGGTTGGAGTCTCACAGTTTAAGCGGGCTAGCCTGGGCACTCAATTCATTCCACCATTCCCAGGGTGTTTTCTCCCAGTCAGGGCAGAGCTGGGGGAGTCAGGAGAGTTTCCTGAGAGTTGTCCAGATCTGTGAGTGGAAGAAGCAGGCTAGAGCAAGGAGGAAGTCTAAGATCTTTGACCTTTGGCCCCAACTGCACTCTGGTCCCTGCTCTGCCAGTTTTCCTTTTTGCCCCCTCCCCATCCCTGCCAGCCAGCCTCATACCTGCAAACCCTTGGGTCCTTCCCCATTTGCATTCCAGATTCCCACTGCCTGGCCACAGCAAAATACCGCCCCTATGGGCCCCCAGAGTGGAGTCTCAGGGCCTTCCCATCCAGATGTCTAGACTCTAGAGTCTAGAGAATTGGTTCTCAAGCCATAGGTCGCACGCAATCCCTTTGGGAGTTGAACGACCCTTTCACAGTGGTCATCTAAAACCATCAGAAAACACAGAAAGTTACATCACAATCCATGGCAGTAACAAACTTTACAGTCATGAAATAGCAAAGAGAATAATTTTATGGCTGGGCGTCACCACACTATGAGGAAGTATATTAAAGAACCACACATTCAGAAGGTTGAGAACCACTGCTCTGCAGAGTTCTGATCTATTTCAGACACACCCATCTAATCTTCCTGATTTAGATGCATTTTCTGAGCTTTCCTTTTCCATTCTGCCTCGGGAGGGTTTATAACCCTCAACCCCTACCCATCTCGATGCCTTCTCTACCCAAGCAATTCCTTTAAATATCATCTTTAATAATACAGTGTTGTACCAGGGCTTCCAGTCAACTTAGGATGGAGAGGAATGTGGGGAATTGGACAAGGAAGAGGCAGTGGGGAGGGAGAATCCAAACAGAGCATCCCACCCACTCTCTTAAGAATTTCAGATGCCGGGCGTGGTGGCGCACACCTTTAGTCCCAGCACTCGGGAGGCAGAGGCAGGCGGATTTCTGAGTTCGAGGCCAGCCTGGTCTACAAAGTGAGCTCCAGGACAGCCAGGGCTACACAGAGAAACCCTGTCTCGAACCCCCCCCCAAAAAAAATAAAATTCAGGGACCTGGGAGGGAGCAGAGCAAATGTGGATGAGAACAAAGCGAATGAGCCTCTGTCCTCATCAATCTAGGCTTCTGGGAGAAGGTCCAGCTCACAGCTGGGTCACAGTGGCAGGCTCAGAAGAGAACAGTGGGCACTGCCTGATGAGCGTTTCCAGAGACCCGTCTCTCTCAAAGTAGCCATTCCGCTTGGCACCCAGCCTTCTGCACTTTGCTGGGGACATGAAGACCTCAGGACCCATTTCCTGCCTCAGAAAGTCAGGGCCGCCTGGCGTTGGTGGCGCACGCCTTTAATCCCAGCACTCGGGAGGCAGAGGCAGGCGGATTTCTGAGTTCGAGGCCAGCCTGGTCTACAGAGTGAGTTCCAGGACAGCCAGGGCTACACAGAGAAACTCTGTCTTGAAAAACCAAAAAAAAAAAAAAAAAAAGAAAGTCAGGGCCCAGACAGCAAGCAGGGAAGAGAGACAACATGGAGGGTGGCAGTGAAGGCGTGCTGGGCTTTGGTAGGGTGGCTTTCTGGAGGAGGTGACATCAGCCTGGTCCCTGCCCTGTAAGATCTGCTCACAGCTGAGCTGAGGTGGTCTCAGCTGAGGGCACATAGAGGAATCAGTGGGAAGACGTGGGGAGTCAATGCCTGATGGGCTGAAAGCAAGTGGCTGTCACAAAGGATGCCTGGGTTCCTGGAGTCAGTGGGTGTCCAGAGCAGCACTGAGGGCTTCCTGAGAATTCACACAGACATGAAATTAGCCACAGAGCCTGGGCCAAAAGGAGAGAAGGAATCAGCCTGTGTGTGAAGCCTAGGGGCTGGCGAAGCCTAAAATGAGGGGTACATTTTGCTTCCTAGAATCCACAAATGGAGAAGAAAAATGAGAAAAACAAAAAAAAAACAAAAAACAAAACAAAACAAAAAAACAGTCCCCCGTTCCCCATTAACACCTAGTGGTTTTTTTTTTGTTGTTGTTGTTGTTTTGTTTTGTTTTGTTTTTAATTTATTTTTAAGAATCAGGAAAGAAAGTGCCTTTAGCCTTTGGGTAGATGAGAATTATTTTTATCATTCTATTTTATGTCACATTGTAAATCTGTGCAATTTGATCAATAAAACTTGGGTCAGTCTGAGTCTGAATGGGAGGGTGTGGCCCAGGAGCAGGAAGTCCCCCCAGATCAGGGAGGAAGTGCAGGCCAGTTTGCTTAGAAAAGGCACTAGCTCCAGATTTCCTGGGCTTTCTGCCAGGTCTGGAGAGCACTTACAGGGCCCTTCTGTGTCTGTTCTGTAAGGAGCAGTGGCCAGCCTGTGGGGCTCCAGCCCACACGTTCTGGCTATCTGGATAGGCCAGAATAAGACATGGCCTCATAGGAGGCCTAGGCAGTCTGGGCAGGCAATTTCCTGCTAACCTTAAAGCCACAAAGAGAAAAATGTTCTCACCATGAGTCAGGGTAGAATGACTCAGAGTTTGTAAGAGTCCTGGGTGGTATTTATTGCGCATGGAAGTGCCACACAATGATTGATGTTTTGGGGTTCTGATGGAGGTATTTGAGGGAGTTCCTTAACTTGTCAGAGCAGTGTCCTCCCTAGACCAGAGCTTCAGAAAGACTTCCTAGCCAGTGTGTCAGACTATTCAAAGCACCCTGTAATGTCTCTGAACTATCCATCCACAGAGGCCCACAGTAGCAAGGCCCGCCCAAGAACACAGTGGCTGGCACTGCCTGTGGCCTCTGGTTTCCACCGAGGGCCATTCCTAGCTGGAGTCTGCATTGAGTGCAGTTCTTGTGTTAGTGACTAAGCAAGTCAGGCCCCTCTGTTAAATGCACCTTCTAAATAACCTTTATTTTTTCAGCTATAGCTTCTGGTGTGAATTGAGCAAGCTCCATCGCTTTAAGCTTTGCTTACGTGGTCGGAGATTTTGAGCTAAACACCACCTGCCCCAGCATAATGCATCTACTCTTGTCTTTTTAAGTTAGGACCTTAAAATGAGCATGCTCAGAAATGGACCCACCCCATGTAAACATATATAAGTCATTGACTAAAATCCCCAGGCTTTTGGGTTCAGACAGAGCTTTAGACCTGACTCCCAGTACTCTCCTTGACTGTTGCAGGGGGTTGTAACTCTCCACTTTTATATCTTGGCTGTGATGCCTTTGGCTTTGCTTCCTCCAAGAAGCCAACCCATTGCATTTGACAACGTGACATGTGTAGAGATGACACACTTCAGGGCCCCTCCCACTGCTCTGTCTTTCCCTCAGCTGTGTTCTCCTTTACCACCTTATGCCTGGCTTGTATTTGCCATCCAGGTCCCAGCATTTCTCATCCCGCCCACCCTCTACCCCATGCTCAGAGCAACTGAAGTAGCCTTGAAGTCCTTATCACAGCATCACTGCTGTGAAGAAGAGCCATCCAGGGTATATAGGCTAGGGCAGGATACTACAAAAGCTGTGGCTTAGAGTCAGGGAGGCATGCCAGAGGATGGTCTTCCACAATAGACTGTGCTTCACACAAAAAGAGATGTTTCCATGGCAACTGGTGTGTGTGTGTGTGTGTGTGTGTGTGTGTGTGTGTGTGTGTGTGTGTGTTAAAACAAAAGACTCAGGAAATAGTATTTCCTTTTCCTCAGACACTGAACTCCACACTTTCCATTCTGGTCTATTTGATTTCTTCAGGCTGGTCAATGACCCACTAACATCAAGTCATAACCTACAAACAGGTCCATATTTAAAAGCTCTGGTGGAGACAGGCAATGGTGTGGTACAGGCCTTTAATCCTATCACTCAGGAGGCAGAGGCAGGTTGAGCTCTGAGTTTGAGGCCAGCCTGGTCTACAAAGCAAGTTCCAGGGCAGCCAGGGTTGCACAAAGAAACTCTGTCTTGAAAATAAACAAAAAATTTTAAAAAAGGAAGGAAGGAAGAAGGAAGGCAAGCAAGCTTCCACAGAGAGAGTGCTGAGAGTTGGGGAATCTGCCATTGGGTGTGGGGCTCCTCCCTGGATAGGCTTGGAGGTCTCTGCAATCAGGGGTCTGAGGAGACGGCTCAGCACTGTAAGAATTTGCATTGCTTTTGCAAAGAACCTGAATTCTGTTCCCAGTACACACACTGGGCACTCACAACTGTCTGTAACTCCAGCCCCCGTGTATTTGACAACTTCTTTTGGACTCCTTGATCTCACATGTGTGCCTACCTTGCCCCCTACACACACCACACACACACACACACATCCTCTCTCTCTCTCTCTCTCTCTCTCTCTCTCACACACACACACACACACACACACAGAGTGCATAATTAAATATAAAATATGTATTTTTAATTGGAGATGGGCTGGGTACATAGCTCAGTAACAGAGTACTGCCTGACATACACAAAGCTCTGGGTTCCCTCTCCAGCACTGAGAAGGGAGTATTCATAAAAATTGTGTCAGGGAAGGAATAAGACATGATGGAAAAAAAATCCCTGTATTGTTCTCACTGTTTTACAATCAGCTTAAAATCTCAGAGTAATTCTTGCCATTTGTTTTCATTAAAATCTCCCTGAAGTTGAGGCATTTCGACAGGGTGGCACTAACCCTCAAGCAGTGACCACAGCAACAGGAATGCCTTTGATGGGTCGCTACTCTCCAGGCTTTTGTAGGAGATCTACCTGAGAAGTTCTAGACACAGCCCAGGGTCAGTGGCATCTCGTTCTTCCACTGAAAGACTTCTTGCATGCCCTTGTATGTAGCAGTATTGTTTCCCCATAGCCAAAAGGTGGGAGCAACCCACACAGGAGAGATGATGATGAGCAAAGAGAAATACGCATGCCTCTTACCATATGAGGGGATTGTGCCCCGATGAGCCCACTGCAAGCTCAAACTCTCATGAGTCGAAATAGCACTGACTACGCATCCCTTCTGCAGAGTCTAACTTAACAGCACAGGTCCACTGCAGAGTGTCACCAGTTCCCATCCATGAGTTCCTGGTCATCTAGGAGCCTTGCTCACATTGCTGCCCGAGGGGAAGACGGAGGACCCACCTCAACACAGAGCACTAGGCCAGGGAGAGGCGCAGCTGCTAGACTGAGTTTCTACTAGAGGCTTCCCATGTTTGCCTGTTGCAAAGCCAAGAACTCATAAGCTTCAAACTGTCCTAAGGCGAGGACTGCATTATGCTATGCAACACTAGTTTGCCTTGAAACAAAGGGGAATTCTGGCACATGCTAAACACAGACCTTGAAACCAATGTACTAAGTAGGATCAGCCAGTTGCAGAAGAGAAATTCTGTGTGACTTATTTTTATCTGAGGTACCTTGAGTTCAGGGGCTCAGAGAAGAGAGAATGAAGACTGCTTGGGCTGGAGAAGGAGGAAATGGGAGGCTAGAGTTTCCATTTTGTGATAAGGAGCAGGACCTCAGCAATGGTTACATACAGTATGCCTGTGTGTAATTTCACTAAGTTGCATGTCTATAAAGTGGTTGAGATGGGAATTTTGTGTATTTTAGTGCCATTTTTACACTGTATCTTAGCCTAAGGGCTGAGGATCAGCATGTCTTAGTACAATTTTTAAAAAGAGGAAAGGTATACAAGTGTCCCACAGACCTTTGATTCCATCAGCCTACTTGGAGGGACAATAGTTTTGAGGCATCAGAGCGACACGGGGCGCCTTCAGGGCATTGGGGTTCCAACCTTGGGCCTCGCCTGAGCGAGTCCTGTACAGAACTCAGTCCTCCCACCTTGTAGGTAGCTCCAGGAGCTCCCTGGCTCGGTTTCACTTCTGACTTTATGAGCCCCACCCATCTTTTGACTTGATCTTTGCCTCTCAGTTCCTGGGGATTCCTGGTACACTCTGTTGTCACCCGAGAACCAAGTAAGGGAGGAATCTCATGAAAACAAAGATGGGCAGGAAAGACAGGAATGTGGTATTGGCAGGGGGTGAGACCTGCCCTGCTGAAATGTCACCCAGCTATGCAGAGAAACCTGTCACCAGTGTCTCCACCTTCTGCAAGCCTCCAATGCTCAGCTCTGTGTGCCCCACACTGAACCCACCCCTGGTGTGGAGCCCCACCGTGCAGAGCTGACATCTGCATACACTTCTTCTTCCTGGACCATCACTTAGGCAGTCTTTCTCAGAACCTCTGGGTAGACTGACTGCACCAGGCCCTGGGCAACACCACTCACATCTGCTACATCTCCTGGGAAGGCAGGTCTCATCAGGGACACTTTAGAACCCTCCGTTTTGCCACCCAGTTACTCTCTTCTTGGTCTTTTAAATTTTTTGTGTTGCTTATTTTGAATCATTTTAAGCATGACCATTGTCCCACATTGAAAACTCTGTCCCCTGCTGGTTATGGTAAGAGGGAGAGAACTTTGGCCTCACGCCGACCTGTTCTCCCTGAAGCTGAACCAGGGTCCCAGTCCAGAAATACTAGGTTCATTTTTTTTCCTGTTCTGCATAAATTGCAGCCTGCTGGCATGCTGCTATCTGTTGGGACTTGTTCCCTTTCTTCTCCTTTCTGAAGGCTGCAGAGTTTCCCACTCTGGCAGGCACAGCTGGTTTGATTGGTGTCCTCTAGAAGAGCATTTGGGTCAATCTATCTTTTCTCTTCTGCATCTTTTAAAAAACCTTTTTTCCTATCTTTTCTCTATCTATATTAGATGCAACAAGCACCCCTGTATGTTCTTCACTGTGTTCATACCTTCTGTGTGAAGGACAACTTAGAAAGCGAAGTTACTGAGAGGAGCACTTTAATTTAATGTATTGACCAGTATTTCCAAAATAGCAGGGTGGCTAGTAACACAGGTATTCGCCAGGTGTGGTGGCACAGGGCTTTAATCCTAGCCCTTGGCAGAGGTCTGTGGATCTCTGTGAACCTGAGACCAGCCTGGTCTACATAGTAAGTTCCAGGACAGTTAGGGCTACATAGTAAGAACCTGTCTCAAAAGCAAAAATAACAAACCAAACAAGACCCCCAAACTAGTTATTTAACTTAGAGTAGCTGTGGACCTTAACTAACAGCTACAGATGGACTTGGGAGGCAGGGCAGAGGAGAGGTCTGTTAAATTTAAGGGCAAAAAATTGTGTGTGTGTGTAAGTACATTTTATTTATTTATTTATTTATTTATTTATTTTAAACTCCATATTTTGTTCCCCTCCTGGTCCACCCTCTGACTATTCCACATCCCATACCCTACCCCCTCTCCCCCTCACCACCAGACCTTTAAACTCCCTGGGGCCTCTTGAGACTGGTCTCTTGAGGGTTAGGTACATCTTCTGTGACTAAACCCAGACCCAGCAGTCCTCTGCTGTATATGTGTTGGGGGCCTCATATCAGCTGGTGTATGCTGCCTGGTTGGTGGTCCAGTGTTTGAGAGATCTCGGGGTCCAGGTTAATTGAGACTGCTGGTCCTCCTACAGCTGTGTAAGTGCCTTTTAAAAGGCTTTCATCTGTTCTGCCAAAAGAATCTATGCTTCCAAATAGTATTATACTCACTCAGCAGATTGATCTCCCATTTCCCATTCCCACCCCTGGATGTGAACTTCCCATCCCTCAAGAAGACCAGCTAGGGCACTGCTCATCTGAGTCTTTCCCATGTGAACTTCTTCTTGTCTTCTTGCCCCCTTTCAATTGATTATTATCTCAGCTCAAGCTTATCTGAATCTCCACAAGCCAAAGTTAGACTAGTCAACTTTCTCAGAGCCCCAATGGACCAGAGAGCCCTCTCCCCTGCTAGATGGATGCAGAGGCACTGGTGGTTTAAATACTTTCCTACTGTTCTCCCCCCACCCACCCCGCAACTAGAGCTGGCTGGGATTCAAACCCCAGGGACAGGGATGCACAGATCTGAATGGGCAAACTAGAAGCAAACAAAACTGGCTGAGGGGTTTTGGTTTCAGCAGCACTATCTATCTGGAGTCCTTCTGACAATGCAGCTTCTCTGGCTGCTTTGGGCATCATCTCTAGGGCCCAGCCCAGACCACTGAGCTGTCTCTGAGTCTACAGAGAGTTCCAGGAGCTCATGGGACTCAGTGCCCTGACCTAAGGTGGTGCCAAGAGTTCCTGGGTTTCTGTTCTGGTTTTTCTTTGTGTTTTGTCTTGCAGCATTGGCAATTGAACCCAGGGTATGGCTGAGGTCAGGCAAAAACTCCACCATCAAGTCAAGCCGCACCCCAGCTTCCCCCCCCCCCCCGCCCCATCTATATTAAAAGCTCTTTACCGCTGTGCCATTCTGGGGTTCTTTTCCTTCATTAAACATTTTCCTTCACTCAAAGACAGCAAGGATGCTCCAAAAGTTCTTTTTCTAGTTTTTTTTTTTTTGAATTTCTGTATTTCAACTTAACTGATGCTAATACTTGCAGTTACTGTGTCCAGTAGAGGCTTAAAGGGCACCATGTTTTCCTGAGCCCATGAGACTCTGGGGATTTTTCTTTATATATATATATCATGCTCAGGCCTGCAAATGTCACCCACTCCTTGACATCTCCGAGTGTGTATATGTGTAGGTAGATAGGTAGGTGGGTAGGTAGGTAGGTAGGTAGGTAGGCAGGTTGGTAGGTAGATAGGTAGGTTTATGATCATGAGTGCCCATGGAGGCCAGAGGTGTTGGGTCCCCCTAGACTTGGAGTAACAACAGTATGAACTATCCAACATGGGTACTGGGAACTGAACTCAGGTCTTCTGTAAGAGCTGTATGCTATAGCTGACCTTTGCTATTTTCTGGGTTCTTTTTCTCACCCTTTATCCCACCGGTTCACCCCCTATCGCTAGGTAGGAGAGAAAGGATAGAGAGAAGAGAGATGGATAGAAATCCCTGAATCTAATTTCTTTTTGTTTGTTTGTTTGTTTGCTTGTGGCTGGTCTTTGCTACTTTGTGGGACCTTTTTCCCACCTTTTATTCCCCTAGATAGGAAAGGAAGAAGGATAAAAGGGAGAGAGAGATTCTTGAGTCTAATTTATTCTGTTTCTTCTTTAAGTACGGTTACTAACAAACCACAACACCCCCGTCTCCCCCAAACAGCCACCAACCCCACCTCTCGAGGCTCTAGCATTTATACAGCCTCTGAAAAGTTCCCAAAATCCCAAATGTCACATGATCGCAGAAACTATCTGCCACTGACCAAAACCATGCCCCTGCTAGAGCACAAGGCAAATCATGGTCAGCTGCTGCAGTCTGACGGAGCTCCACATCCCCACACCCGGGATTAAAATGAAAGCATATTTTTATAATATTTCTGCAGTTTATAATAAAACAGAAATCTCACTACAGTATGCATTCGTAACCACTGAGTCACCTTGCCAGCACCCAACAAGTGGGTTATGGTCTAAGAAACATGACCAACCCTTTGGTTCAACTTTATTTTATGTTTCTTTCTTTTTCCTTCCCTTCCCTTCCCTTCCCTTCCCTTCCCTTCCCTTCCCTTCCCTTCCCTCCCCTCCCCTCCCCTCCCCTCCCCTCCCCTCCCCTCCCCTCCCCTCCCCCTCCCCCTCCCCCTCCCCCTCCCCCTCCCCCTCCCCCTCCCCCTCCCCTCCCCCTCCCCCTCCCCCTCCCCCTCCCCCTCCCCCTCCCCTCCCCCTCCCCCTCCCCCTCCCCCTCCCCTCCCCTCCCCTCCCCTCCCCTCCCCTCTCTCTCTCTCTCTCTCTCTCTCCCTCCCCAGGGTTTTTACTGCACAGCTCTAGCCCTCCTGAAACGTACTATATAGACCTGGTCTCAAAGTGGTCTCAAGTTCAAAGAGGTCACTTGTGTCTACCTCCTGAGCACTGGCTTGAGCTGCTCTGCTAGGCCCTCCATTCTCCCTTCAAAAGTGTTTTGAGTTTAGTCCTTGGGAAGTATATCCATGAGCAATGTGCTTTTTTTCAAAGAAAAAGATCCTGCTAAAGTCGTATTTGATGCGCACTTACTCTCAATGTCTAACTGCAGTGGAATAGCCCTCCATGGGCTGAGGACGTATGCCACCTAAAAATACGCCCTGCTCCTCATGGGTGTCAAATGGGGGCTGAAATGGGGGAACAGCGTAGGCAGCCAGGAGAATCTGTAAAGTTAAACATGAGCTTTTAAAAAGAACTTGAAAATCAAGTTCCCAGCCCAGACTACTTGAGGTACTGGTGTGAGACACAAAACACCACTGGTTTTAACTCACCTGAAGTTGACCTCTGGCCCCAGGGACATCTACTGTTTAGAAAGCAGAGGGGTGTGGGAGTAAAAACCAAACAACATCCCTCTGTGTAACAATTACTCAGCAGGACTATTAAACACATTCCATGTAATTTGAGTAGATTCCCCATACTCAGAGGTCTTTGAGTAAATGGTGGGAATGGCTATTCTGAGCCCTCAGCTGGAAAACAGAGGATGAAGACCCAAATGGGCTCTCTGGTACTGGGGACTTGAAGTTCTGCTGAGGTCTTTAACTGTCCCCAGGACTTTTGCTGCTGGCACTTTCTAGGAGTAGCTAGCTAGCTAGCTCCCCTGCCCTCAGCATGAAATCTGCTTTGAAGGACAGCCATCCAAACATCCACCCCTGTGTTCAGGCCCCATTCCATACTGCCTGTGCAGCCTCAGGTCTCAGTGCCTGCCAGTGGCACGGGCGGTGTCTAAATTCACATAGAGGAATAATGTACACACCACAGTAATGATCAGTGCAGCTTCTGATGGCAGGAAAGGGTGTGTGTGTGGGGGGGTCCTTTTCAGCTCTGACAGGAACAGAGGGACAGAAGTGCTTGGCTGGCGGCTGAGCCTGACACAGGTGGGCTGAACACAGCAAGAGAAAGAACAGATGGTTCTCTGGTCTCTCTGAGTGAGCTAGAGTCACACAGCAGGTTACATGAGGCAGTTTGAGTGGTGTGAGGTTCCTGGTGAGTGTGAAGAGACGATTTTCATATAGATTTTTTTTCAAACAGTGTACCCCAACACTCCTCACCCGAATATCTGCTTTGCTCCAGGCTTATAGTCAATAACACAGACCACTCTCTGCCCTCTGAGGTCTGGTGTGTGTCCTGGTGTAAGCCAGTTTTACAAGCCCCAGCTGGCATTCCCACTAACAGCTAGCACTGCCTGTGATTGCCCTGGGCCAGTGCCTGAGTGCACTTCCTACGGCCTGTCAGGAAAGTCACTTAGCAAGTGCCTTGGAGTGCTATCTTCTCCCTGCAATATCATCTATGGAGGGTTGGGGCGGGGCGGGGGGTGGGTGGGGGACAGAGGACAGGCCTCCCACCCCAGACACCCTTTCCCCAAGACAAGTCAGACATTTCCAGATTGAGCCTAGAACTTCCAAAAACCTTTCTTGGAAATTGATTGTTTAAAGTGATTGTTTACAGTAGACCTAGTAGGCCTTTTAAATTAAAATTGAAAATGTAGAAAACTTTCATACACATATGCACTGTCTCTTAACCACATCCACCTCACTGCCCTCTGTCTTGTCCCCCTCCCTTCCCACTGGTCATCTTTGCAACCAGGACCCCTTCAACATTTTATTTCCTTATTTTTGGGTCACCACAGGCTCCACAGGGAATAGCAGGATGTCATGAGTCCCTTCCGCATCCATGACAGAGCACTGATGGGCCTGACCATCTGTAGGTCTTGTGCAGTCATAGCTGCTCACTATGAGTTCATGAGTGTAGTGGCCGTGCAAGTGTCTGGAAGAGAGCAGGCTTCCTCCCTTCCCTCCCGCTTCTACATCTTTTCCTGCACTCCTCATCTTCCACATTCCGTAGGTCTTGGAGCAGGTGGTGTACACGTCTCACTTAGGGCTGAGCACAACAGTCCTTTGTTCTTGGCATCCTAACAAAGGACTTGTGTTTTAGGAAGGGGCCAGGATGCTAGAACTTGGTCCACCCATGAGAGCTGGGCTTTCACTCCTGGCCTGTGGTTAGCTGGGTAGCTTCTTACCCCCTCTTCCCATGTTCTCCTTAAAAAACCCAGGGTTCTCCAGAAAGGCAAAAGAACTTTTCTTCAAGGCAACAGTGAGGGAAGTCTTACAAGGGATAGACGGAGTGGCTGGTACCTGTATCTGTTTGCTGGTTAGTTATGGACTGAGCTGGTTCCTGAAAGGGGGACAGGGGGGTGCTGGGGCAGGTGGGGCCTGAAGGCAGGGTACTTTTCTGCTCAGCTAGACAGATGTGAGTCCAATCTCTACAGATATCCAGTGGGGAGGTGTATGTGTGGGGTTGAAGGTCATGGAGGAAAGGGGACAGAGACAAGTTCTTGATATCACAAGTCAATTTTGTCCTTAAAAGCATTGTTTAAGGCAGGAGAGATGGCTCATGGGTTAGTCAGGAGAGCCTGGGTTTGGTTGTTAGCACAACACAATGGCAGCTGACAGCAGTTCCAGAGGATCCACAGACTCGGCCATGATTCAGAGAGTTCAGCCTTCCTCTGTGTGCACACATACACATGTTATGGTGCACATGTGTAGATCAGGGAACAGCTTGAGAGAGTGGGATCCAGAGATCAAACTCTGGTTGTCAGAGTTGACGGCAAGCTCCGCTGCCCACTTTCTGACCCTCAGCTGAGCTTTTAGCCTGGAATGCTCTGCAAGGGGACCTCCCCGCCCCCAGCGACACACAGCAAGCCAAGACCTTCTGTGCTTCTCTCTTCCAGGTGTTCGGGTTCTGGGTGTGGACTCTGGTGGCTGCTACACACGTCGCATACCCCTTGCTGCAGGGATGGGTGCTGTATGTCTCACTCACCTCCTTTCTCATCTCCCTGATGTTCCTGATGTCCTACTTGTTTGGGTTTTACAAACGATTTGAGTCCTGGAGAGTCCTGGTAAGAACTAAGGGGTGGCACCCCCTGGACTGGTGTCCTGGGTTTGTAAGGATGGTGGGCTTTTCTAGGTGGGGAGGAAGAATGAAAGCCTTGGATTAGAGATGCCACTGGGAAGAGACCTCCATGAAGCTGAAGAATCTTATTTCAGTGTTGAGTACTAAGCCGAAATGAAAATGTGTTTGTAAATCTTTCCTTTACAAACATTTCCCTCCACTGCCTTCCTTGTTAGGACTATACACACCTTCCTGAAGTTAAGAATATTATCTGGAGAGATAGCCCAGCTGTAAAGGGCACTTGTTGCTCTTGCAAAGGACCCAGGTTTAGTTCCTAGCACCCACATGGAGGCTTACAAGTATCTGTAACTCCAGGTCTAAAGAGATCTGTAACCCTTTTGGGGTCTCCATGGACACTGCATGCATGTAGTGCACAGAAATCAATCAATCAATGTATTGAACCTAGGTGTTGAAGGCCAGTCTGGGCAACAAAGAAAGGCCATGTCTTCTTGGAAATAATTCTGGGCTGGAGAGATGGCTTAGTAAGTAACGTGCTGAGGAGCAGGATTTGAATCCCACAACCCACATCGAGCCTCATGCAGTAGGTCACACATCTGGAACACCACTGTTGCCATAGCGAGATGGGCAGCAGGCACAGGAGAACATCTGGTTTCCAAAGGCACACCATGGCATGTGTGAGCTACTCTTCCCTAGACGTTGCAGAATGCAGATTAGCCAATCATTGCCTTCTCTCAAGAGCTAATGAGCATTTTAGTGGCTGCGGGACATTCCTGTCGAGTTGACAGTGTAACACACACACATACACATACACACACAAATCAAAACTAAAATCAGGGGCTAGTTAGATGGCTCAGCAAATAAAAGGGCTTGCTGCCAAGCCCTGCAACCTGGGTTCAATTCCTGGAACTCACATGGTGAAAGGAGAGCACCAACTCCTGCAACTTATCCTCTGACTTCCATACATGTGCTGTGCCCTGCCCCAACACACACACACACACACACACATGTATATATATATAAAATATTTTTTAAGACAACTGAAGTCAGAAGTCAGGTTCTCCTGACCCCAACATTAACTGAGTCTAAATTTCCTTCTCTATGAATTGGGAAGTCAACTGTGAACATTACAGAAGATAAAGCGTATTGTCCAGGCATTGGCAAGCCCACAGTGGGTCTTCATCAGGCTGAAGCACAATGTGGAAGCCATCTATCTGTGTAAGGGTGGTAAAAGAATTCACCGAAACAGGAAAAGGCAGAAGTAAACAATTCCTTAGATATACAGCGGTATAGAGCAGAGAGTCACCACAGAAGCACCTGAAGTACTCTGGAAGGCAGACCTACCCAGATAGTCTCTTACTGCCACCCTGTCCTGGAACAATTGCAGCCATGGCTTGTTATGGTTAACTCTTCATTAGGAGATAACAGTCCTATTTGGATGCAACAAGCCCAGCCCTACCTGAATGAAAACAGCCTTGTTCTGAGGTTAGTATAGCTCAGCATAGCTATCCGTCTCAGGATGGTGCCCACAGTTGTGACTTGGAATTCATGAGGCATGGGTTCAAATCTTGGCTTACCCATTTAGCATTCATCTCAATCTTGAAGTTCCATTTCCTTAAGATGAGACCTGCCTCACAGTAGACAAAGTCAAATGGGAAAATGCTTAGTGCAGAGATGGGCATGGAATGAGAACTCAGTACATTTTAGCTGGTTTTTGGTATTTTTACACTTATATATAATAGAACTTTTTATTTATCCATTCATGTATGCTGTGTATTCCATTAGAAACACTGCAAAGAAAGGCTGGGGAAATGGCCTTGCTGGTAAAGTGCTTGCTGTGTGGGCATGAGGACCTGAGCTTACATCCCCAACACCTACAGAAAAAACCCAGCATGGTCCATATGTCCGTGACTCCAGCACGAGATGGAGGTGAAGGGTGGAAGGGAAGAGACAAGAGGAGCCTTTGATTTGCTGCCAACTGGTCTACCTAGATGTGGCTCAGAAAATAAGATGTTAAGGGGCTGGCTGAGGAGGTGACCCAGTGGTTAAGGGCTTTTGCTGCTCTTGCAGAGAATCTGAACTCAGTTCCCAGCACCTGCATCAGATGGCTCACAACTGCCTCTAATTCCAGCTCCAGAGACTGTAGAGGATCCAATGCCCTTTTCTGACTTCCACAAACACTGTATGATACACATATAGATAAGCAGAGACATAAATAAAAATTAATTTTAAAAACCTTTACTCCCAGCACTCAGGAGGCAGACAACAATCTCTGTGAATCTGAGGCCAGGAGGTCTACGTAGCCAGTTCCAGGATAGCCGATCCTGAGAGACCTTGTCTCTATAGTGAGAACTTGTCTAGAAAGAAAGAAAGAAAGAAAGAAAGAAAGAAAGAAAGAAAGAAAGAAAGAAGGAAAGGAAGGAAGGAAGGAAGGAAGAAAGGAAGAAAGGAAGAAAGGAAGAAGAAAAAAAAAGGAAAAGAAAAAAAAGAAAAAGAAAAAAGAAAAAACCAAAAGAAAAGAAAAAGCTTATATTGAAAAAAGAGAAAGCCATAGAAGACTTCTGAAGCTGACCTCTCACCTACACATGTGTACACCCCCACACACCCCCACACACACATATACAGAATACACATGTACACATGTACACACAGGAACACTGTAACGAAAGAGCAGTAGGAAATACACATGCATGCATGTGTACATACACACACATACAGAATACACATGTACACACAGGAACACTGTAACGAAAGAGCAGTAGGAAATACACATGCATGCATGTGTACACACACACACACACACACACACACAGAAGAGAGAGGGAGAGAGAGAGAGAGAGAGAAAGAGAGAGAGAAAGAGAGAGAGAGAGAGAGAGAGAGAGAGAGAGAGAGAGAGAACATGCACTGGGGAACTCTGTAACAAAAGAACAGTAGGGAGTGAGCCTGCCTCTTCCCCCCCTCACCCCTGTGTATACATAGAGAGTTGCTCATTTGAGTCCCATTGACCCCTGCCTCTGCTCTGCATTTCCAGGACAGCCTGTACCACGGCACCACAGGCATTCTGTACATGAGTGCCTCTGTCCTGCAAGCATATGCCACCATCATTTCTGAGGGCCACAACCTGAGCCACTACTACATCAATGTTGCAGCCTCGGTGAGTGACTACACGGCTACTGGGCAGCAACACAGATGAGCACATATGGAGGGCATTGATGTCTTGCAGCTCAGTGTTGTCTTGGGTGTTTTGGATAACTGTGTCAAGGCCCAAGAGACTGGAGGAGGGGACAGTGTGTGTGCTTGTGTGTGTCTGTGTGTGCACAAGTGTGTGTGTGTGTTTGTGTATGTGTGCATGTGTGCATGTATGCAAGTGTGTGTGTGTGCACTTGCTCATGTGTGTAAGCACGACTGTGTGTTCAAACTTCAAGAGCCACCTCTTGTTTTGTGTTTGTCCCACCACCCTTGCTCTCTACACTCTTGAGGGGGCATTCTCAGATCCCCCTTGAGGTTAAAGACATGGAGGCATCTGTATAGTTTAAAGCTGTTGGCCTTTTGCTGGGACCAATAGCTAGTAGCTAATTATCCTGTTCTGTGCCATCCTGCCATTCCGCCATCCTACCACCCCGCCATCCCTTTCTCTCTGAGTGTCCCCCCCCCCAAGTCCGTCTCTGCATGTGGTTCTTGCTGCCTGCTTCCATCCATCACACTCCCTTCTGCCTCCTTCTGCATCTCCCTCCCTCTGTTTCCCTCTACCTCTGCCTGCTCTGAAACAGCTCCCAGCTCTTCCTGCAGCTCTTTATAATGCACAAAGCCACATTCTTTACTCTACTAGTAGGCTTGGAAGGGTCACTTTCCCCAAGGCAGCTTGTCTGACTTTTAAAGGCAGGTGCAGAAGTGACATTTACCAATCCTTCTAACCTTGAGCTGCCAGCTCCAAATGATTATGGAAAACACAAAAACCTTCTTTTTCATAGCCAGAAAATACAGTATTCGTGGGACATCCCAACACCATGCTCTTCGGAATTTTGTTCTCTCCCCAAATAAACAAAACCATATTTCTCTTTTCTTACATCTGCTGAGAGCTCCTGCTGCCTTGTGATGGAGCCTGAGTTGCTGGACACAGGCAGCTGTTCTGAGTCCTTTTGTTTCTCTGACAGAAATCCGAGGAGATAGGTAATGGAAGACAAGGCTATGTGGGCCCAGTTAACTGTGGGAAGAGCCTCAAGGCCAGGTGGTGGCACCCAGGTGGTGGTGGGCTTCTGAACCCACTTGTCTCCTTCTCTAATGTGAAATGGTGCCCTTTTGTGACAGTAAGCTCACCTGCCACAGCTTGGTGGCCTACTGTACCTTGAGTGTGACCCTTGTAAATGACATCCAAAGGCTGTCACACCGTGGCAAGGGCAAAGACTGTATTAAAGGGCACTTTCCTCAGAATAGGAACAGGGTACCAGACAAATACTGTGGACCTCTGGAAAGGTCACAGCATTTCCCAGCAGCCTTTTAGCCTTCCCCATCCCTTTCCTCTTTGCCACAGTTCCTGGACTTCCTTAAACTCATAGTCCCAGAGATGGGCTATTGGTGGCCTCTCCACCGCTGTTGGCTCCCAATCAACCCTCAACCGCACAGGCCTTATTGCTGTCCCTCAGACACACAGACTTTCTCACTCAGGACCTGGGCAGGGTTGTCTACCTCTCACATCAGCAAGGTATCACCTTTTCCCAAACCCCAGCCTCTCTTCAACAACCCTCACCCAGGATTTTGCCTTCTCTGCTTTATTCTCTTCTGGACGTATCCCCATCTGGACTATTTGTATAGGACCTGCTGGCTCAGTTACTTGCTGGAAAAATGCAACATATCTGCAGCAGGTGTTATTTACTTATTCTCATATTTGAGACAGGGTCTCACCTAGGTCACCAGGCTGGTCTCAAACTTGTCATTCTCCTGACTCAGTTGTCTGGGTGCTGGCTTTAAAGGCATGTGTCACCACTCATGGCTTACATGTAAGAACTTTTTAATGTCTTGCTCACTGTTGTAGAAATAGCTAGTTTTGAAGTACAACAGGTGCTTCAATGCTATTGGATGGATAGATGAATGAGTGGATAGATAAGGTGGGTGGGTGAATAGATGGGTGGATGATGGATGTGTGAGTGGATGGATGGATGGATGGGTGGATGATGGATGGGAGGGTACATGGGTTGATGATGAATAGATAAGTGGGTGATGGATAAGTGGGTGGGTGGATTGATGGATGATGGGTGAATGGGTGGGTGAGTGGATGGATCAGAGGGTGAGTGGGCAGGAGGACAGCAAGGCTCATTCTAAGGAGAGCCATTACCATTTTAAGCTCAATTTTAACTGTGGTCTTTTTCCTATTGGAACAGGACAGAAGAGGCAGAGTAGGCAGGATATGAACTGAGGCCCTGAGATATCCTAGAGCTGGATGAAAGCATCCAAGACAAAGGAGATGGATGTACCAAGAGCTGCCAAGATAACAGACTTTGCGGCTAGCTTCGGCTTTGACAATTAGATGGAAGGAGAGTGAGAAAGATCTCAGGTTTCTGTCATTGGAAGCTGGAGGGGATGTAAATCCGGGGACTCACTGAGCTTAGAGGCTTTAGGAGATCAGCTTGGGCTGTTAAGAGCTTGAGAAGAAACTGAGGCATTCACAGACAAGGTTCTCCAAGCAGAGTTCTGGGTCAGTGAGCATAGCTGTGGGAGTGGCCAGAGCACAGATACACACATAGAAATGGGCCCAGGAGATAGCTCAGCATGACCTAAGTCCCAGCTCACAGAGGGAAGAGAGTAGCTGTGAAGCCAGGGAAGACCCAGGCTGCAGTTGGAGGAAGTCCAGGAGCTGGACAACTGGAAACTGTAGCCCTAGCAACGCCCAAGGAGAAAGCATCTTGAGAGGATGGAGTAGCTACCAGTGATTGCACCGCACTGACCCTGACACTCCCTGTTTCCTTCCAGTTCTTTGCTTTCCTCACTACGCTGCTCTATATCCTGCACGCCTTCAGCATCTATTACCACTGAAGTGCAGGGAGAACCAAACCCGGTGAGACCCGAGAGGCCGCGTGATTATCCCTCAAAGCAGGTCTTGTCATTTGCCAACTGGGTGATAAACCCACCAAGCCACCCACGGGGCCAACAGACCATCTTTCTGGAACGATGAGGAGACTCATTTTGGACCTTTATGCTCTTTGTGGTGACTATGAGAAAACTATACCCCCACCAAAGATGACTGCCCCTCCTGAAGATCCCTGCCACCCTGGCTGCCCTGAAGATGACTGGCTGCCTTTTGGAGTTTCCCAACCGTGAACTCAGCTGAGCTCGGCTTTTCTAGAAAACTAACCTTGAACCTCTCAGGCACTGTTCAGAATGCCACCCCTGCTGTTGCCCCCATCCAGGATCTCTTTGTTAATGGTGCTCTGTCTGATAGGTTTAGGACTTAGTCAATCTTTTCTCAAACAGGCAAGTCTACACAAAGGCTTGCCAGTCTAATGGCCTTGCACACGCCTTGCTTGTAGCTTGTGCTATGGCCCTGGAGCAGTTGAGACCTGCCTTCCCCCGACTCTCCCCTCTCCCCCGCCCCCTCCCGTCACAACCCTACTTCCCAGGTATTAAGGGCTCAAGGAAAATGTACATAAAACCAACTTTGAGAGTAAATTTGTGGGTGAAATCAGCTGCTGGGTTTGGGGAGTCAGAATGGAAAAGATGCATACGCTGGATCCTTCAGAAATTTACAGAGCAGGGCTCAGTGTTCCTGTGTGGAGCTTCAAAGACCAACCTCCTAAGGACCAGAGGCATCCTCGGCCTTTAGAAAAGACTTCAGCAAAGGAGATTGGAACATCACAACCGCAGGTTTGCCTTCAGACTCCTCCCAGAATCCCTGGGGAAGCAGCAGCTGCTCTGCTGTTGTAGGGGCCAGGAAAGGACCCAGATGGAGATCTACACTCATTTCTGTGTGCTCTCAACTCTTCCTGGGGACCCTCTGGGCAGGACCAGCCTGCAGGACTCATCTTGGAAGGGTGTTTGCATTTGGGTGCCTTTGGGTTTTTTCCAAGGACACACCTTGTGAAAAGAAGAAAAACAGGAAGTCTAAAGAGCACTCTCTGGAGTTAGCTGGGCTCTGTCTCATCGCCATCTGGGCGTGTCTCAGCCCCTGCACGCCAAGGGCCTCTGCACGCCAAGGGTCCTCACCCGACAGTCCAACCATCTAAATAATTACCAAAAGGGACTTAACTAAATCTAAATTTCCTCTGTTTGTGTGTGGTGGGGGGTGGGGATGGGGGCCTGAAGTGTGTTGGAGGTGGGCTGGGACATGGGTGTGTGTGTGTGCAGGCTTAGCTTCGCCACTGTTTACCGGTTACTAATTGCCCCAATGTCTTGAAAAGCCACCATTTCTCTCTCTCTCTCTCTCTCTTTTGCCTGGGAACTGTCTGTGATCTTCACCATTGAGTATTTGCTGAATGACCTCGAGCAAATAAAAGATTGTTGGACAATGGGAAGTGTGGAGTCTATCGCTTTGTTATTGTTGGCCCATGCATCTGGCCATCTTTTTGTTGACGCTATCATGAAATGTTGTCAAAACTACTCCTGGGATGGTTTTAAGCCATAACTAAGTCCAAGTCATAGTATCCTATTGCTGTGAAGAGATACCAAGACAATGGAAGGAGGGAGGGAAGAAGGGAGGGAGAGAAGGACTGGACCTGGCATGGACTTTTGAAACCTTAAGGCCACCCCAAGTGGTACACTTCCTCCAACAAGGCCACACAGCTTTCCCACTTGGCTTCCCAGGGTCCCACACTCAGGTCTCATTTCACAGTTGGCTTTGGAAGTAATGTAGACTCACTCCCTAACACCGTGCCTAGGGAATCCAATGTGTTTCCTGAGCATTGGGGACACAGGTCATACCCAGATACCATGTACTGAGCAAGCTTTGTTTGGGACAGCCAGAGAGGAGGAAATAAAATGTTAGGATCTAAGAGGCAACAGTCTAACCTCTGGGGCCAGCAGCAGGACTAGAAGGACTCTAAACTGTTCCTCCACCCCTAAGTCTACTGGCTATCCCATTGGGAATCTTAGGTGGAACATCTCAGGACAAACTTGGCCCTGCACATGGAGGGCCACATGCAGGCTCTTGTTCAATGGGATATACTCTGACTATCACCAATTTCTCCCCAAAATGCACAGCTCAGAATTCAAGATGTGTGTCTTAGTTAGGGTTTATTACTGTGAAGAGACACCATGACCAAGGCAACGCTTATAAAAACAAAACATTTCATCGGGGTTGGCTTACAGGTTCAGAGGTTCACACCATTATCATGGCGGGAAACATGGCAGTGTGTGGGCAGAGAGCTGGAGAGCTGGCCATGGGGCTGGAGGAGCCAAGAGTTTTACATTTTGATTCAAAGGCAGCCAGGAGGAGGCTTTCTTCTACACTGAGTAGAGCCTATGCATGAGAGGAAACCTCAAAGCCTACCCCCACAGTGACACACTTTCTTAAATAAGGCCACATCTAAAAGTGTCACTTCCCATGGGCCAAGCACATTCAAATAGTGTGTGTTGTTAAGAGTCTGACTTAGAGCTGGGTGGTGTTGGTGCATATCTTTAATCCCAGCACTCGGGAGGCAGAGGCAGGCAGATCTCTGTGAGTTTGAGACCAGCCTGGTCTACAGAGTGAGTTCCAGGACAGCCAGGGCTACAGAGAGAAACCCTGTCTCGAAAACAAAACAAAAACAAAAATGAGCACCATCTGGAGCACCATCGATGCCTGCCCAGGCCCCTGACTCCTCTGGTGCCTCTTTGCTGTCTCCTATGCTCTACCCACCACTTCCCAGTAGTTCACAGAGGGGAAGGATGCACTTTGGAAAAGAGGACTGAATCCCGAGCCATTTGGAACAGTTTTACGTGCTAGGACACACAGCTGAGTACTCAGAAACCTGGCTGAGTGTTTCTTTCCTATCTCATCCCGGCAGCCTGGTGTCCAGTTAGTTGCAACTTGAAGCTCCACAGAGAGGCTTCCTGCACTATGTATATCCCCAGATACTCCCAGTATCTGGCCTGGCCCTGGAGAGCTGGCTATAAGGAAAGCAGGTCTGCTGAGGAAACTGGATCTCCCCACCACCCAGCCTAGACCCGTTCTAGCCACATCACATAGTAGGGCTGGCTACTACAAATGCACTGCATGATGGGTAGTTCCGTGTGAGCCCATTTAGGGAAGCTACTCAAATGGTGGTTTTCAAGACCCCTTTGGGGGGTCACATATCAGATATCCTGTATATCTGATATTTACATTTATGATTCATTACAGCAGCAAGATTAGTTATGAAGTAGCTAGCAATGACGTATTTTTATGGTTGGTGTGTGTGTGTGTGTAACCACACCATGAGGAACTGTATTCAAAGTTCACAGCATTAGGAAGGTTGAGAACCACAGGCCTAAATGACTCTTAAGAACCATCAGATTCAAGAGGCAGGTAAATAGGAAAGCCCCAGGCCAAGGCAACTGTCCTCTTAAGAAACAAAGATGAGACACAGAGAAGGTATGTGGAGCAGGAGGCTGGGGCTGCATGGAGTTCTGCTACCGCAGCTCCACAAATAACCTGAAGCATGTTAGAGGTTGGAGATGGCAAGCTATGCATTCTCCTGCAGGGCTGGCAGGAGAAATGGTCCTGACAGTGGAGTTACAAAGAAATGATTCCCTACTGGGTTTGTGGTATTTGGTTGCAGTAGTCATGGGCTGCTGATACAGCATAAAATTAATCACCTCCACCATCTGAACTGCTTTCTTCATTTGCCACTGTTCCCGAATATTTTGATTTTTCATCATCCCATTTCTTTACTTCTGTTTACAGTTGAGCAAAGAAACCCTCCTTTTATCTCCCCTCCTTCTGGTGTCGCCATTTCTCTCTTCCCCTCTCCTCCCTCTCTCCTTCTCCCCGTTCACACCCCCCCCCCCCAGACACAGACACAGACACACACCAGGATACTGGCTTACAGTGAGTGGAGCATAGAAAGGATGCAGCAACTATTAATAGGAATGAAACAGGGATTCTTGAGCTGAAAGTTTTAACCAAAATGAAAAAAAAAAAATCCCTAGAGTAACTCAACAGAAATGAATAGAAGGCTAGAAAGAAAAAAAAAATAACCAAAGCAAATAGTTGCATCAAGTTGAGAATATCCTTAAAAGGCAGGGAAGAAAAAAAATGTTGCAAATGGGGTCCACAAAGGTTTGTGTGATAACAGTACCTGCTGATCCAAGCAGAGGTCCGGCTGCCTCACACTAGTGTGAATTTAGAACAGATACAGGAAGGAAAGAGAAGTGCCTTTTTTAGAAGGTGTTTGTTGTGGAGAAGGCTTCACTTTAGGCTCTTGGGGTTCCCATCACTCCATATAGTTCAGAAGAAGCTGGAAAGAACCCAGATGCCCCTCAACAGAGGAATGGATACAGAAAATGTGGTACATTTACACAATAGAGTACTACGCAGCTCTGAAAAACAATGAATTTATGAAATTCTTAGACAAATGGATGGACCTGGAGGATATCATCCTGAGTGAGGTAACCCAATCACAAAAGAACTCACATGATATGCACTCACTGTTAAGTGGATATTAGCCCAAAAACTTAGAATACCCAAGATACAATTTGCAAAACACATGAAACTCAAGAAGAAGGAAGACCAACGTGTGGATACTTTTTCCCTCTTTTGAATGGGCAACAAAATACCCATGGAAGGAGTTACAGAGACAAGGTTTGGAGCTGAGACAGAAGGAAGAACCATATAGAGACTGCCCCACCCGGGGAACCATCCCATAATCAAGCACCAAAGGCAGACACTATTGCATATGCCAGCAAGATTTTGCTGACATGACCCTGATATAGCTTTCTCTTGTGAGGCTATGCCAGTGCCTGGCAAATATAGAAGTGGATGCTCACAGTCATCTATTGGATGGAACACAGGGCCACCAATGGAGGAGCTAGAGAAAGTATCCAAGGAGCTGAAGGGGTCTGTAACCCTATAGGAGGAACAACAATATGAACTAACCAGTACTCCCAAAGCTCGTGTCTCTAGCTGCATATGTAGCAGAAGATGGCCTAGTCGGCCATCATTGGGAGGAGAGGCCCTTGGTCTTGCAAAGATTATATGCCCCCAATACAGGGGAATACCAGGGCCAGGAAGCAAGAGTGGGTGGGTTGGAGAGCCGGGTGGGGGAAGGAATAAGGGACTTTTGGGATAGCATTTGAATTGTAAATGAAGAAAATATCTAACAAAAAATTGGAAAAAAAAAAGAAAAGAAAAGCAACAGTTGCCACAAATTTATCTTTTAAAAGGGTAAATTGGGTCATCAGAATATAGAGCTTAAAGGGGGCCCTTTAGAGCAGCCAGATAATGCTATATTTTATGGGGTTTGTTTATTTTTTAAGATCTCAGTAGAGACCCTTTCCTTTCTGTAACACTCACTGTGCTTAGCGGAGCACATGCCCTTTACAAACTCTGGAAGCATTCGTTAGTATGTGCGTTACATGTGTACATATGTATGTAGATCTATGCTAGACATAAAGGCTGTCTGGGTTGGATGGGTCTGAGAGGGGAACAAGTCAAAGAATTCTCATTGAGTCCAGCCAATCATGCCTTGTCTGCCAAGGAAGCCAGGGCTCATTAGCAGACAAGACATCCCCAGATACAGCTCTCAGCAGCTGTCCCTGACTCCTCTTCCAGTGCGACCACGAAGAACACGCTTGTAATGGTAAAGAATTACATTTCACAGTAAGTTTCTTGCCAGCACTGTGAAGACATGAAGTTTAACTCCAGTGTGTGAGGAGATTGCTAAGTTCCTTGTAAGTTCAAGAGAACTTTAATGTAAGATGGTGAGCTTGAAGAGCAGAACTCTGAATTGTATATTTGAAAGTTGCTGACACAGGTTTATCTATGTACCTATCATTTGTCCTTCAGAGATTGGGTGAGCAGCCAATGATAACGCTGAGGGAAAGTGTAAAAGCCCTGGGAAATGTTCACGACCCAGGAGTGGAACACTAACCATCAGGTGTGCTGAGAACCAAATGCAAGAGGAACAGCGCAATCTGGATCAGGTCTACTCTGTCCAGAGACACAAGACTTAGGGTTTTCTTAAGTGACGAGAAGGAGAGACAAGCCCTCAGAGAGTCACATTTGCATACATGGATCAGCCTGGGGTCAGAAACCCGGTGCATGAAGATTTCTTCATTGAGTTGGGACCATACTCCTGGACAGGGATCAACCCACTTGTTATCAGGCCTAGGGTCCTCACCTGCAAAGGCAAAAACAATTGTGACCACAATTCCCTGGTGTACTCTGAAGTGGCAATTTAAAAAATCTACCCAGGTGATGGCCCTTCCCCAAATCTGTAGTCCCTGTGTCTTTTGTGTTCCCAGAATTCCCTCTCAGTGGTGGTTCACAGCCTTGGTTGCTCATGTGGTGGTGTTGTAAGTGACAGGAGCAGCACCCCAGAACTCCTCTGCGCAAGCTGGGACAACAACACAGCCTTAGGAATCAGTTCCTACTTTCACAAATTGAATCTAACAAGATTTCCTCACTATTTGAACCCTCTGCTATTTTCTTGATCCCCAATTCTTAAGAAGATCAACAGGTTTTATGCCTAAGCTGAATTCTTACCTCCCATACACAGTGTTTGCCCCAACTAACCAATCTCCTTCAAGATCAGGAATTGTTGTAAATAGTTCATCTCAGTCGGGGGTTTCTAACCCACCTTTGATTATTCAAATCAGATAAGAATACACATAATCTTTCTATTTATAATAAGTATGTAAAACATGAGACCTAGATCTACTCTCTAAGATATTAGTATCAATAACCCCAAGGTATGACTTGCCAGGTTCCATCTGGGCCTCTCTGACTCTGGCCAGGCCTCATGGCCAATTCTCACCATCATTTACCCGATGGCATCTTCTCCTCTTGCCACCTTCTCTCTTCTCCCTCTTGGTCCTCCTCAGACCTCATGTTCAGGAACCCAAACCTCACCTACCTCTCTTCTGCTCAGCAATAGGCATCTTTATTCAACCAGTTATAATTTTAAATTAAGGAGCAAGGTTACATAGCCCCACTTGGTATAAGTGAGGATTCTCTTGTCCCTGAGGCAACCAGATCTTGGGGGCCAGTATTAGCACTACAATCCATAGCAACTGACCAAACCTCAGCAAAGCATGCTTCCAGGGCCGACACAGTCCAACAGCCTGCCCTTTCTTTCTTTCGTTCAATCTGGTTAGCACAGTGCTATTAGACATTTCAAAGTTGCTTCTTTCAAAAAAAACCACCTAAAATCTCTAGTTCACCAAGTGTTTCAAACCTCCATAGAACCTTTAAATATTAGGGGTCTGGAAAGTGACTTGGCTTAACATGAGCTAAAGAGCACACAACAGCATCACATGAGATTCTGAAGCACCGAGCCAAGTACCTGGAAGCAAAAAGAGAATGAGGAAGCCATCGTCAAGCAGATGTGTACTTTCTCTGATGCTCAGTGCTCTGAGTTGCAGGAACCTCTCCCCCAGTGCTGACTTACTTCATTATTGTATTCCAGTCTGTGAAGCCAGTGAGGCTGACCCAGATGTGGTGGGGGAACCACAGCTACACAGGCTTTCCCAAAACATAAAGCAATGTTGACTTAGTTGGTAGTGTTACTGTTACAGGCTGAAGACTGTCTGGTTGGCACAAATGATATGGGACTTTTTCCCCACAGCTTTTCCAAGTGTGGAGGCAGAGGTGACTTACCTGGCCTAATTTGCATGGCATTCTCTTTAGCTTGTGTGTCTGAGCCAGATGTCAAAGGGACCACATCTTCACAGAGGTTTTCTACATCACCAACCAGTGGTAGCTTGGCCGGTGTGTTGTCTGTGTAGCAGGTTTCGCCTTCTGTGCTTAACACTAACGTGGTATGGACATCTTCTCAGTACAAACCATCTGTGACTTGGTGTGGTGATGTCTGTGTGACAGGTTTCATCCTGGACAGCTTATCCCAGTGCTATGGGGACATGGTCATGAGGACTTTATCAGGGGCCAGTGGTCCAGGTGGATGAGGTTCTAACATTCCCAGGCTCTCTGGAAAGTTTCTGTCAGTTTTTCCAGCTCTTCTGGGAGGATAACCCTCTCAGGCAAATTCTTTTTTCCTACAGAGAGAAAAAGATTCAGGCTAACCCTTCATGTCTCAGAAGAAAAGCCCTTCTCAGTTTGGAGGTGTCTGAAAGGTAGTCTATCTGGGTATTATTTCCCAACCCAGAAGTCTTGCTTTCCCGGATACTCCTGGAGCCATGGTGAACAGCCTTATCCATCCTCTACTGAGCTGTCTTCAGAGACAGTTCAAGTCCCAACCTTCTGGGTGGGCTACTGCACTTTTTAAAAATGTTTTTCTGTGTGAATGTGTACATGTCTGTGTATGTGTGTTTATTTGTGTATATATGAATACTTGTGTCTGTGTGTGTGTATAATATGTGTATACATGTATGTGGAACTTAGTTAACTTCTGGGGTCAATGTTTAGATGTGGTCCATTTTATACTATATTTTCAGGGAGAAACAGGTTTCTCACTGGTCTGGAATTCACACATTTGGATAGTCTGGCTAACCTGCAAACCCCTAGAATCAGCCTGACTCTTTGACCTTAATACTGAAATTACAAGCAGAGTCCACCCTCCTGGCTTTTGTCATTGTTATTTTTATATGGGCTTTGATGCTAGAACTCAAGACCTCTTGTTTGGCCCACAATCTGTTATCAGACAGAGTTACCTCTCCATCCCTGTACTTTATTCTTTCTTTTTCCTTTTCCCTTCTTCTTTTCCCCTTTCCCTTCTTCTTTTCCCTTTCCCCTTCTTCTTTTCCCTTTCCCCTTCTTCTTTCCCCTTTCCCCTTCTTCTTTCCCCTTTTCCCTTCTTCTTTTCCCTTCTTTCTTTTCCTTCTTTTTCCTTTTTTCCTTTTCCCCCCTTTTTTCCTTTTTCCCCTTTCCCCTTTTTTCCTTTCCTTTCTTCCTTCCCTTCTCCCTCCCTTCCCTTCCCTTCTCCCTCCCTTCCCTTCCCTTCTCCCTCCCTTCCCTTCCCTTCTCCCTCCCTTCCCTTCCCTTCTCCCTCCCTTCCCTTCCCTTCTCCCTCCCTTCCCTTCCCTTCTCCCTCCCTTCCCTTCCCTTCTCCCTCCCTTCCCTTCCCTTCCCTTCTCCCTCCCTTCTCCCTCCCTTCCCTTCTCCCTCCCTTCTCCCTCCCTTCCCTTCTCCCTCCCTTCCCTTCCCTTCCCTTCTCCCTCCCTTCCCTTCCCTTCCCTTCTCCCTCCCTTCCCTTCCCTTCCCTTCTCCCTCCCTTCCCTTCCCTTCCCTTCTCCCTCCCTTCCCTTCCCTTCTCCCTCCCTCCCCTTCCCTTCTCCCTCCCTCCCCTTCCCTTCTCCCTCCCCTCCCCTTCCCTTCTCCCTCCCCTCCCCTTCCCTTCTCCCTCCCCTCCCCTTCCCTTCTCCCTCCCCTCCCCTTCCCTTCTCCCTCCCCTCCCCTTCCCTTCTCCCTCCCCTCCCCTTCCCTTCTCCCTCCCCTCCCCTTCCCTTCTCCCTCCCCTCCCCTTCCCTTCTCCCTCCCCTCCCCTTCCCTTCTCCCTCCCCTCCCCTTCCCTTCTCCCTCCCCTCCCCTTCCCTTCTCCCTCCCCTCCCCTTCCCTTCTCCCTCCCCTCCCCTTCCCTTCTCCCTCCCCTCCCCTTCCCTTCTCCCTCCCCTCCCCTTCCCTTCTCCCTCCCCTCCCCTTCCCTTCTCCCTCCCCTCCCCTTCCCTTCTCCCTCCCCTCCCCTTCCCTTCTCCCTCCCCTCCCCTTCCCTTCTCCCTCCCCTCCCCTTCCCTTCTCCCTCCCCTCCCCTTCCCTTCTCCCTCCCCTCCCCTTCCCTTCTCCCTCCCCTCCCCTTCCCTTCTCCCTCCCCTCCCCTTCCCTTCTCCCTCCCCTCCCCTTCCCTTCTCCCTCCCCTCCCCTTCCCTTCTCCCTCCCCTCCCCTTCCCTTCTCCCTCCCCTCCCCTTCCCTTCTCCCTCCCCTCCCCTTCCCTTCTCCCTCCCCTCCCCTTCCCTTCTCCCTCCCCTCCCCTTCCCTTCTCCCTTCCCCCTCCCCTTCCCTTCTCCCTTCCCCCTCCCCTTCCCTTCTCCCTTCCCCCTCCCCTTCCCTTCTCCCTTCCCCCTCCCCTTCCCTTCTCCCTTCCCCCTCCCCTTCCCTTCTCCCTTCCCCCTCCCCTTCCCTTCCCCCTCCCCTCCCCTTCCCCCTCCCCTCCCCTTCCCCCTCCCCTCCCCTTCCCCCTCCCCTTCCCTTCCCCCTCCCCTTCCCTTCCCCCTCCCCTTCCCTTCCCCCTCCCCTTCCCTTCCCCCTCCCCTTCCCTTCCCCCTCCCCTTCCCTTCCCCCTCCCCTTCCCTTCCCCCTCCCCTTCCCTTCCCCCTCCCCTTCCCTTCCCCCTCCCCTTCCCTTCCCCCTCCCCTTCCCTTCCCCCTCCCCTTCCCTTCCCCCTCCCCTTCCCTTCCCCCTCCCCTTCCCTTCCCCCTCCCCTTCCCTTCCCCCTCCCCTCCCTCCCCCTCCCCTCCCCTCCCCTCCCCTCCCCTCCCCTCCCCTCCCCTCCCCTCCCCTTCCCTCCCCTCCCCTCCCCTCCCCTCCCCTCCCCTCCCCTCCCCTTCCCTCCCCTTCCCTCCCCTTCCCTCCCCTTCCCTCCCCTTCCCTCCCCTTCCCTCCCCTCCCCTCCCCTCCCCTCCCCTCCCCTCCCCTCCCCTCCCCTCCCCTCCCCTCCCCTCCCCTCCCCTCCCCTCCCCTCCCCTCCCCTCCCCTCCCCTCCCCTTCCCTTCCCTTCCCTTCTCTTTTCAACTTACTGACCTCTGTCCCTCCCATAAACTAGCACATTAAAAGCACAGAGTCACACTAATGTCCCAGGGCACAGCCTGAGAAATAAAGACACCTTCTCCTCCCCTCCCCTCCCCTCCCCTCCCCTCCCCTCCCCTCCTCTTCCCTGCACCTGCCCCTTCCCCGTGCTTCTGTACCATTGACACTGATTCGACATGGCCCATACCTCTGGTGTATTTTTCCCCCAAGAGTCCAGAATGAATAACTTAGCTCTAGGAATGGGCTGTGTTCTCTCAATTCTGTTAGAACAAAACAGAAGCTGGGTTAGGAAGGTTCTGACATTGCTTAAGGAAGAACTGAGTCAGGGGGCAGCAGTAGCATCTTACACACGTGGTTTTAACCTGGCCCTCGCACCCTGCTCTGTATTGCCCTGGAGAGGCAGCCTCAGCTCTTCCATCTCATTCTTAATGCTGAATCTCCAAGGCCTGAACATCTCACCCACTCTGTGCTGCTCTGAAACTTTTAGATGGGCCACAGTGAATCTGAGACCTGCCTTCAGGGCACCCTCTGCCCCCGCCCCTAGGGATGATAAGGAGGGCTTATAGTCATGGCCCTTGGACAGGTTTTCAGTGAAGAGACAGAGGAAAGAGACAGTGCAGAGAGAGCATCCACACTTCCCTGGATTGCCGAGGCAATGTGGCCCCTGTGTGAAGGAGGCTAGAGGTGCCTAGAAAAAGGCTTGTCCTGAAAGTCCTTTCTTGTCCTCCTCCTCCATTCCTGGAAAGAAAGGAGTAGCTTTCTCCAGAACCAAGCACATGGCAACAAACACCATATCCAAAAGGACAGCCAGGTAGACCCTGTGTCATGGACCTGTCCTCTTAGCACTCAGGAGACCAAGGATGGCAGGCATGCATTACCAGAACCTCGAGGAAATGAGCCGTGCTCCCAAACTTCAACAAAAGAAAACAGGGGCCTTGGTCTGTTTTCTGCACTCTCAGATCACAATACAGAGTTTATTACTTTTCTTTAGTATAAGAAGTACTGCACCCCCAGAGAACTTTAGGTAGTCTCTGGAGACACTGGTGGCTGTCAGAGCTAGAGGAAGAGCGGTATTGTCACCTTGTAGGTAGACACCAGGGATTCTGCTGTCCTACAAGACTCAGCTGATCCTAGAGACAAGTAGTATTCACTAGTATAGACAAACACAGGAGTGTATGATCAAAAACTTAATATGATATACCATGACATGCATATATCCGTCTGTGGTGGAACACACTAGGAACTGATAAATTGTATATCTTTTGGGGTATGGGTAGATAAATTTGTGCCACGGTTTTAGCCAAACACTCTTTTATCTTCTTAACTCTATCAAATGTGTAAATTATCTCTTCAAAAATACAATGGTACAAATCATGAAAGGATAGGTTGGATGGCTCATGACCATGATCTTGAAAGACTGTCTGCAAAGTGCAGAACACCATTATATGGAGACATGAAAAGGACCTGTGTTGGAAAAGAAACACCAAAGTAGTGCTCACAAAACCTGGGGTGCATCACTGCAAACTTCAGAACACACAGCTGGTCACTAGGCCCTGGATTTGCCCCTTCCTCTGCAGAGCAGGAAGGTGATGGGGCCTGCAAAGCTCTGCAAAATCAATGCAATCACACCCAGGGAATGCCTCCCAAGCCCTCGAGATCCTTACAACCACACACAACTCTTCAGGACCTGGTATCCTAAAGACCAGTCTAGATGTGACAGGCCCCATGTTATCATTTCCTTCCTCATTGCATTGTTCTGGGGCTTCTGTGCTGTTCCTTGGTGACAGTCCCTGCTGCCTAACCAAAAATGAAGAGTTCAGGCAAAGTTACAAGCCACACCAGAGCTCAGTGGTCCACGGGTGTGTCAGGTGGTTTGCATAGTTATAACCAGAGGAAAAAGGAGACCCGTCTCCTGCCTCATTCAATGTGCTTTGGAATGAGGAGAGGTGGGCTCTGCTAGATGCTAGCAGTTACTGTGCGGTCGGCCACTTTAGTAGAAAAATAATAAACAATACTCATCAGCACATTACATGACCTGTTTAGCCGCTAACCCTTTTGCCATCTGGGCTATGTGGGCACAGGCAATGGCCCCACCACATCTTGCTCTCCCTGACTTTTGAGTGACAAGGACGACCCAGCATAGGAACTGACAGAAAACGTGATTAGCCCCTACGGTGCTGTAAAGTTCCCTACTTCGAACAATGATGAGATAGATGCATAAGCAGGCAAGGACAAGTGGGGTGTCAGTCACAGGAAACGGAAGCTGCAGGCATCTCCCATGAGGTATTTGTTATACAAGGAGCAGCCAGCCATCTTCTGGGTCATTGTCTCCTTTGCGGTGACTCAACACCTCGGGGATGATGTCATTTCCCAGTAGCAACAAGATGGAAGGTTTGAATTGGGCTGTATTCCCCAGCAGGCTCGGAACCAGCACCACTCTTGTAGAGGGAGATTGACATCTTGATGATCAGGTGTGTGGACTAGCTCCTTCTGTCACAGAAAACAGAATATATCAAAACCAGGATCCTGTCATCTCCCCTCTACCTTATGAGGAAATTAGAGAAAATAGCATATGTTTTGGTTTAGATCAAAAGCATTCTCTCGTCTACCATCAAGAAAACCCAAAGCACGATGCTGGGACTGGCATGCTCAAAAAAATCAACCCTTGTCCCGCAGTTCAGTGTTACAAGCAACATAGCAATAGTTACCATTCAAGTCAGCCACTCTGCCCTCTGTTATTAGGGAGCCTGCCTAGAGTACTATGAGATTAAGAAAGAACTTATATTCCATTACTTCTGAGCACCTACTTCAATTTACCCATATGCCTGTATCCATTGTACCTTCATAAAGATTGCTACACTACTTTATATTTGATTTCTTTAATATAGTTTCTGTAAAAAATTTTTTTTAGATTTGAGTAAAACCTAGCTAAGGGATAAAACCCCATAACTCTGCTCACTAAAACACTATATTTTTAAGATTAAGATTAATTTTTTTTTACGTATGCGAGTACACTG